>NC_064816.1:11046134-11187497 GCF_023721935.1 Panthera uncia | reverse complement strand
GCGGCGGCGTGTCGGGCGGCGGCGGGGGGCGGCCCCCTGGGCCTCTCATGCACGCAGCCGCCGGGCCCGGGGCGCCCTCGCGCTTGAGGCCCCGCGGCCCGCGGGTCAGGCCGGGCGCGCAGCCGTAGCCGCCGCCGCCGTCCGCCTCGGGGGGCTCGGCCTTCACTAGGCGGCCGGGTGGCGCCAGCAGGAAGCGGCCGTGCAGCGCGGGCCCCGGCGGCACGTCCAGCTCGGGCCGCAGCAGCTCGGACACCAGGCCGCCCGCAGGGGCGCTGTAGGGCGGCGGCGCGCTGGGCTCCGGGTAGTAGAACGCAGGCGGCGGGGGCGGCGGCGGCGGCGGCGGCGGCTCGGGGGCCGCCTCGGCGCCAAGGCCGTCCAGCCCCATGGACAGGATGAAGTCCAGCACGCTGTTGAGGTCGTCGTCGGTGCCGCCCGCCTCGGGCTCTGCGCGCGGCCAGCGCTGCGGGTGACGGGGAGACAGGGCGCGGGCGTGAGCGCGCGACGGGGCCCGGGGATCTCCGCCCGCCGCCTGCGTTCTACGGCCCTGAGCCCGCGGTCCCGCCGCCTGCGTGTTACAACACGGAGCCCGCGGTCCCCGCCGCCTGCGTTCTACTACCCCGCAGCCCGCGTTTCACTCCCCTGAGCCAGCCGCCCCCGCCGCCCCGCGGTCCCGGCCGCCCCCGATGTCCCTGCCGCCCTCACCTCCTGCAGGCCACGCTCGCGGCACGGACTGGCGAAAGTGGAGAAGGACGGCAGGATGGGCTCGCTCAGCGCCATGGCTGGGACCCGGGGCCGACACGGGTTTGGGACACCGGTGACTGGCTGCCCGGAGCCGGGCTGGTCGGGGCGCGGGCGGGCGGGGACGCTCTGCGGCCCGCGGCCGGGCCCGCCCAAGCCTTATAGGCGCGGCGCTCACGGGGGCCGGGCCAAGGCGGCGGCGGCGGAAACGCGTCCCGGATGGGGACGAGCTCCGGGCGCAGCCTAAATTTAGCCGCGGTATATAAGCCGGCGGGCGGCGGCGGCCGTGGCCACTGCGGCCGCCAGGGCTCTGCGCAGCCGGGCCGGCCCCTTGCGCACCGCCAGGCCGCGCCCCCCTCCCGGGCCCGCCCCCGCCCGTCTCCCCGGCGACGCGTCAACACGCGCTCCACAACAGCAGCGTGACGCCCAGGGATCCCCGGGGTGCCCCGTGGGCTCCCGCCTGCTCGGGGACTGGCAAGACCTGGAGCGGAGGCGGCATCCGGGACCCGGCGCTCTGAGTCGAACAGTGGGTCCCGGGGCCTCCCGGGTTCCCTCAATGGATGGGGAGAATGGTCCCCAACGCCTCGGAGGGGTTCCCAGAACCCCTGATCGCTGGAGAGATTGGCCCACAGCTTCTGAGGGGTCCCCAGAATCCTAGATGGATGGGGAGACTGTGTCCCAGGGCCTTGGCGTGAGGTTCCTGGGAACCCTCATGGATGGGGGATTGGGGTCCCCAGGATTCACGATGGGTGGGGACGCTCAGCCTCTCATTTCCTGGGGACCCACTAAGCCCGACCCACTGTTATGCCCATCACTCTGCAAAAAACCTTGCACGATGACATCAACAAATGTTAAGTCTTTGAGACGCCCTCCCTCAAGGAAGCCCTCCAGGGAAACTGAGGCTTGGGGGGCTCGGGGAGAGGCTGGTGGTTCTCCAGAGGCTGGGAGGCCTAGTGCCTTTACTGACTTGTATAAGTGAAGAGGCTGGGGACGACAGTCTCTTCCCCCAACACAGCCCCAGCCCTGGGCGGGAGTGAGCGGTGGTGGCACAGGACAGAGAACAGGACTGTCGGGTGGGCATCTCGAATATACCAGCAGGGTCCCCCACGCCACAGCCCTGGCTGCAAGGGACTGGCTCCGTTGTTGCTGTGCGCTGGCACTGAGTGAGCACTGGGAGCACAGCAGCCAACAGGCAGGCAAACCCCCCTGCCCTCGGGGGGCTTCCACTGGGGGCTATAAAATGAACAAGCATGTTGGGAATATGAGCCTTTTGGAAACATATCGCAGGGGATGGAATACAGTAGGGAGGGGGGATAGGAAGTGAGTGAGTGTGAGGGGGAGAGAGAGGATGGGGAAATTTTGAACCTCACCCGTGAGGTGCTGTGTGAGTCAGGACCTGGAGAAAGGGGGAGCCACACCAGTGCCAGCGGGAGAGCATCTCCTGGTGTAACCCGGAGCCAGTCGGGAGACAGCCAGCCCTGGTCTCCTGACTCCAGAACCTTTGTTCCAGACCGGGAGGCGTTCATGGCCAGCCCCAGTCTCATGGCCAGGTGGCGAGGGATACAGGCAGCTCTGGACCTGGAAAACTCTGGGGCCAGGACGGCTTGGTCACTGACAGCAGCTGGACCACCACAGCCCAGGGGCACTGCCTGTGAGTGGTCTTGGCACCACACACGGGCACGGGGTCCACAATCCTGGACCCTCCCCAGCGGGAAGGAACCTCAGAAGTGCGTCACCTCACTGTGATTCACCCGCCTGTAGCCCTATTGCCAGGCGATGGGGATCCAGAGGTGTTTCAGTGCCAGGCACCGTTGCTGGAGGGGGCAGGGATCCCCAGTGCGGCTTCCCTGGGCTTCTGGAGACTCCAAGTTGACCTCGCACATGCTTCTTGCAGCGGCCACTGTGATGGTTCAGCGTCAGCCTCAGCCACTGACCACTGGCTGTGTGACCTTGGGCAAGTGGCCTTGCCTCTCTGGGCTTGCTTCCTTGTCTGTGAAGCGGATCGTAATGGTACCTTACTGCACAGCGGTATTGTAAGCGGCTTCTCGTGGTGTGGACGTGTGGAATTGATGATGTCCCGTGAGCTCCCCGCAGGTTCGGGCTAGATGAGCCAACTGTATGTTTTTCTCATTGCCTTTATCTGGGCCTCAGTTTCCCCATATGATAATGAGGGAAAGATTGAGGGAATCAAATTTGGTCCCCAAGGAGTATGATTCTCTGGCCCTCCGCCTCAGCCTCTGGCAGCCCCTCCGGCCCCCTCCAGCTCGTCCTTCTCCCTTCCTTCTTGGATTCCTTGCGGGTCCTGGAACACACAAGCACATGCCCCCCTCCAGGGCTTTGTACTTGCTGTGACCCCTACGAAGCGTTTCTTCCTCTCGCTTTCCACTTGCTTGGCTCGGGCTCATCTTCCCTTCCCACCTCCTTAACTGGTGAGCTTGACTTTTGTAGGGTGCTGTTAGGTTTACAGAAAACATGGACAGTAAGTATACAGGGTTCCCATATACGCCCCCTCCCCGTTAACTGTTTCTCCTGTCCCTTACACCTGCCCTCCCGTGATACATTTGTTACCGTTGATGCGCCAGTATGGATGCATCGTTGTTAACTGAAGTCCACAGTTGACAGTCGGGGGTAAACTCTGGCTGTTTCCCATTTTCTGGGTTTTGGCAAATGCACGTCGTGTGTCCATACTTACGCCATCATACAGAATGGTTTTGCTGCCTTAAAAGTCCCCTGGGCTCCATCCACCTCTCCCTGTCTCCCTCCTCCCGAATCCCTGGTTAGGTCCCATAGTTTGGCTTTTCCAGAATCCCTATACTTGTAGCTCATACAGTAGGTAGTTTTTTCAGCCTGGCTTCTTTTCACTCTGCAGTGCGCGTCTAAGATTCCTCCTCGTCTTTTTGTGGTTTGAGAACTCGTTTCTTTTTGTTGTCGCTGCTGAATCATACTCGGTGATATGGACAGAGGGACCACAGTGTATCCATTTACCCATTGAGGGACGTCTGGATTGCTTCCAGTTTTTGGCGATGTAGGTGCTCGATCGAATCTATGTTGAATACGGCTACTGTAAACATTCATGTGCAACTTTGCGCACGGGCACATTTTCAAGTTAGTTGGGTAAACTCTTAGGGACACGATTGATGGATCATAGGCTAGGACTATGTTTCGCTTTGTAGAAGACCCCCAGTCTTCTAACGTGGTAGCACCAGTTGTATTCCCGCCAGCAGCGAATGAATGAGAGTTGCCGCTGCTCCGAATCCTTGCCAGCATTTGGTGCTGTCGGTTTTCTGTGTTTCAGCCCTTCTAGTAGGTTTGTGGTGGTATCTCATGGATGTTTCTAATTCGCGGTATCTCAATGCCATCTGATGTGAAGCAGCTTGTCATTTGCTTCTCTCCCATCTGTGTATCTTCGTCGGTGAGGGGTCTGCTCAGCTCTTTGGCTCGGGTTTTGACCGGGCTGTTTGTTTTCTTACGGAGTTTTAAGAGTTGTTTGTATACTTTGGGCACCAGTCCTTTACCCGACAGGTGTTTTGCAAAGTTTTTCTCCTAATCTGTGGCTTGTCTTTTGAATCTCTAGCAGAGAATCTCTGCCTTCTGCAGAGCAGAAAATTTTCGTTTTAAGGGAGGCCAGCATATCATAGTTTCCTTTCAGGATTGTACTTTGGGTCTTAAATCTAAAAAATTGCCAAACCCAAGGGCATCCTGATTTTCCCCTATGTTATCATCTAGAAGGTTTATAGTTTTGCATTTTACCCATAAGGGAATGACCCGTCTTGAGTTAAAATTTTTTTTTTTTTTTTTTTTTTTTTTTTGGCGTGTGGATACCCAGTGGTTCCAGGACCATTTGGTCCTGGAAAAGGATGTCCAAGGGGCGCCTGGGTGGCTCGGTCGGTTAAGCATCCGACTTCAGCTCAGGTCATGATCTTGTGGCTCGTGGGTTCGAGCCCCCCATCGGGCTCTGTGCTGACAGCTTGGAGCCTGGAGCCTGCTTCAGATTCTGTGTCTCCCTCTCTCTCTGCCCTTCCCCCGCTCATGCTCTGTCTCTCAAAAATAAATATTAAAAAAATTTTAAAAAAGAAAAGAAAAGGGTGTCTGAGTTCATCATGTATACATTTCAGTGTGAGTGTGGGCTTTTCAGGCTCTGCTGACCCCGCCCATGCTGTGTAGTTCCTTTCTCTGCCTCCTTGGTTTGTTTTATAACAGTTTTTACTGTTGCTCATTTTTATCCGACTGTTTGCTTTCTTTTCTGTCACTCCCACAAGTAGTGCGTGAGCTGCACGGAAGGGGAGGGAGCAGGTCTACACCGGATCCATTGTGTTCTCTAGGCCCGGCCCAGCCCAGCCCAGCACACAGTAGGCACTCAATAAACATTCAACGGGCGGACTGGAGCAAGCAAGCGACTGGAGGTATCTCCTGCGGCTCCCCACGGGAGCTTCTGTGGGTGGCTCTCTGCTCCTGCGGGACCGTCCACACTTTCTCCTCCTCAGCCCTTCCCCTGGGACCTTCCTTGTCACCATAGCGAGTGGCTTGAATGTGGCCCTAAAAATACGTCCAAGTCCTAACCCCCGGTCCCTGTGAACGCGGCCCTGTTCGGAAAGAGGGTCTTCGCCGATGTAATTAGGGGTCTTGAGGTGAGATCATCGTGGGTTAGGATGGGCCCTGAATCCAAGGATAAGCGTCCTCGTGCGAGAAAGGACACAGAGACACCGGCACAGAGAAGATGGCCACGTGAAGGCAGGGGGAAGAAATCCGAGCGATGCAGCTACCAGCCAAGGCTGCTGGGAGCCCCTGGAAACCTGGGACGGATTCTGCCTCTGAACATCATTGAAAGGAGCCCACCCTGTCAACACCTTAATTTCAGACCTCTGGCCCCCCGAACAGTAAGAGAATGCATTTCTGTTGTATTAAGCCACCCAGTGTGTGTCTTTTCGTTTCTTTTTTTTCTTTTTTTTTTTTTTTGCGGCAGCCCCAGGAAGCTCAGACACCATGTAAGCAGCTGTTCTCCTTCCTGGCTTCCTCTCCAGACAGGGAGCCCCCCCAAAGGCAGGGGCCTCCCTTGATTCATCTCCCAGGCCCAGCTGTGGGCCTGGTGTTGAAACCTGATGTGAGGATGCCGGCCACCCACGGAGGACCTCCCAGGGCAGCGTGAGACACTTCAGCAGAGCACCTGGTGAACAGAACCCACCCTCAGAGCCTGCGGTGAACGGAGAGAATGTGGCCTTTGGTTGCCACTCTACCTGTGTGACCTTGGGCGTGTCGTGTAACCTCTCTGGGCCTCGGTTGCATTGTGCCATGGGAGATGGTGTGTGTAGACACCCAAGTGTGTCTGCTGTCTGAGTGGATGAGCCGGGTCGGGGATCCCAGGCGGAGGGAGAGGACCGGCAGTGGGGGGCTCAGAGCACGGCGTCCCTCGTGCTGCGGTCCCATCGCCCTGCTATCCAGGCCGCGCATACCCATGTGAATGTGTCCCGGTGACGTCTCAGGTGATGATGCTGTTGGAGAAGGAGACAGGTGCCCAGGGCTGCCTCTTTCCAGCTGGGTGACTTCTCCTTGGCAAGTAGGGGACGATAAGGGGCATCTACAGAGGGTATGTGATTGGTAAGTGAGCTGATAATGCTAAGTAAATGACCACTCTTCTCCCTAAGTGCCACTGGTAAGTTCCAAAAGGGTAGGGACCGGCTCTGTGTCTGTACCTTGCTGTCACCCTCATGGTTGGGAGCTTTATGCCTCTTGATGGTTATGCCCTCATTCTGATGTCTTTGCCAAGGCCTCTCATCCTCCCCTAACAAGTCAATGTGAATAGTCTAAGCCGGGGGCCGGTGGAGTGGGGAGAGATCATTTCCCTCCCATCCATGGATACTGTTTTGAGCACCGGGCGGGCACAGATTCTGAGATGGTACCTGGCCTCAGTGCTCGGAAACAGTGCTGTGATTGGTGATGTCTGATGTCTGTCTGGGATTGATTGGTGATGTCTGTAACTGTGAGAGGCTTGTATGCAGGGTGCGTGTGCTGCTTGGCTTTTACCATCTCCTGCCATCTATCTTTAAGGGCTCACGAAGCTTACAGATCAGAAGATTTTAGTCTGAGCAACGGATAAATATTGAGCTCCCTCTCTCAGTGCTCTGCCGGACAGGGAGCGGAAGCTAAAGAACTACCCGGCCCCTTTCTGCCCGCAGGGAGCTTACAGTCTCCTTTAACTGGGTCCTGACCACTTCCAGTATCCTCTACTTCCTTCTGCTTTTCTCCTGGAGTCTAGACTGCCTCTCCCTTTACCAGCTGTTCTGCCCCAAATAGCTATTGTGTGCACTTGGCCCAACTCCCAAGAGCAAGTACTTAGGAATTCTACAGAAAACACGTCACCTAAAATACAGCTGAGCTTTCAAGACAAGCTATGAGTGCTTTAGAGGAGTTATAGCTGCTGGACAGCAGCAACTGGACAATGACTCCCAGCTGGGCCGGCTGGGGTGTTTCTGCCCGGGTTTGCGCAAGCTTTCTGCGGCATGTTGCCAAACCCAGCTCCCCATGTTGCAAAGATGTATGGCAGTGCGGCGTTTCTCGGGGATGGGAAGTAACGTGTGCAAGGATGCCCCTACAAGTGGGTTTCTTGTCTCCGGTCAGCACCTTGCTGCTGCTGTGCTCAGAGCCGAGGCCCAGTAAGAAAGGGCGCTTTCCGATTTGCCTCACCGTCTCCGGAACTTTCCTGGTGCTTATGGACAATTAAGTAGTGAGTATGTGGGGGAGGGTGCTGACTCTCACTTGGTTGATGACCGATGGACTTCTGTGAGAATCCCGCATCGTCTTCCTGCAAGTCAGGCCATAGTGGTCTTAGTCTTGTTGATACAGAGGACGGGAGAGGAGGAGGGAACAATGCTTATTAAGCACCTACTGTATGCCAAGAGATACACTGAAGAACTGCATGTAGTTTTCTTTTTTTTCTTTTTTCAAGTTTTTAATGTTTATTCATTTTTAGAGAGAGAGAGAGACAGTGTGAGTGGGGGAGGGGCAGAGAGAGAGAGGGAGACCCAGAATCAGAAGCAGGCTCCAGGCTCTGAGCTGTCAGCACAGAGCCCGACACGGGGCTCGAACTCAAGAACCGTGAGATCATGACCTGAGCCGAAATTGGATGCTCAACCGACTGAGCCCCCCAGGCGCCCCTACGTGTAGTTTTCTTGTTTAATCCTCACAGAAGGTCTGTGTAGCATGGTGAGCGATGGAAGGAACAGGGGGGCTCAGCCAGAACCCTAGGTCAGATCCTGGCCCCAGCACCTGCATCTCAGTGACCTTGACTGAATGGCTTTCTCTTTTTGAACCTCAGTCCCTCATCCATCAAAGGGACATGAGAATGCCTCATCACATATTGATGAAGATAAGAGACATTGCATATAAAGGACTTTTCCTGCAAGAGGCCTTCCAGTGCTGGTAGCTGCGTTTATTTATTTGTCTAAATCAAGGGCTGGCCCATGCTGGCTTACAGCTTTAAAAAAAAAAAAAAAAGTCAAAATGTCAGGGCGCCTGGGTGACTCCAGTCAGTTAGGCGTCCGACTCTCGATTTTGGCTCGGGTCACGATCTCACCGTCATGAGATCGAGCCCCCGTCTGGTTCCACCCTCAGCGTGGAGTGGATCTGCTTACGGTTCTCCCTCTGTCTGCCCCTGTCCCGCTCGCTCGTGTGCGCCTGCACATGCACGTGCTCCCGCACGCTCCCTCCCGAAAAATAATATATATTTATCAAAATTACATTCATAGTATTATTCTTTGCATGTTGTGCGTATGCTAATTATATGCATGCTCATTATACACATGTATACATGTGTATATAATTTTCTTATCAAGGTGAAATTCACGTAATATAAAATTAACCATTTTAAAGGGAACAACGCAGCGGCATTTAGGACATTCACAGTGCTGTACAACCATCACCTCTGGCTGTGGAACGTTTCTATCACCCCAAAAAGAAGCCCCATCCACATGAGCAGCCACCCCCCACCCCGCCACCCCACCCCTCGCCCCTGGCAACCACCAATCTGCTCGCTGTCTCTGTGGCTATTCTCTTCTGGACGTTTTGGATACACGGGATCACACACTATGGGACCACAGCAGCTTTGGCTGGGCTAATAGCTAAGCGTGGTTTTTACATTTATGAATGGTCGGGGGGAAAACAGAGGATATTTTACGGTATGTGAACATCCTATGAAAATTGAATTTCATAGGTGTCCACACCTATGTTTTATTGGCACGCAGCCATGCCCGTTAGTGGATATATTAAGACTACGTCCGGGAGGAGATAGATGGTCTGCAAGTAGAAAATACTGAATGTCTGGCCTGAAGCTTAGAGAGGCTGGTTCCACGGGGAGAAGCCAGCGGGACTGCCTTTGGACCCCAGAGTCTGAACTGGCTCCCCAGTCCATCGCCGCCTCTCAGTGTGTACTTGATAGACATTTATGGAATACTTCTTACTGGCCAGCTGTTGGCCGGAATAAGCTTGTTTCTCAGGTGTCTATACTGGGGTGAATCTGAAGACAGATCTTTGGATCTGTGATCTTTGGATCAGTGGTCTGGATGTTCAACATCAGGGATGTCTCAAGCACCTGGTCATAAAAGGTACAGTTTATTAGTGACGACAGACTTGAGAGCGATTTTTATTTCTTTGCTGAGATTTTCTTGTTACCTCTTTGGCCATACTATCTGGGCCAGGGGCTGCTTTTCAAGTCGTTTGAAAAGGTTAAGTTTTACTTCAGGTTTTAATTTTAAAGTTATATTGAGACTTACCTATTTTTATTCTTTTATATGAATTTTTAAATGTTTATTATTTTTGATAAAGAGACAGAGTGCAAGCAGGGGAGGGGCTGAGGGGGGGGGGGCGGACACAGAATCCGAAGCAGGCTCCAGGCTCCGAGCTGTCAGCACAGAGCCCGACGCGGGGCTCGAACTCACGGACCTCGAGATCATGACCTGAGACGGAGTCGGACGCTCAACCGACGGAGCCGCCCAGGCGCCCCTAGATGTACTTTTATTTATTTAAAAATGTACACTTTTTCTTCAGATTTACCTTTCATTGCCCTCAAGCCTTTTAATTTTATTTAGATTGCAATGTTTTATTTAGATGTATGTGTATCTTGTTCTTCGAAATTTTGAAATCTTATTTAGAGTCTTGGCGGGATCATCTACAAAGTGTAGAATTTGCCAGGTGGCACAAACGTCACCACGATCCAGCTTTAGAACGTTCCGGCACCCCAGGGATGTGCCTCCTGCCCCTTGGCTGTCCCTCCTCCACAGCTGCCCCCGCCCCCGGCAACCACCGATGTGCTTTCTGGGTCTACAGGGTTGCCCTTCCTGGACCTCTCACACCAGTGCAATCGTACAGTGCGGTCCTTTGTGTCTGGCTTCTTTCACTCGGCACCGCTTGAGGGTCGTCCACGCCGCCGTGTGTCCTTCCTTCGCATTGCCGAGCGGCATTCCATCAGATGGCTAGACCATAGCTCGATTGTCCCTTCACCGGCTGACGGGTGCAGGCTGCGACTGAAGGTGCAATAATTCTGTATAAGCCTCGTCTCCTCTGGGAGGCCGGGGACAACCCCACACCAACAGTTTAGAAAAGGCAGGAACGTCTTTCCCCGCTTTGAGGGTCCTAGCCTCCCCTGCCCTTGACGGCTGGGGTCCAGCGCCGTTGACAGCGAGGTCACCCCTTTGGGCGGCTGGTCAGACTTGATGGGCACCTGACACGCCCTGGGTCTTGCTCTGGTTTTGCATCATCGGCCTGAGGAGCTGTCTTTGAATCAACATCTGCCCCTTCCCCAGGGAGCAGTCTCGCAGCCTCTAATGTGTTTCTTCACCCCACTGACTCGCAGCACTGTGATCAGGGTGGAAAATAATGATCTTATTATGTAATTATATCATTACCGTCTCTCATTAATAATGACAAGAACTCAACGGGCTGGCCCCACACTCTGTACGGGCAAATCACCTAAGGACCCCACTTAACACGATTAAAGTTTGTTTATAGAGTTCTGCATCTTTGGGGACAGGCATCTGGGTATTTCTGAATGCCTGGGACAATTTCTTTGGAAAACAAAGGAGCGTAGATATCTTTCAGGTCTTTTTTTTTTTTTTTTCCACTTTCAAATTTTTTTCATTGAGGTGAAATTCATGTAAAGCCTCTGCATGCACAGTCCTGTTCCCTTCCTCCAGTCCCCATGACGGCTCTGTCTCCCACATACATTTTCTCTCCTGCTGTCCCGGGAACACTGGGCTTCTCCCATTTCCCACTGGGAGCCAAGCCGTGGGACTGGCCAAGGAGTGGGGCCACTCCTGTCCCCTTGTCCTTGCACCTGGGACAGGATGGCTCTCACCTGGATGGTGGAACCAGCCCCCTTCACAGATGAGGAAACTGAGGATGAGGTTTGGGGCCCCCTCTGCCAGCCCCCTCTCAGTCCTGGTTCTACAACATGTGCAGCTTTGCATGACCCTGGGTGAATGGCCAGCACCTTTTCCTAGTTGAATCTGGGGCAAGGGGTAGAAAAATCTTAAAGAGAGAGACAAGCTCTGATGGAAAAACACCCATGGTATTGTGGGGTGAATGGTGTTCCCCCAAAAGCTATGCCCGCATCCTAACCCCCGTATTTGTTGAATGCTGCCTTATCTTAGAAATAAGGTCTTTGCCGATGTAATTAAGTGAAAGGCGTTGAGATGAGATCCTCTCAGATTTAGGGTGGGCGCTAACCCCAGTGACAGGTGTCTTTATAAGAAAAGAGAAGGGGTTTTGGACACAGGAAGAAGGCCATGTGAAGGGAGAGGCAGAGACTGGAGGGATGTGGCCGCCAAGGAGCACCGAGGCCGGGAGAGAGGCCGGGGACTCTCTCGGAGGTTCTCTCTCGGAGCCTTCGGAAGGAGCCCACCCCGCCCACACTTTGATTTCAGACTTCTGGCCTCTAGGACTGTGACACAACACATTTCTGCTTCAAGCCACCAGGGGCCACAGGAAGCTCCTACACACCGGAGCCGGCTGGAGGGGAGAGCTGGGGTCTCTGCACGCCGGGCCCGGGGCTGGATGCAACCGAGGACAACCAGGGCGGGTTCCCGGGGCCCGGCAGGGGCGCACCCACAAACAACCAGGGTGGAGAGAGAGAGAAATGCCGTGGCAGAGGCTCAATTACTGTTGTCATCACCATTAAGATTATTATTATTAATTATTAAAGAGCTTCTGTGAAATAGGGGCTCATTATCCCCCCCCCCTCAACTCCAGCCTGTGCCTCTCTTCCCCACCCCAGTTAATGGAGCCCCCCCCCTTCTCGTGTCTGGAGTCGCCAGATGGAACACGGACGCCCAGTGAAATCTGAGTGTCAGATAGACAAGAAATGACGTTTTCATGTAAGTATGTTCCTGGTATTACTGCTTTCCCCTCCCTCTCTTAGCTTAGAGTCATTGTTGTTTTTGCAAATAACCTTTCTACGTTGGAATGACCAATCTAATTGCAGAGAAGCAGCAGACGTAATACTTGGGAGTTCTCGGGTCCCCTTTGCCCCAAGTGAGCATCTTACGGGGATCACAGCCCATGGCACATTTGTCCACACCGAGAAATTGACGGTGGGACGGTGTTATTGACTAACTCAGACCTCATTAGGATGCGCCCGCGGATTTTCCCCCAAACTTTCTCTTTTGGTTCCGGGATCGGACCTGGCATTTAGTCCTCACGATGGCCCGGTCTCTTCTGGTCTGTGACACTTTCTTTGCTTTTCTCATGACCTTAGCAGAATTTTGGAGCACTGGCCAGGTAACTCCACCCCCACCCCCACCCCACCCCCAGGACGTCCAAACGTCCCCCGGTCTGGGATTATCTGATGTTTTCTTGGGATTTGACTGGGAGTTGGGTATTTTGGAGAGAAAACTACCCAGAGGTGGGAGGGGGTGGGGTGGCACAGCCCCTCATTCCAGTGGTACTTGCCCTGCACGCGACTTGTCGCCGTGATGCCGACCCTGTGCTTTGTGGCTGGGGGCACTGAATGAACATTTCGCAAGCGCCTTTTGGAGCCAGAGGGAGTTTCAGTTCCTTGACACCAGAATATGACGAGAGCAGTCGGTCACGCCCCGGGATGCAAGCCCCTTCCAGGGGTTGGAGAAAATGGGTATAAAGAGCTTTGCCAGCTGCAGAGCCTGGAACCCCGGGATGGTCCTCTGATCTTCTTCCTACATGGTTCCCCGAGGGGGATGCTTTACAGCCTCGATGGAGGGATGAGTGGCAGGTGCTTCCAAGAGACACGTCTGAAGCATGCTTCTGGGCCGTTTTCGTGCTCGGACTTGATTGACCCGGCACAGCAACTCCGTCAGGGTGTCTGAATTACCCTGAGGAGAGTGGAGGCTCAGAGAGGCTGAGATACCTACTGAAGGTCACATAGCAGCTGGGGTCTGCTTACACCCACCAATTCCGTTCCCTAGTGCAAGAGGAAGCCTTTGTGGTTAAGCTGCTATTACCCCTAGAATATGTTCTCAGAAGGCAGGGAAGACCAGCCTGAGCACTGGGGTCCAGGGGCCCCCAAGCAGGACTTTCTAACCTCGTTTCAGGCTGCATCATTCTCCGTGGAGGGGCCGTCCCGCACACTGGAGGGTGTTGAGCATTGTCCCTGGGTCTCCACCACCAAATGCCAGCTGGCTCCCCCACTCGTCACCACCGAAAACATCTTCAAGTTTTCCCCCATGGCAGGGGCGGGCGCGGGGGCAGCCCGAAGAGAGACCCTCGGTCTAACCATGGGGGGTAGAGCTGTTCCTCAGAGCTGAGATTTGCATTTCCAGCAAATTCTGGGGCCCTGCTTGGTAGTCGGCCCCCTCCCCAGCTCTGGGAAGGAAATCTCTTCTCACCGTCACTGTCACCAGCAGGCATGAAAGATATTGGACGTTTGCAATTTAATAAGAAAAATGTGAGCTCCGCTGGCCCAGGGGAGCCTTGCACTCAGCGATCTGTGCTGTTTACCTCAAACAATGACTTATGAACCACGGAGGGTTCGTCCCATGCCGGTGTGTGCAGGGCAAGAAAAACCAGAGGGGCGGTCAGCTCTCCCAGCCTGACTCATGAGCCGCTGTGCCGGGAACATGGCCAAGGCCTGACTCATGGCCTGCAATGTCACACCTGCGCCTGTGGCCTCGGGGGACTGTGCCCCTCTGAGAAAATAGTGGCTAAACCCATGGCAATCAGGTCTGACCCTTGGAAGCCGTGTGGGACCCCTGATGGCCTTGAACACGCAGGAGGCCTGGGCCGTTCGTTAGGAGGAAGGCTGAATCAGCCGTGGAGGGTGGTGCTGGGCAGAGACCCCTGGAGAAAGGGGGAGGGGAGGGGAGTTTCAGATATGCACCTTCTGGCTCTGTGTATTTATTTTTAACTATTTATTTATTTATTTAAAACAATTTTTTTAAACGTTTATTTATTTTTGAGACAGAGAGAGACAGAGCATGAATGGAGGAGGGACAGAGAGAGAGGGAGACACAGAATGGGAAGCAGGCTCCAGGCTCTGAGCCATCAGCCCAGAGCCCGATGTGGGGCTTGAACTCACGGACCGCGAGATCATGACCTGAGCTGAAGTCCGACGCTTAACCCACTGAGCCACCCAGGTGCCCCTCTTTTTAACTTTTTAAAAAATCGCGCTGACAGTCATATACCGTAAAATCCACCTGTCTTAGTCCGTTTGGGGTGCTGTGGCAAATTACCACGGACTGGGTGTCTTAAACAAAAATTCGTTTCTCCAAGTTCTGGAGGCGAGAAGTCCAAGATCTAGATGCTGGCAGATGTCCTTACTTGGCAGAAGCTCTGTGGGTTCTTCTTCTTCTTTTTTTTTTAGTGTTTTTTATTTATTTTTGAGAGACAGACAGACCGTGAGCCGGGGAGGGGCACAGAGAGAAGAGACACGGAATCCGAAGCAAGCTCCAGGCTCCGAGCTGTCAGCACAGAGCCCGACGCGGGCCTCGAACCCACAAACCGTGAGATCATGACCCGAGCCGAAGTCGGATGCCCAACCGACAGAAACACCCAGGCCCCCCTCTGTGCAGTCTTTTATAAGGGCACTGATCCCATTCGTGGGGGTTCCACCCTCCTTACCTGATCACCTCCCAAAGGCCCCCCCCTCCTAACACCATCACCCTGGGGGTTAAGTTTCCACATATGAATCTGGAGGGGACACGAACATCCAGTCTATTACATAACCATTCTCCAAAGTGTACAATTCAGGGGCGGGAAGCGAACCCGCGGTGAAATTCGACCACCACCTCCACCTATTCCAGACACCCCATCACCCCCAAAAGAAAACCCCGTTCCCATGGACACTCACTCCCCAGCCCCCTCCCCTGGCCCCTAACACCCACTGCTCTGCTCTCTGTCTCTACGGATTTGCATGTTCTGGACGCTCTGTTTCTTGGCTGTCGTGAATGGTGCTGCTGTGAGCATGCGTGGAGCGGGATTGTTGGCGCACCTGTTTTCGATGATCTTGGGTCTGTACTTGGGAGTGGAATTGCTGGGTCCTGTGGTGATTCCGTGTTTAAGCTCTCGAGGGGCCACCAAAGCGGTGTCCTCAGCCACGGCATCATCTTACATTCCCACCAGAAATGCACGTTCCGGTACTCCGTACAGCACTTGTTCCTTTCTATTTTTTTGTGTGTGTGTTGGGTTGTTTTTGGCCAACCTCGTGGGTTTGATCTGCATCCATTTTCAGCATCTGCTGTGTGCAGGTTCTCCGTGGGGGGCCGTCCTGGGCACGGTCCGGGGCACTGGAGGTTGGGGGGGGGGTCCTCTGGCCCGGAATATTTTGAAGCCTGGGGTGACGGCTCTTGACTTAGGACAATGGAACCATAGCCAGATGGGACAACCAGGAGGACTTCCTGGAGGGGCCGATGGGTGGGAATACGCTCGTCCGTCTGCATTTTGTCTGTGGCTGCTTTGCACCATGAGGGCAGAATGAAGTCATTTTGAGAGACTGTATGGCCCTAAAAGGTGAAAATATTTACTCTCAGCCTCTTCGTAGAAAAAGGGTTGCTGGCTGTGGCCAAGAAGGAGCAGCAGGTGCATCGGCCAGACTCACGAGCACCTGGCTCCATCAGGAACTACGTCCTAGGTTTTCTGTGTGGGGTGTCCAGCGCCTGAGGGGGTCATGAGAGATGAGGCCGGGGGATAGGGAGACTCTGGGGCAACCCATGAATCGTGTTCCACAGCGAGCTGGGAGGTTGGCAGCAAGGCCCGAGCTGGCTCTCTCCTCTCCCTCCTCTGCCCCACTTTGGGCCAGGAGGCTGGCCTTTAAGGCCTCCGTGACTCCATGTTGGATTTGGCTGGTGGGAGGCCTTGGAGAGAGGGCCGAGGGCAGGAGAAAGGTGACTGGGGAATTGGTCCCCGGGGTCCCTCCTGCCAGGGGGCTGTGGGTGGCTTCATCTGCTAAGGAAGGCCACCCTCCCCTCCCCAGCAAACGTACCTGCCCCACCTTTCACCCTGCTGCCTTGGGGTAGTCACAGCTCATGGACGGTTCTCATCCTGGGCACTGCACCAGCTCTGCTGAATTCCTAAACTCTACCACCTTGTCTGTTGCCTCCAGTTACCCAGAGGGAGCCTCCAGCTGAGCTGTGTCCTGAAGGATGCAGGGACCCTCCTGGGAAACTTTTCTCCTTTTCTCTTGTGGTGGATAAAAAACAAGAAAACTTATTTTTTGTGGACTGAATGTACCCCTACCCCCAATTCATATGTTGATACCCTGACCCTCCAGTGTGATATTATGGGGGGGGGGGGCTTTGGGGAAGTGATTAGGTCATGAGAGTGGAACCCTCACGAACGGGATCAGTGTCTTTATAAAAGGGACCCCAGAGACCTCCCTCACCCCTTCTGGTATATGAGGACACAGAAATATATCAATATAACGACCGTCTGCAACAGGAAAGTGGGCTTATACCAGGACCTGACCAGGCTGGCACCTTGATCTCAGACTTTCAGACTCCAGAACAATGAGAGAGATGTGTCTGTTACTTATAAGCCCCCCAGACGCTGTTACTCTGCGACAGCAGCCTGGGTTGACTTACCCTCTCGTAATTTCTGTGGTCAGGAACCTAGCGGGTCCCACACGGCTGCAGTCGAGGCATCGGCCAAGGCCAGGGTCTCATCTGAGGCTCGGGGTCCTCCTCCAATCTCCCTGGGTGCTGGCTGAACCTAGCTCCTTGCAGCTGTAGAACGGAGGCCCTATGCTCCTAGAGGCCACCTGCCCCTCCCTCCCCACAGTCTCCCTCGGCCGCAAGCTTCCTCCAGACCCGCAGGATCAGGTCTCTTCCCGCTTCAAGACCCTCTTTTATAGAAAACATTTGCATCAAACTGCTTCAGTTTAATTTGGGGTTCCTCAACATCCATCTCTAGAACGTGTTCATCATCCCAAACTGACTCAGTCCCCACTGAACGCTAACTCCCCAGCCCCCTCCCCCAGCCCCTGGTGCCCAGCATCCTACTTCCGGTCTCCATGCATTTGAATAGCCTAGGTTCCTCAGATAAGTGGAATCATAGTTTGTCCTTGTATGTGTCTGACCTCACTCAGCATAATGTCCTCAGGGTTCATCCATGTTGTAGCACGTGTCAGAATTTCATTCCTTTTGTGACTCGTATTCCGTTGTATGGATACCCCACGTTTTGTTTCGACATTTATCTGCTGATGGGCACTTACATAGTTTCCAGTATCTGATATAGTTTAAAAACTTTTTTTAATTAAAAAAAAAATTGTGGTGGGGCACGTGGGTGCCTCAGTCGGTTGGGCATCCGACTCTTGATTTCAGCTCAGGTTATGATCTCACGGTCAGGGGACTGAGCCCCGAGTGGGGCTCCGTGCTGAGCATGGAGCCTGTGGGGGAGTCTATCTCTATCTCCCTCTGCCCCCTTTCAACCCTCTCAAAAATAAAATAAAATAAGTTAAAATAAATTTAAAAAATTTTTTAAAATGTGGTAAAAAACACAGAACATAAGTTACTTCGACCTTCACCTGATTATGTCGGGCCCACCCAGGGCAACCTCCCTTTTGATGGACGCAAAATCAAATGATTTGGGAGCTTAATTACATCTCAGAAAAATCCCATCACCTCCGCCACATGATACAGCCTAATCTAGGGAGTGACGATCCCAACATATTCACTGGTCCCACCCACACTTAAAAGATTATACCAGACGAGAATCTTGGGAGTTTCTTAGAGTCCCTCCTGCCAAGAGGCCCCACCTTGTCCCTTGCGTTGCCCTGGGCAGTTATGAAAAGGTTTCTTGGATGGCTTATGGGTAGAATTGGGGGTGGGGGTCCCTTGTGCCCTATCAGAAATACAGGGCCCCATCCTTGCAAATAAAGCCAGCTCGCAATGAGAAGATACACAACCATTGTCCTTCCTCGGGGCTGCGGGCCTCGATGCCCTGGATGGTTGAGCCTCCTTGGCAACCTGGCAACCTGGACGGTTGCCCCTCCAAGGCAAGCCTGGAGGCACCACGTTCGTGTTGAAAGCCTGCTGTCCCCATGCACACAGGTGGCATCTGTTCATTTTTAAGGACTCTTGGAGGTGACTGGCCATTTGTCGTCATCACATCCAAAGGCGGCCACCTGGACAGGTTTTCCCAAGGGCTGGCCCACCAACTGCCAGGGCTTTTTGCCAAGCTTATTGATTTGTGGACACAAAGGGTTTTGTTGCCGGCAATCTGAGGCTGCGTCCCGGGCCCCCAGAGGCTGTGTGCTAAGGGTGGTGGCCATCGGGGGGAGGCGGCCTGTGTGCGGACAGTGTCCAGACACACCTTGTCCTGGCAGCCACTGAGTCACCAGGGAAGCCAGCAGGAAGTGGGGACACCGCCACCTTCAAGGGGGCAGCCCCGGGGCTCCTGAGCGTCTTGTCTGCCTCTTCAGGGAGACATGTTCCTTGTTTGTGCCGTCTGGGGGCCTTGGGCAAAAGTCACTGAGCCTCGGTGTCCACATCTTCCAAGTGGGGCTTAGGAGGGCATGGGGGAGGAGGGCGGTCTGGATACTGTATGTGCCCGCTGTGTAGACAGAGCACTCACCCGCGGCGGCTCCCGCCATTGACGGTGGCTCATCGCGTGCAGGGGAGAGGTGAGACTTTCCAACCTTCTTTCTCTACCACCTTCCATTTCAACTCCACCTGTAAGACAGGACCACGGCTTTGCGGAACCCCTCTGCCCGCCCAAAGTCAGGAATCAAGTCCTCCCAGGCAGAGCAGGGGTTCCCCAGCGCACGTGGCTGGCGGGCCTCTGAGCGCCTTCGTTGGTTGTGGATGGAAGGTATTGCCAAAGAGGGCCGAGGTCCTTCTCACCAGCGCCCTTTCACGCATGCACTAGGTGCTCAATAAATGCCCACTCGATCTTTTCAAATGAAGGTAAAACTTGTCCACAGCTGAGGGCGCCAATCTGGCATAGGCTCAGTGGATTTTGCTGCCGTGACTGTTACCCAGAGCAAGACTTGGGAACATCAGCGCCCCTGAAAGATCCCTCCGCTACTGAGGGGAACCGCACCCCAGACCTCTGTTGGCAGAGACGAGTTTTGCCTGCTGCCGACCCCACTGATGTGGAATCACAGTTACACCCTGTTTCGAGTCTGGGTTCTGCATCATGCCCACTGGGGTCCTGCATGTTCTGCAGACAACAGGTGCTTCTTTTTTCATCAGTGTGTAGTATTTCATTAAATCAATACAGCCCAGTTCCTTTCTCGATGACGCTTGGGTTGTTTTCCCTTTGGTGGTTGGGGGGGGGGGGCATTATGAAAATGGGAGCACATTTCTTTTTGTGCAGACATATGGGTTTGTTTCTTCAGGCGTGGGATTGCTGGGTCACAGCCTTAGTAGACCCTGAGACACGGTTGAGACATTCCCTCTACATCTGAGCTGGGGGACAGTTGTCCTCACTTTTCAAATTTCTCAGGTCCTGATCCCAAAGATCACCCTGGGGTGGAGGAGGGAGTGGTTGTCGTCGTCATCGTCTTCTTCTTCTTCTTCTTTTTTTTTTTTTTTAGTGTTTATTTATTTTTAAGAGAGCGCACTCGTGATCGGGGGAGGGGCAGAGAGAACAGGGAACACAGGATCCGAAGCGGGCTCTGCACTGTCAGCTCAGGGCCCGACGCGGAGCTCGAACTCAGGAACCGTGCGATCACGGCCTGAGCCGACGTGGGACACTCAGCCGGCTGAGCCCCCGCCAGGCGCCCCGGGAGCAGGTGCTCTTTAAGGAAAATACTGAAAAGGCTGATGGCGTGTCGGGCAGGCGGCGTGTTAGGTTCCAGGGCTGCCTGCTTCGTCTGGGTGCTGCTTTCCCGGGACGAGCCGCCTCCCTTCTCTGCGCCTTGGTTGAGTTTGCTTTCGTGCAAACTAGGAAGGATGTCTGGGGCCGGGCGGAACCCCCAGGGAGGTTTAAGGGGACGCTGAGAAAAAGGGGCTAAAAAATCCCGGCTCCCCTCGGGCGTCCACCAGACGGGCCTGGGTCTCCGCGGCCCGCGACTGGTGGCGACGGATGAAGTCGCTTCCACAGAGGATCCGTGGCGGTTGACGAGAACTCGGCCTTGCCAACGTATTTCAAACATGCGCTTGGCCTCCCAGCGGCCGTCCGCATTCCCCTTATCACTTTCGTGGAGGAGTCAGGGATCCCCGCCAGAGCCCCACTTCCCCTCTCGGGTCTTCTGCTGCCAGGACGGCCTCCGCCCTCCGCCCTCCGAGCCTCGGCAGCCGGAGGAGGCCGCTGGAGCTGTTTCCAGGGGCCGGTTGCATAAACCCCGTGTTACGTAAGTCCCGAGTGGAATTTTGGAAAACTCCCTATTTTTTTTCCCCCCTGTCCAGAAGATTTTCCAGTGTCACCCAAACACCCAGCTGCGGTGGGGTTGGGGGGGGGGGGGGGGGGGGGGGGGGGAGCGGTTGTTTACATGTCTTGGTCAGAACAGTGTGTTTGAAAGCCAGGGTGAGATTTGTGTGAGTGCTTTCGATTGTGGAAAAACAAATGTGATTTGAGAAAAAAAAAAAAAAAAAAAGGAAGAGGAGAAAAAAATGTGATTTGAGAAAAAAAAAACAAAACAAAACAAAACAGAAAACCCACTGCTCACGGAGCTGGAACTTTGAGGCACAGCCCCGGCTGTATGATTTCTGACCACCTGAGGATGAAGGTTCTGGAATATTCTAGGAAGCTTCCTGTGCTCCCGGCAGGCCCACGGCGGCTCATACCCCTCACCCTCCACCCCACGTCACTGGGGCCACTCTGGACCTGGCGGGAGAAGACAAACCGCTTTTTCTTTTCACGGGGCCATAGGCCTGCATCCCCAGGCACTTAAAAATAGCCACACGTTTATTGCAGACCTGAGTCTAACAATCAGGTTTTTCTTAAGATGTAAAGCCTTTTCCACCAAAAGGGCAGTTTTTGAAAATACGTGTAGTGAGAGGGAGTTTGCCTTCCCCGCCACCGCCCCCCAGGAATTCTGGAGTTTACCATGGCCAGCCCAGTGTGAGTGGGGGCGGAGGGGGACGTGGGGGCGGGGGGCAGAGACGAATAACATGGATTGAAGATCTACTAGGTGCCAGGGCCCCCGTGGAGCCTCCTCGGTCCCTGGGACCCGCTTCACATTGAAGCAGGGGGAATAGCACTGCTCACCCCCAGCGGAGCCAGGAGTTGGACTCACTTTGAAGGCTCTGTTCCTGACGCGGTCTCGTACGAGCCTCGGAGGGTCCGCGGACCTCCCCCCGAAAGCGAAGGCAGGTCGCTGGCACGTTTGTCCACCCTAATGTATCTGCAGCCACCTTCACACGGGGGCTCAGGACATCAAGAAGGTACAAAACCACTGTCGGAGAAAAGGGTTTTTTAAGAGAGCCACGGCCTGGAGCTTGGTCGGTTTGCTTCGGGCTCCCGAGCCTCAGTTTTGTTAGCAGGGGAATGGGTACGTGCCTGATGCGTGCTCCTGCGTCCCTCCCAACCTTCTGCCATATGCTGGTGCATCGGTGGCTGAGGAGGCTTTTGACACCTCCCTGGTCTGCCATATGACTTCCCGGGGCCTGAAGCACATTTGCTTCTGGGTTAGGTCTCTGCCTGGCTGTGACGAGCAGCTGCCACAGAATGACCAGATTTTGCCAGATTTAGCAAATAAAACCTAGGATGTTCAGTTACGTTTGGACTTCAGTTACACTACATTTTCTAGCATAAATATGTCCCCAATACGGCATACCCTCTCCATTAAAAAAGAAAGAGTTAAAATCATTTCATGTGCATGAGGTAAGAAAAATAGAGGTGTTTTTTTAAATGTTTATTTACTTATTTTTGAGAGAGAGAGAGAGAGAACAGAAGCAAGGGGGGGGGGCAGAGAGAGAGGGGGACACAGAATCGGAAGCAGGCTCCAGACTCTGAGCTGTCAGCACAGAGCCTGATACGGGGCCCAAACCCACGAACCGCGAGATCATGACCTGAGCCAAAGTCGGATGCCCAACGGACTGAGCCACCCAGACGCCCCAAAACAGAAGTCTTTTTTCTGCCCTAGGAGTTCTTTTTCCTTATTTAAAAGACACTGAGACATTTCTGTGGACTCAGTGTACCAGGGCTCTGGGTCTCTTCTCTCTGATGCGTCAGTCGGGCCCTGGACAAGGTGGCCTTCCCTCACAGCCATGTCCTGGGCTGGACAGTGTGACAGGAGAGGTTTCTCTACGTGGCGGTGACCGACGTCTCCCAGGCTTCATGCCTGTGCAGGGCCCGGGCCCGGGTTCTGGGAAAGATCGAGGGGAAAAGTTGCCTGTCCAGGCCGACCTGCCCCTCACAGAGATGCTTCCGGCCCTGGCGGGCTGCGTTTGAATACGAGGAAGCGTGAATCAGACCTCGGTGCCCCGGGAGGCAGGCCTCGGTGAGGTGTCTTTTCACGGGACTACCCTGTACGCTCACCCTTTGCTCACTGGCCTTCCGGCGGCCTGGGGTTGGGGACAAATTTAGATCGTTTGTCATCTGACCGAAACAGACCTTCAAAGATTTCCCAGGGTCTCAACAAAGTCTTTGTCACCAGACCTCTCTCCAGGAACCCGCGGAGAACTAGAGATGTCTCAGATGTAAGTTCAGGTCCCAGTGGGGGTGCCCTGACTCGAGCCAGGAGGATTGGATGCTTGGGGCCCAAAATGCCCCCGGAGTTGCCTCCGATTTCTGCTTGGCTGTGATTCCGGGGATTTCTCTCTGGCTGTGAGAAGCAATTGTCACGAAGGCCGGCCACCAGACTTAGCAAACGAGATACAGGATGCCCGGTGGAATTCGGGTTTCAGATAAACAACATTTTTTTGAGTGCAAGTATATCCCAAATTTTGCATGGAATGGGATATACTAAAAAATGTTTATCTGCGTCCTGGGTTGTATCTGGGAACCTCACACTGAGGCGATGACAGAAAACTTGGGGAGAGTAGGGGGACGGCAGAGCGGCCACTTTGCTTGAGGTCCCTGCTGGGCTTTTCCTGTGTCACCTCCTTAAATTGTCATTGCGGTCGATGCACCGATGAGGGAGCCCCGGGCTGAGAGAATTTGGCAAGTGTGAGGGCCTTTCCGGGCAGGCAGCTGCGAGGGTTCCACGCACAGCAGGTGGGTCCACAGGGGCACGGAGAGTTCTGGCTTAATTCTGGCAGGGTCAAAAGGGGGGAGGATTCCTCGAAAGGGTAAAATGTAGAGTTGTCATATGACACAGGTAGTCCACTCCTGGGGGTCTTCCCCCGAGAAATGAAAACACGACACAGGTTCACAGCAACTCTGCTCACCATCGCCAAAAGGTAGAAACAACCCAAATGTCCGACAGCGGACGCGGGGATAAACACCATGTGGCCTGCCCGCCCGGTGGAATATTACTCAGTTGTAAAAAGGAATGGACCTCTGACATGCACTACGATGTGGATGAGTCTTGAAAACGTCGTGCTGAGTGAAAGCCAGATACGAGGCCACATAGTGTATGATCCCTTTTATAAGAAATGTCCAGAACAGGAAAATCCAGAGAGAGAGAGAGAGACAGACTCGGGGTGGGGGGAGGGGCGGTGAGTGCTCATGGGGACGAGGTATCCTCTGGGGTGATGGCTCAGAGCCTGGAGCCTGCTTCGGATTCTGTGTCTCCTTCTCTCTCTGCCCCTCCCCCGCTCATGCTCTGTCTCTGTCTCTCAAAAATAAATAAAGATTTAAAAATAATAATAAAAAAATAAAATGGTTAACATGGTAAATGTCATGTTATGTATATTTTTCCACCATTTAACAAAATCGGGCAGGGCACGTCTGGGAGGAAACATGCAGCGTTATCAAGTCTATGGCCAGAGTCCAGAAACGGTTGAGACAGGGACCTTTCATTGGACAGCTTCTGCAGGAGCTGTGGCTGCTGTTTCTCAGATGTCAGGCCCCACTGGATCCTGGGGAGCGGGGACCATTGGCCTTTCGTTACACAAGTGGGAGCTGAGGCCATGAGGTCAGGGAGCTTGCCCAGGGACTCAGCGTGGCCAGCTGGGATTCCAATGCCAGCCTGTGTGACCCCTGAGCCCAGGGGGTCCCTTCAGGGACATACCATCTATAGGCCAAAGGTTCTCAGATCACAGCTGGGGGGTGGGCCCATGGGAGAGCCCCCAGGGGGCCAGCCCCTGCCTGGAGTGGGGGTACTAGGGCAGGATCGGGGTTAGGGTTGCTCCTCCGATGGCATTGCCCCCTCCGAGGCAGCCTCATGGGCTGTGACTCCCCACCCCCCAGCCGGGGGCCTGCCCGCCCCCCTCCCCCCAGACCCAGCATGCAGGACTAAGTGTTGATCACAAAAGAGCTTGAACCTCAATAATCGGGAGATACTTTAGTCAAGAGCCTGGCTCCTGGAGCCAGGCAAACACCCTTATTGGCCGGGGGGAGGGACTTCACCTCTCTGAGCCTCAGTTTCCCCTCTGGGCTTGCCCCCAACATGGAGAAGCATTAGCAGGAGGGTCTCCCGCTAAGGCGAGGGTGGTTCCAAGTGGAGCCCAACCCTTCAGGAGCTCACCATCCCCCAGGACTTCTCGGTAAGAACGGGAATTCTCTTCCCAGAGGGGCCTGGGTATCCATTTGTTTAAGCAAGAAACTTGAATCACAGAGAGAAGTCAGCTTGCTCTGCTGATAAGTGGCACCCGGGGACGAGCACACACGGGGCGCTCTGGGGAGGTGATATGGGAACGATTGGTCCACCCGTCCGTCCGTGATGTTTCCTCTGATGAAAGAAAACGTGGCGGCAGAACTGGTCATCTCTGTTTTCAGAGGAGAGAGTGGTTCCCTGCTCAGGCAGAGCTGAGCAGAAATGTCCCTCGTCCCACGGACGGGGTGGTCAGAGTGAGCGAGAGCAGGGGAGAGCCTGAGAGCGAGAGAGTGAGAGGGCGAAAGAGAAAGATGGAAAGAAGGCGAGAGAGCCAGAGATGGAGAGAGAGCTAGAGAGCCAGAGAGAGACGGGCAGAGGCAGAGACGCGGAGACAGACGGAGCGAGACCCCCCAATGGATGGATGGAATTTGGCCCTGGTGCCACTTTGGAATTGAAGCCCCTGGCGGGATGCCCCCATTGACAGATGAGGAAACTGAGGCCGGGAGTGGCGACCGGGCGCCTCCATTCACGGTGGCCCAGGCCGGAGGGCAGCGCCCCACGTGGAGCTCCCCGGCTGGCCCGCCACATCCCTCGGCCTGGCAGACGCCCCCCCGCCCCCCTTCACCGTGCGCTCCCGGCCCATAACAAGTCCCCTTTGGCCAGTTAAAAATAGATGATGGAGGAAAACAGTAAGTCCTGAAAGGGGCCTCAGAGCGCCGGCCAGAGTCGGCACTAATTGTGGCAACACTCAGGGTACAAAGGCGCCGTTCAGGGGGACTGGCAGGTCTGGATCGGATTTCTGGAGAGCAAGCGTTTCTTTCATTTCCCCGAGCCCCGGCGGGGATCTGCACTAACGGCAAAGGAAAACATCCCCCTGGAACGGGATCTCTTTGGGGAGGGGGGGGGCCGGGGAAGGGTGGGGGCCCAGCGCTCTGCTGAACAGCAGCACGTAAGGGAGTCCCCAGCGCACCCTGCACCCCCCACCCCCCCCGTGGGGAAGGAGTCGGGGAGCCTTGTCTCCCGCTCAAGCTGCCCGAAAGCATTTGTGCAGAGCTGCCTTCCTCCCTTCCTATAATGTTTGGGGAAATTTACCAGTGATGCTCTCCAGACCTGGAGTTTTCCTTGCGGGAAGGGTTTCCACCACACCATCCACTTCTTTCATAGTATGGCTCGTTCTTCTTGGGTGAGCTTCGGGAATTTGTACCTTTCAAGGAATTTGTGTCATCTGAGCCACTGAGTTGATTGGCATCGAATTGTTTATAATGTGCCCTTGTGATCCTCTAAAAAAAATTTTTTTTTAAATTTTAACGTTTATTTATTTTTGAGACAGAGAGAGACACAGCATGAACGGGGGAGGGGCAGAGAGAGAGGGAGACACAGAATCGGAAGCAGGCTCCAGGCTCTGAGCCATCAGCCCAGAGCCCAACGTGGGGCTCGAACTCACAGACCGTGAGATCGTGACCTGAGCTGAAGTCGGACGCTCGACCGACTGAGCCACCCAGGCACCCCGATTGTGATCGTTTTAACATGTGTAAGATCTGTCATGGGTCACTTCTTTCCTTCCTGATATTGGTCATTTGTGTCTTTTTTTTTTTTAAGAGGCTTTATTTTATTTTATTTATTTAATAAGTGGGGGAGAGGGGCAGAGGGAGAGAGAGAAAGAGAAAGAGAATCTTGAGCCCCGACGAGGGGCTCGATCCCATGACCCTGGGATCGCCACCTGAGCTGAAATCAAGAGCTGGGCACGCAACTGACTGAGCCACCCGGGGGCTCCCATTTGTGGCTTCTTTTTCTCATCGATGTGGCTCAGCCCAGAATGAGGACCCCCAAGCCCTGGCGTTGGGTTTGTCCTAAAGTTCAGGTAGCAGCGGGTTCGTATTCTCTTCACCGTTCTGATGGCAATGACAGCCCCTGGTGAGAAGGTGACCTTGCCCGGCTCAGAACACGGAAAATCTGCCCACTATGGGCATTGATCGTCTACCTCTCCAATGTGCCCTCCTGACTCTCGAAAGTTTAACCTGTAAGGATGGAACAGAAAAAGCATGAGCCTTCAAGGTAGGAAGAACTTGGTTCAAATCTCTGTGACTTTTCATCAGGGCTGGGATAGGGTGAGGCAGGCAAGGCATCATTTCCGGAGGTGTTATCTCTGCAGGCTCCGAAAAAACTCCAGGGACCACCGGGCCCTGCAGTGTTGTGTCACCGTGCCAACACATGATGCCTATCCTCGAATTATGGGGGTGGGGGGGAGGGGTAAGGGTGTGGGGGGGCGATACTAGAACGGATGTGCAGGTTAAATGAGATAATATATGGCTGATGATAAGTCACAGTGACGGCTCGGCCTCCTATAAAACACGCACCAGGGCTCTTCTGTTCTGTGTGTTTAGCGTTGGCAACGACGTGGGAACTACTGTTAGTCCCATTTTGCAGATGAGGAGATGGGGATCCAGAGTTGAATGGCAGAACCAGGATTCAAACCCTGGCCGTCGGGGCCCCCCCCAGCCTGTGTGAGCCGTGGACGTCACTGCCACACTCCGCCAGAATCACAGCTCAGCGGAGTTCCTGTCCCCTGATAGCGCCTGGGGGGTTGCATTCTCTGCTAGAAGAAAAGCGATTAAAACAGGAACACCCACGGTGTCCCGGGCTCTGCCTAAGTTCTGGAAGCCAGCAGCGTCGGGACTCTGAGCTTGGCTGAGGTTTCCCCCAGCCCCCGGCTCAGGACGGGGGTTTGGCCTGCCTCGGGCCCCAAACCACCTGCTCGGCCCTGCGTCCAGCCGGCCTGCGCGCGAGTGAGGGAGAGAGGGGACCCTCCACTGTCTTTATATACCGGGGTTATTTTTAACCCGGCCTTCCAGAACATTACGGAGCTTCCTCTCTCCGACGCGCAGGAAGCCCTACTTGGCTGTGTTTCCTGCTAACACGCGGCCCCGAGATTGCTGAGAACAACAGGCCCAAGACTGCTCGGCTCCGGGGAAAAAACCTGGCCCCCTTTCAAAGCCCTGACAGAAAAGCCTTCAGAACCCTGCACCCCCGCCAGCCCGAGCACGGCCCCCAGAGGGCCGGCAAATTGGCCAAGACTGTGCACAGGACTCCCAGGCTGGGGCCCCCCGACTCCATCGTCCTTCCCCCCCAAAAAAAAAAAAAAAAAAAGGCATGTGCCCACCTGTACCCCCACCCCCCGCCCCCAGCTGGGTCGACAAATGCTTGCATTGGTGGATTTTTCTAGGTTTCTGTTGTTTTTTTTTTTTTTAATTTTTATCCAAGTATTTTTATTGAGGTGAAATTCACATAACATAAAATTAGCCATTTTAAAGTGGAAACTTCAGTGGCATTTGGTAGGTTCACTGTGTTGTGCAACCACCACCTCTGTCCTGTTCCAGAACATTTTCATGACTCTGGAAGGAAGCCCCGTCCCCGTGAGCTGTCACCGCCCCCCCCCCCCCAACCCGATCCATCCTGCTCCCCCAGCCCCTGGCAGCCTCTGTGGATTTGTCTGTTCTCGATGTGTCCCACAAATGGGATACTGCAGTAGGTGGCTTTTCGTGTCTCTCTTCTGTCTCTGCACACGACGTTGTCGAGAGCCCCCCACCAGGAAGCACCAGTCAGGGCTCCACTCCTTTGTATGGTGAATAATATTCCACCGCACGAATGCATCCCTTCTCCGTCTTCTCCATTCATCTGCTGACGGAGGGATTTCGTGATTCAACATCACTTTAAGGCTGGGATTTGGAAGACCTTGTTTTTGTCAATGTCGCGTCATTTTCACCTTGCAAACGAGTCCCTCGGTGGCAGGCTAATTCATGCCTGCTTGGGGGCACTTTGGCAGAAGGCGCGGAGCAAAGGTGCCCTGAGCCAGAGGCACCTCGACACCCCTGTGCAGGCTTGACGTGCTCTTCTTCCCACGGTCTCCCGTGCCCCGTGGCGGTTTCTGTCCGGGAGGGAGCGGGATGCGGGCGGGAACCCAGAACGGGGTTCAAATCCGCCCTCCGTCATTTACCAGCCGTGGGGCACTGGGCAGAGACTTTGGTTTCGTTCCTTTTTTTGGTTGGCTTTGTTTGTTTTGGTTTTTAGCGTTTTTTTTTTTTTATGCTTTTTAATTTATTTTGAGAGAGAGAGCGAGCGAGCACGTGCAAGCTGGGGAAAGACGGAGGGAGACGGAGACTCTGAGCTCAGTGCAGAGCCCAACACCAGGCTCGATCTCACTACCTCGAGATCACAACCTGAGCTGATATCCAGAGTTGGGAGCTCAACTGACTGAGCCACCCGGGTGCACCTATTCTCTAAAGTCTATGGGGCGTGTGAGTGGCGCAGTCGCTTAAAGTGTCCGAATTTGATTCAGGTCACCGTCTCACGGTTCGTGGGTTCGAGCTCCACATCGGGCCCTGTGCTGACAGCTCGGAGCCTGGAGCCTCCTTCGGGTTCTGGGTCTCCCTCGCTCTCTGCCCCTCCCCCACTCACACCCTGTCTCTCAAAAAATCAATACACATTAAAAATCTAGATAACCCACCCCTTGTGCTCTGACAGCCGCCAGTATCCAGAGGAACTTGGGGCACAGGAGGACCCTTCCTTATACAGATGGAGAAACTGAGGCTTGGAGAGTCCACGTGACTTGCCCAAAGTCTATGGGTGCAAGACGAGTGGGTATGAGGCCCCCACCCCGGTCCCCACTGGAAGGGGGCTTCTCTCCCGGGGGCAGGGGGACCCTCATAAGCAGCCCCTCCCTCTGTGCCTCCGGGCCTCTCTGCTCGGGTTGCTGAGAAGCCCTCAGAGAAGCTTCTGCCCCCTTGTTCCCTCTCTTTTGACGTCACCTCCTGGGGTCACCTGTTCCACTGTTTCCTTCTTTGTGGTTTTGTCTCAGATGGGACTTTGTCACCCCCGTCCGAAGACATTTCCCTGAGTCAGGTGATTCTGCGGCAATGTCTGGAGACTTTTTTGGTTGTTACAACTGAGGGTTGGCAGGGAGCTACTCGCATCGAGGGGGCAGAGACCAGGGATGCCACTCAGCACCTTGCGGTGCACAGGACGGTCCCCACCGCAGACGATGATGGAGCCCCCGGTGTCGGCAGTGACGGGGCGAGAAACCCTGCCCTAGCATGAGAGAGACCCTGTCTGCTGTCTGTTTCCATCTGTCTCTCTGTCCATCTATCATCTAGCATCCATGTACCCATCACAGAGTATGATCCGACCCCAAACATCAGCAATTCTGAGAAACGCCAGCCCGGCGAATGCTCAGATGTCTGTGACAGAAGGAACAGGGGTCCTTCGTGGGCCCGGTCCTGCTTGCCTCCTACCCTGTGTGATCCTCCTGCAGCCCTGTGAGGGGGGACCCAGTGAGGAAACTGGGACCCAGGGACCTCATGTGAGAAGTGGAACTCAGACTTCATTCTGTGGGCAGTAGGGAGCCATGAGAGGTGTGAGAGCAGAGGAGGAAGCTGGTTGGGTCTGTGTGTTGGGGAGATGCCTCTAGGGCCTGGATCTGGACTTGAATGAGGCTGGGAGCCCAGAGAGAACCCCCATGGGAGAGCTGGAGGACCCCTGAGGGCCGGGGGCAGGGAGGAGGGGTGACCCAAGTGGGGTTGAGGAGAGGTATGGGAGAGAAAAAGGAGAGGGTCTCTCTGTAAAGGCAGCTGCGGGATGTGGCTGCAGAACAGAGGAAGGAGCTTGGGGACTGGCCTCACAGGACTCCTCCCAGGTCGGGATGGGAGGAAGGATGGCCATCTTCCAGCGGCTAACCCTTGCCTCTCCCACTTGTCACTGGATACACGTTCGTCAACACCTTCTCTAGGACAGGTACTGTTCAGTGGGGACACGGGGCTATTTTAAGTGAGGACCTGGCATGGGGGGGGGGTCCCAGACTGGGGGACATAGAACTGGACACAGACACTCCCAGGCCTGTGGAGTCAGAGCTGGAAGGACCCCAGTGCTGGAGGTGCCCAGAGGGGAGGCAGGGGCTGCGTCTGGGGGCGGGGAGCGTGGCCACACCGCACAGTTAAATGATGTTCCGGTCCAGCCACACACGGGGAAAGGGCATCCCAGGCGGAGGGCACAGCACAGGCAAAGGCCTGGAATCGAGAACTTAGAAAATTTGGGAAATAGGGGGTGTTCAGTGTGTCAGAGGGAAATCCAGGGAGGTGAGGCTGGGCTATAAAAGATCATAACGCAAGTTAGAAGAGATGCCTCGGGCAGTAGTGGGGATCAGATATTCTCCCCGCCAGCTCCCGGCCCCAGAACCCCACAGACGGCATGAGCCTTGGTGTGGGGCCTCATCTCAATAGGGACAAGGGGCCCTTGGCTCAGGGCTAGTTTAAAAGGTGCATAAAGGCGCCTGGGTGGCTCAGTCGGTTAAGCGTCCGACTTGATTTTGGCTCAGGTCGTGATCTCACGGTTGTGAGATCGAGTCCCGCGTCGGGCTCTGCGCTGACAGCTCAGAGTCTGCTTGGGATTCTCTCTCTCCTTCTGTCTCTGCCCCTCCCCGCCCTCTTTCTCAAAATAGATAAATAAGCGTTTAAAAAAAATAAAAGGCACGCCTAAATTCATATCCCATGTAGCTTCCAAGCCTACAGCCATTTCTGGTCCCCCGGGTTGGGGCCTGCCGCCCGGGACACCTCACCCTCTCGTAGCTAGCTCTGCCCGTCCACCTGCCCCCCTGCTTCCCCCGGCACTGAGCTCGGCCACCTGGCTTCACACTTCCCTGTGCCGGACCCTGAGCCTTCGCTGTAGGCTAATGAAGCCCTCCAGCAAACCCTCGGGCTTTGGCTGCATGCGGCCAGGGCCCCTGGAAAGACTCAACTCCATCGGGCCCACGCCTGAGGGGCCCTGAGTCTGGGAAGAAAAAACGCAGCATGGACACCCAGCTGGGGAAGTCAGTGCAGGGCCAGGGGAGGGGAAACAGCAGCCCCCAAAATGGACTCTGACACGTGGAGCTGAGATGGGGAGAGAGACGGGCGGTCAGTCCCTGCGGGGGAACAGCATGTGCGAAGACTGGGGCCCGCTCACGCAGGACCGGGCGGCTGTGCCTGGGGACTCAGAGCCTGGATGTGACTTGAAGGCGAAGGGGGGTGGCCCTTGGAGGGGTTGAGGCTGGGGAGTGGCTGAGCCACTCTCCAGCGGGGAGAGCCCAAGGGTCTGGCTGCTTTCCATGGGTCGGCTCCTGGGGCCCGGGGACCGGCCAGCATCTTTTGGCTTCTCACTTCCATGGCCCCCTGGCCGTGGCTTATCAAAATGCACAGATTTTATTGCCAGCAGCTCCCCCACTCCATTTTTGTCCATGCCCCCTCACTCATCATCCCTTCTCTATCCCAGGAGCCTGGCACTCAGCCTGTTGACATCTCCCTAGACCCCAGGCTCACTGTGGCCAGGGCACCTGTTGCCCTTCCCGGAACAGGTGCGCCCTCACCCAGTGTTGCCTTGTGGGTAAGTTTCCCTTGGCCCCTCTTTGTGGGCCGGCCCAGGGGTCTGCAAACTCTGGCCTGGGGGCCAAATCTGGCTTGCCACCTGTCTGTGTACGGCCTGCGGGCTGAGAATGTTTGTTTCCTTTTTCTATTTTAACGGTGGTAAAATACACAGAACGAAATTTACCCTTGTAACAAGTTTTTCGGGGGAAGTGCCAAACTGGAATTCGGTCCCCATCGGACACCAACTCCGCGTCCCCTCCCCCGGCCCCTGGTACTTCCTGTCTCTATGAATCTGACTCCTCTGGGGACCTCATATTAGTGAGATCATACAGCATTTTCTTTTTGTGACTGGCTTATTCACTCGGCATAATCTCCTCAATGTGCATCCACATTGTATCATGTGTCAGAATTTCCTTCCTTTTTGTGGCCGAATATAAGATCACATTGCATGGATGGAGCACATTTGGCTCGTTCCTTCACCCATCGACAGGCATTTGGGTTGTTCCCACCTTTGGCTATTGTGTTTTTTTCTTTTTATAACAGCTTTATTGAGGGGCGATCCACATACCGTACAATTTCACCCACTTAGATTGTCCGGTTGGATGATTGTTGGGTATATTCACAGAGCTCTACATCCAACATGCAACTGATTTTGGATCATTTTCATCATCCCCAAAAGGAGCCCCGCACCCCTCGGCTGTCACCCCCTGATAAGAATGGTGTTTACATTTTTTTAAAAGCTTATTTATTTATTTTGAGAGAGAAAAGGCAGGAGGGGCAGAGAGAGAAGAGAGAGAGGCTCCCAAGCAGGCTCCCGCTGTCAGCGCAGAGCCCGATGCGGGGCTCGAACTCACGAACCGTGAGGTCATGACCTGAGCCGAAAACAAGAGTCGGATGCTTAACCGACTGAGCCACCCAGGCGCCCCCCAAATCATATTTTAAATCGCAACGCCACCTACATGGCAGTCATCTGAATGCATGAGAAAGACAATATTTTTCTCCAGTAGGTTCTTGCCCCCCACAACCGCTGACATTTGGGGCTGGATCTCTCTTTGGCGGGGCCGTTCTGTACCCTATAGGGAGCTGAGCAGTGTCCCTGGTCTCCACCACCATGTGCCAGGAGTAGCCCCTGCCAGTGGTGATAACCCAAGGCGCCTTGAGGCATCAGCCAGTATCCCCTGGAGGCAGAAGGGGAGACACCCAGCCAGAAGGGCTGACTCTGGGATGGACTTTTTCCGCCCAGCGTCCCTCCTGCGAGGTGTGAAGTGCTCACCCCTTTAGCAGACGGGTAAACTGAGACTGGATGAGGGAAGCTAGTAATCTCTCTTCCCGCTCCCTTCCCACCAGGCTTTCTCTGCGCAGAAGGAATTACAGCCCTCAGAACCCAAAATAGCTCCTCTCTCTCCCTCCAAGGCCACCAAACACACTGGCCTGCGGTTGGTTCAGACTGCAAATCTGGGAAAGCGCCATGAGTATCTGATGGGGAGAGTCAACATGAGCCCCTGGATGGGGGGGGGGAGTGGCAGTGAACCCCTGGTCTATCCCGCTGGATGAGCTCAGAAGGAGGTTCCTATAGACCTTTTGGCAAGAGCCTGGGATCCTGGGATCGCACTGGGTGCAGCCACTTGTAGGCATAGCTGACAGGTCTCCTTCTCCAGGGAGCCCTCCAAGAACGCATCCCACCCGTCCTCACCTGGCCCCCTTTATGAACCTCCTCAGGGCTAGGGACGAGTTTGAGCCGTGCCTGGGCTCCGTTGGCTCCTTTTCAGCTGGCCAGACAAGACACCAGGGTGAGGAAGTCCCAAGGTGGGTAAGGAAGCTCGAGTCAAACGGGGCTTTGCAACTTCTCTGCACGTGCAGCAAAGAGAAGGGATCTAAGGCCGTCGTCTCCGGCTCTACCGGAATGTTCCCGTGCCCTGGGGAGTCTTTAAGACCGATGATTCCACCACCTGACCCAAGTGAGCACAAGTAACATCACCGGGCACGGGGCAAGCCAACCCCAGGGGCCACGCATGCTTCACTTCTGTGGGTCCCACCCTGAGATGCACAGTCTGGACCCGGTTACAAGGAACCAACAGGCCAACCCCCTGGGGCGGGGGGGGGCGGTTTGCTGTTCTTGGAAACAACTGCCTGGACTCTCCAAAAATACGAGTGTCGCGAAAGACACGGGAAGGCTGGGACACCGCTCCCGAGGAAGGGAGACAGGAGAACGAGGGCAGCAGCAGGTGAGTCTGGATGGGACCCTGAGTGAGAAAAGAAAAGTTGCCATCCTGGTGTGTTTGGGCAGCGGTAACAGAATACGGGAGACAGGGTGGCTCGTGAACCAAAACGTATTTGTCACAGTTCAAGATCAAGGTGCCGGTAGATTTGGTGTTTGGTGGGAACCCTCTCCTTGGTTCACAGATGCCGTCCCCTGCCGTGTCCTCACATGCCAGACGGGACAAGGGAGCGCTCTGGGGTCCCTCTGATAAGGGCCCCGATTCCCTTCATGGGGCTCCAATCCTCATGACCCGATCACCCCCAAAGGTCCCACCTCTTCATACTATCTCACTGGGGCTGGGTTTGCAACATGTGAATTTTAGGGGGACACAAACGTTCAAACCCTGGCAGGTATTACCGGGGAGGTTAGGGTTATGTGACAACCGTAGATGAGTCATTTTTCTTTTTTTTTTTTTTAATTTTTTTTTAACGTTTATTTATTTTTGAGACAGAGAGAGACAGAGCATGAGCAGGGAGGGGCAGAGAGAGAGAGGGAGACACAGAATCTGAAACAGGCTCCAGGCTCCGAGCTGTCAGCACAGAGCCCGACGCGGGGCTCGAACTCACGGACTGTGAGATCATGACCTGAGCCGAAGTCGGACGCTTAACCGACTGAGCCACCCAGGTGCCCCAGATGAGTCATTTTTCAATGTGAAATTTGGGGAGCGTGACATTTGTCTGGGGGTTGTGTGGGAGAATCTCGTGGCTCTCAGGAGTCACGGAGAGTGACGTCTGCAGGGCACCTTCAAATGGCTCAAAAATGGTATTATATCGGGGCGCCTGGGCGGCTCCATCAGGTTCATGTCCGACTCTTGATCTCGGCTCAGGTCATGATCTCACAGTTTGTGGGTTCGAGTCCTGCGTCGGGCCCTGCGGTGACATCGTGGAGCCTGCTCGGGAATCTCTCTCTCTTCTTCTCTCTCTGACCCTCCCCTACTCTCTCTCTCTCTCTCTCGTTCTCAAAATAAATAAACATTTTTTAAAAGAATTAAAAATGACATTATATTATTATATTATATTATATTATATTATATTATATTATATTGTTGTGGACTGAATATTCCTATCCTTGCACCCAAACTCATACGTTGAAGTCCTACCATCCCCCAGCACCTCAGAATGTGACTGTCCAGAGACTGGGCCTTGAATGAGGTGACTAAGGTAAAATCAGGCCGTAGAGTGGGCCCTCGTCTGATCTGACTGGTGTCCTTACAAGAGAAAGGGGACACAGACACAGAAAGAGGACACCGGGGATGGGTGTGCCCTCAGAGGAAAGATGTGCAGAGCCCAGCAAGAGGGTGGCCGTCTGCCCACCGAGGAGACAGGACTCAGGAGAGACCAATCCTGCCAACGCCTTGACCTTCGACTTCCAGCCTGCAGAGAGGACACCTGGTCGGTAGGGGGGTGGTATTTTGCTGTGGCGGCCTGGCAGACTAATACAAATGTATGTTAATATATAAGCTATGTGTATACACCATTTCTATCCATTGCATATATATATTTATATAAAAATTGATATATTTATATTAATTGTGTGTTAATTGCATTTATAGTCATTGTATGTCTAAGTTTATGTAAACACGGGACCCGAACCCACAAACTGCGAGATCACGACCTGAGCGGAGATCAAGAGTCAGATGCCTAACCCAGCTGGAGCCTCTTTTGATAATAGTAACAGTGTTGAGGTTCCCTTGGGTTGTAGCAGGCTTCCATCCCCCCCCCCCACCCCCGTACGGCTGATCAAATACGTTATTTTCTAAAATCAGGGCTTCGCTTATAGAAATGCAAAAATGCTATATTTGGTGAACATCAAACAATGTTTGGTTTTATGTGTGTGTGTGTTTTTTTTTTTATCCCCTCCACAAATAGCTCAAAATTGACTCAAGCTGCCAAACATCACACACACCCGACGCGTAAGCCGCAAGCCCGTGGGTCTCCTGGGGAAGGGGTCCCGGGCTGGAGCAGCCTTGCTCGGCCCCTGCGGGAATAACATTTTAATTAAAAAGTCTTACAATGACAGGCTCCAAATGTAAACTCCCAGGCAGCGGAGGCCCCGGCCTGGCAGGGCGCGGGCCATGCCTCGCATTCCAGGCTGGCCTCCTTGGAGCCCCGGCAGCCACAGAAGTCCCCAAGCCGAGCCAGGAATAGTTCTGCCTTTTATTTGGAAAGAGAATTACAGGGCGCATGGCCCAGCCCCGAGCTTGCCGCTTCGCAGCCGTATTTTTGAACACGACCGTAACTGCACACTTGCTTTCGATCGTCCGCGCCAGGCTAAACGCTGCCAGCTGCCCAGACGCTCAGCGCGCGGCTCTAAACACAGGTTCTTTTTCATCCCTGTTCTAAGATCCGTCCGGCTATTTCTGGGCAAAAACAGATTTAAAATCTCGCTGACTTAGGAGTCCACGGCAGCTACCAAGGGCGCCCTCTCCCCTCCGCTCCCTGTAAGTGGATCTCAGGCCTGCCTTGTCCATGGGGATTTTCTTAGCTGGAGGGGTTGTCTCTGCTTCCCCCGATTCTACCTCCTCCCCACGCCCCACCAAATCCCGAGGAGTCTGGGGCTCTGGGGTTGACAGACCCACCGGCCGGGACGCGAGGGTGATTCCTGGAAGGAGAATGGGGTGTTGCTACCGGGAGAAGCAGGATGCCTGGCGGGGGAAAGAACAGGATCACGTGGTCACAGTGGTGGAGTGAAGATTTGAACCCGGGTCCTAGGCAGGTGAAAGTTGCAGTGATGGAACAGTACTGAGCCCTTGCTGAGGGGAAGTCTAAAACGGTACAGTCACTGAAGCTTGGCATTTCCTCAAAAATGTAAACATAGAATTACCATACGACCCAGCAATTAGACTCCCAGGAATATACGCTCCAAAATCAAAAACAGGTGTTCGAATAAGACTTGCACACGCACGTTCCCAGCAGCACGGATCTCAAGCGCCAAACGGTGAAAAAGACCCAAATGTCCATCAAACGATGACGTGAGAAACAACGTGGTCCGTCTACACCGTGGATTATTACTCAGCCGTAAAAAGTCACGGGGCCCCCACACACGCTCCACCGTAGACGAACCTCGAAAACATCAGGCTGAGCGAAAGAAGCCAGACCCAAAGGGCCACCTGTTGTGGGGTCACGTCTGTACAAAACGTCCAGAACAGGCAAATCCATAGAGATAGAAAGTAGACGAGCGGTTGCCGGGGGCCGGGGGAGGGGAAATGGGGACGGGGTCTCCTTTGGGGTGACGAAACAGTTCTGGGATTAGGCAGAGGTGACGGTGGCATGACCTTGTGAACGTGCTAAAGGCCACTCTGTTGTTTACTTTAAAATAGTAGGTTTTATGTTATGTGAATTTCACCACAATAATAAAAAATAACAAGGCTCAGCCCTGCCCTTGGGTTCAAGGAAAGGAAGTGTCCAGGAGCAGGTGGGGGAGATAACGGCATGTCAGTAGCACCTGTGAGAAAAACTTCAGGGTTCCGTTGGGTTGATATGACTCAGCAGGGGGGGGGGGGGGGGGGAGGGCCCTGGGATGCGGTGAGGCTCTGCCACATCAACAGAGGTATATGGTCCAGATAGAGGGAGGTGGGTTCTCTGGCCAAGGAGTTGGGCTCAAAGCTGGGGAGGTGGGGCAAGGACAAAGCAGGGGTCTGAGGATGGGCTCAGGAGGGCTGAGAAAATTTGAAATCCCTTTAAGGAGAAATCGTGCCCCGTGAGCTTTCAAGGTGGGCGGACTGCATTCAAATCCCAGTTCTGCCACTTAGCAGCTGTGTGACCTTGGGCAAGCCATTTAACCTCCGAGTCTCGGGTTCCTCATCTGTAAAATGCTACCTGTTTCGCAGCTGGGAGAATTCAGCGGCTCGGGGCATACGCTACGCGGGCACGAATACCGTCTCAGGGAGGGAGCAAGTCCTGAGGCACCCAGATAATAAGTAGTAACTGAAGACAGTGGAGCTGTGACCGTAAGAGAGATCACGGCAAGACTGTGGGCTGAATGGGGGCGGGGACTCTTTTCTTGGCCGATGCCACCCGCCTCCCCGTGCCCTGTGTGAGTGTGTGGTGGCTGAATGGATACCTGGACGGGAATAGGCAGGAGTGATGTCACAGAGGAAGACGTTTGGGGCTGGGTTTTGATGGATGAGTAGGAGTTTTCTGTGTTGCTGGCGGAGCAGGCGAGAGGGCCATTCCTGGCACAGGGAACTGCATGTGGAAAGGCGTGGAGACGCGAGGTAGTGTGGCAGAGCAGTGAACAGCGAGCCGATCTCGAGGGAGCCCGGGTCTCCGCCTCGGAGACCACCTGGCGCACAGTAGGTGGTCAGATGGCTTGCGAGGAAGCTGCCGGCCTTTGCCGGAAGGAGGCCGCCCACACTTGCTCTTTGCTTCCGAGTGGCCCCCAGGAATTAACATGTTCGAATCCAAAGAAGATATACAAATGGCCCAAGAGCACATCAGGGAAATGCAAATCAAAACCACCACGAGATACCAATTCACACCCATTAGAATAGCTGCTACCAAAACCCCAGAAAATAACAAGTGTGGGGGAGGATGTAGAGGCATTTGAACCCTGGCGCCCTGTTGGTGGAAATGTCAAAATGGCGCAGCCCCTGTGGGAAGCAATATGGCTGTCCCTAAAAAAGATTAAACACAGAATTAGCGTGTGGTCCAGCAACCCCACTTCTGGGTGTATCTCTGAAAGAATTGAGAGCAGGGTCTCAAAGAGGCACTTGTGCACCATGGCCACGGAGGCGTTATTCACGGTAGTCAAACAAAAGACGGAATGAACCCACCCGTCCAAGGACAGGTACACAGTGTGGCATCCATATGATGAATCACATTCGGTCTTTGTGTGTGTGTGTTTTTAACGTTTATTTATTATTGAGAGGCAGACAGGGACAGAGCACGAGCAGGGGAGGGGCAGAGAGAGAGGGAGACCCAGAATCCGAAGCAGGCTCCAGGCTCTGTGCTGTCAGCAGAGAGCCCGATGCGGGGCTCGAACTCACGGACCGCGAGATCATGACCGGGGCCGAAGTTGGACACTTAACCGAGGGAGGCACCCAGGCGCTCCAAAAAGGAAAGACATTCTGCCCCACGGTACAACACGGATGAACCTTGAGGACATCAAATTGAGTGAAGTCAGCCAGCCTTAAAAGGACAAAGACAGCATGATTCCACTTACATGAGGCCCCTGGAGTGATCACCTTCACAGAGACAGGAAGTAGGATGTGGGGAGCCAGGGGCTGGGGGAGGGGGTGGGGAGTTCATGTTTAATGGGGACAGAGGCTGTTTTGCAAGATGAACCGGTTCTGGAGACGGACGGTGGTGACACCAGCCGCCCACCTATGGGAATGTGCTTCATGTCACCGGGCTGTGTGCTTAAAAATGGTTATGATGGAGTATTTTGTTACAAAAACTACCACCAGGTTTTTGGTTTTTTTTTTTAATTTTTTTAACGTTTATTTATTTTTGAGACAGAGAGAGACAGAGCATGAACGGGGGAGGGTCAGAGAGAGGGAGACACAGAATCCGAAACAGGCTCCAGGCTCTGAGCTGTCAGCACAGAGCCCGATGCGGGGCTTGAACTCACCAACCGCTAGATCATGACCTAAGCCGAAGTCGGACGCTTAACCGACCGAGCCACCCAGGCGCCCCACCACCAGGTTTTTTTAAAAAACGTCCACAGGGGCGCCTGGGTGGCGCAGTCGGTTAAGCGTCCGACTTCAGCCAGGTCACGATCTCGCGGTCCGTGAGTTCGAGCCCCGCGTCAGTCTCTGGGCTGACGGCTCGGAGCCTGGAGCCTGTTTCCGATTCTGTGTCTCCCTCTCTCTCTGCCCCTCCCCCGTTCATGCTCTATCTCTCTCTGTCCCAAAAATAAATAAAAAATAAATAAATAAATAAATAAAAAAGTTGAAAAAAATAAAAAACGTCCACACGTTCTGAAGTGTGTCTCTATGGGGGTGGGAAGGGTTCCCGGCCCATCCATGTGTCTCTCTTGGTGAATCAGACCCTGCGGGTTCTGTTTTGGTCTAAGGAACTGTATGTCTGCCCCTATATTCCACAGACAGATGCTGAGGCCTTCGGGCACCCGTAAAACTAAACTAAACATATAAGACTAAAATGTGCCGACATTTGTCGAGTGCCTACCGGTGCCCAGCCCGTTCTCCCAGGAGGCCAGCCCTCCACGCGTGTTATAGAAGATCAAACAGGCTCAGAGAGGTGAAGCGACCCGCTCAAGGTCACACAGCAGGATATGGCTGCCAAGCTGGAACTAGGAGCCCTAACCCGCCCGACCCCAAACTTGAAGTCATGGGAGGCTGAGGCTCCCGCCCCATACGTGTTTCAGGGGGGCTGTCCTCGTGACGGTTTAAAACCACGGGCAGCGTAGCGTTTTCGATCTGACCAACGCACCACGGTCGTACAAGATGTCTGCGTCGGGGGAAACCGGGCGAAGGGCATTTAGAACCCTGTCATCGCTCAGCCGGTCTGGAAATGCAAAAATGTATTAACTCCCTGGAACGTGGTGGGGAAGGCGGAGAAAATGCTGGTGAAAATTGACGGCTAACTGGGGGTGTCCAGATGGGATCCCGGAACACCAGAGGGAGACCTGAAAAAATCCGAAGAAGGCCTGGATTTTGGTGAACAGTGTTGTCCCCACGTGAATTCGTCTGCTTTGACAGACACATGAGAAGTTGGTGCTCGGGGGGGGGGGGGGAGCGGAAGCAGGGGGAAGGGGAGACCAGAACTCTCTGCACGGTCATTGCAACTTTTCCAAAATCATAATCTGGGGGATCTAAAACCGGTTTTCTTTTAAAACTTCCTTTTTATGAAATCACTGCAGTTTGGGCCCAGACAGGGATGCGTCTGTTGGGGAGGCCTCTGCCTCTGGCCAGAGAGGACACAAGCCTTTTGTCAGCCTCGAGGGTCAGTGACGTTGGTCAAGACTGCCTCGGTTCACCGGGACTTGGGCCTGGGATCACCCTGGGGCCGAGTGGATTGGAGAGAGGAACGTGAGACAGATGAGATGGGGTCTGACCCCCTCAGAGACATGAGGGATAGTCGCCCAACCCCTTCCTCTCCCTTCCCCCCTCATTCAGGCCATTGGAACATTCTCGGCCTCCATAATGTCTCCTGACCCTGCTCCTTCCCTCCACTGTCGCCCTGCTCCAGCCTCCCTTGTAGAAGTTCCCAGACACCCTTCTGGCCAACCCACCCTCCCCTTGTCTCCTTCCCCCACTCTGTTCCAGCCACACAGGCCTCCCTGCCTCAGGGCCTTTGCACTGGCTGTTCCCTCTTCTCAGGACACCCTACCCCCAGGGAGCCACATGGCTCCTCTCCCCACCTCCTTGGGGTCTGTGGTCCAGCGTGACCCAGTAGGCAGCCGTCCCCATTCACCTGGAATAAAACAGCCCCCCTCACTGCTTCCTTCCCACGCTTCCTGCCTGTCTCCCCGCCAGGAGCACAGGAGATGCAGGTTACAGCTTTACTGCGATACGGTGCACGCGTAATAAACTGCACTTATATAGACTGTGCAAAGGATGTGTTTTCAGACAACCGACACCCACGATGGAATTAGTGGCCAGGTCATCCCTGCACATTTCCTGGGTCCCCTGTGACCCCTGCCCCGCCCTGCCCCCAACACCCGCCTTCATCCCAGGCATCCACGGCCTGCTTTCTGTCTCCCTCCGTCTACGCTTTCTGGAATCTCACATAGATGGGATCACCCAGGAGGTGAGCCCGTGTCTTCTTCCTCTTGGCATCGTACTCCTGGGCTCCCTCCGTGGTGTTGTGTGTCACAGCAGTTCCTCCTCGCGGCTGACGCCTGTTCCGTGCGTGGGTGGACAGCGTGTTCCTCCCTCCACCAGTTGATGGGCTGATGTGTTCTCCCCCGTCTCCGAGATTACGACTAAAGGCGCTACGAACATTCCAAAGACGTATCTCTTCATTTCTCTTGAGTAAATACCTGCGTGAAGAATGACTGGGTCAAATGGAACGTGTGTTGTTTAATCTTTTTTTTTTTTTTAATTTTTTAATGTTTATTTTTGAGAGAGAGAGAGAGAGAGACGGAGAGAGAGCGTGAGCGGGGGAGGGGGAGGGGCAGAGAGAGAGGGAGACACAGAATCCCAAACTGGCTCCAGGCTCTGAGCTGTCAGCACAGAGCCCGACACGGGGCTCGAACTCACGGACCGTGAGATCATGACCTGAGCCGAAGTCGGATGCTTAACCGACTGAGCCACCCAGGCGCCCCTGAATAGCACACTTTAAATAGGTTAATCTTATGATACATAAAGTGCTTTTTTATGTTAACCTTTTTTAATGTTTATTTTTGAGAGAGAGAGAGAGAGAGAGAGAGAGACAGTGTGAGCAGGAGAGGGGCAGAGAGAGAAGCAGACTCCAGGCTCTGAGCCGTCAGCACAGAGCCCGACGCGGGGCTCGAACTCACGGACCGCGAGATCATGATCTGAGCCACCCAGGGACCCCTAATTCTTTTTTTTTTTTTTTTTTTTTAATGGAGGTGAAATTTGAGTGCCAGGAACTTAACCGTCTTCAAGCGAACGTTTCAGGGCACTGAGTTCATCCACGTTGTTATGCAGCCATCTCGCCCGTCTCGTGCCAGAACGTTTGCATCACCCACGACGGTTAAGGGCTTCAAGCTGCCAGGCTGTTTTCCAAGGTGGTTGCACCCTCTCACATTCCCTCAGCAAGCTTTGAGAAAAGTTCTAGCTCCCCACCTCGCACTGTGTCTCTCTCTCTCTCTCAAAATAAATAAACACGGAAAAAAAGAGAAATATTTGTGAAATACGCGAGCGAATGAACGACCGTGATCTCTCCCGGGGCAGCCCAGGGCCTGGACTAAATCCAGTGAGTGGTGAAGGGGGAGACGACCCCCTGAAGCATGGACACCCAGGGGCATCTGGGTCACAGTGGAGCTCCACGTGCCAGAGCTGGTCGGCAACACGTGTGTCCCGTTCACACAGGGGGAAACTGAGGCTCAGAGAGCACCTGGAGGCTGTAGCGTTAGCGAGGACCCTGCAAGGACCCCAGGGACGAGGAAAGAAGGCCTGGCCTGCAGAAAAGCCAGGTAAGAGAGGTTGGCGTGGTGACAGGGACTGGGCTCAGATCCCAGCTCTGCCGTTGTCACTGTGTGGACCCAGGCAGGCCACCCACCGTCCTGAGCTCCCTCTCCTCCTTCCGTGAAGGATTTATATACATATATGTTTTAAATGTTTATTTAATTTTTGAGAGGGAGGGGCAGAGAGAGCGGGGGACAGAGGATCTGGACTGGGCTCTGAGCGGTCAGCACAGAGCCCAACATGGGGCTCGAACACACGAAATGTGAGATCGTGACCTGAGCCGAAGTCGGATGCTCAACCGACAGCCACCCAGGCACCCCCACGACGGATTTACATTGAGGGTCTTATGCGTGTGGGGGTCTCGGCGGTGACCTGAACACTCAGGCCCATCAAGCCAGATTCTAGGAGGCGAGACCAAGGAGGAGGGACAAGTCAGGTACCAACTGGGGTTTATTTATGTCTTTCTGGTTTTTTTAACCAGCGAATCTCCACCATCCCTGACTTCCACATATATAATATATAAATATATATTGCATGTTTACCTATATAAATATGTATAGGTCAACATGTATTTATGATATTTATATCAATATTTGTAGTTAAATACATGGGGCGCCTGGGTGGCTCCGTCGGTTAAGCGTCCGACTTCGGCTCAGGTCACGATCTTACGGTTTGCGAGTTCGAGCCCCACGTCGGGCTCTGTGCTGACAGCTCGGAGCCTGGAGCCTACTTCGGATTCTGTGTCTCCCTCTCTCTCTGCCCCTCCCCTGCTCACGCTCTGTCTCTCTCAAAAATAGGTAAACATTAAAAAAAATAAAAAATATATATTTGTAGTCAAATACAGATTTACATACTATGCATCAATATATGACACGTTTAAATACTTTTATATAATTGCAGATACTATATACGAAGATAGGCAGTCACTCCTCATTATTTGCAGATTCTGTTTTTGCGAATTCTCCCGCTCACTAGAATTTATTTGTAACCCCTACATGGGTTCATGGACACACGCGGAGGGGCAAAAATTTGAGTGCCAACGCACACGTTCCCAGCTGAGGCGGACCCGGCGTGGCCTCCTCGTTCTGTAGCTCTTGGTCTGTAAACGCAGTTGTTGCTTGTGCGTTTTTCATTGGTGACTTTGCTGTTTGAAAGGCCCCCACGTGTAGCTGTCAGGGGTCCAAAGTGTAAGGACGCGAGCTGCGCGGAGGAAATACGATCAATGAACTTCATTCGCGCACGAGTCGTAGCGCTGTTGGCCGCGGGTTCAGTGTTAACGAATCAGCAGCACTGTATTCGACCAAGTGTCTTTTTTTTTTTTTTAATGTTTTTTTATTTTTTGGGGGGGGGGGAGAGAAGGACAGAGAGAGAGAGCAGGAGAGAGAGGCTCCCAAGCAGCCTCCCGCTGGCAGTGCAGAGCCCGAGGCAGGGCTCGATCTCACGATCGTGACATCGCGACCTGAGCCCAGATCAAGAGTCGGACGCTTAACCCACTGAGCCATCCGCCGCAACAAGGCGCCTGTGAACAGGAACACACATGAAACAAGGTTGTCTGTGGTCCGGTTGATGAACACGTTGTGCCCAGAGGCTTGTAGGAAACTAACCCTGTATTTCCCGTGGGGTCGATGGTCCAGTATTCACTAATTCAGGGTTTCTGGTGAATAATGAGGATTGTGTGCACGTGTGCGTGTGCATATGTGATATACACATATGAATGGTATCGTGTAAATGCATGTGAATCCAGTATATGCAAACGTGTGTGAATATATGATGCATGTGAATCATACAATATACAAATACACATATACTATATACAAATATATACCAACATGTTAGATTTATATTTGTATAATTAAGAACAAATATGTATATGTTTCTTTTTGCAATTGGTTTGTTTGAGTCCTTTTCGAACCCAGTGTAGCACTGAGTTGAAATATCTCTTACGTCTCTTTAACAGAAAGCTTCTCCTCTCTCCTTCTTTATTTCTCCTTGCTCTTTGTTTATGATAAGGAACTGGGGTCCCTTGTCCTGCAGCTTCCTGCAGTCTGGATCCTGCCACTGGTGTCCCTGACCCCGTGTTGGCCACCTCCCGTGACACTCAGCTGGAGCCTGTGGGCCAGACCTCCCATCAGTACTCCCGTGGGCCTGGCTTCCGACGATCTCTGCCCGGAACCAGAACTTCGTCGGGGACTGCATCTGGGGCTGGACGGCCATCCCTCCAAAGCCTGGTTTCCCTCTGGGATTGGAATGGGGACAGTGAGGCAAGATCCCACCCGTGTTGGGTCAGCCCTGTCTTTATTTAGGATGGCCGTGTTCCGTTCGTGGTGGCTGTTTTCGCACCCGTTTTGATTTTCGAAAATGTTGCATCATATATTACTTATCTTGAAGACAGAGTTTTCTGGAGCACCCCGGGCCCCCACTTCCCCTCTCTGGGCCCCTGAGTCTGTTCCTCATCTGCACAGGGGAATAGTGATGGCATCTCTTCTCGCTGCAGGGCTTGGGGAAGGCCGAGAGGAACCCACAGGCAAGAGTGTGTTTGACCCCCGCCCCCCAGGATGAGGTGGCTCTGGGGAGGGAAGTGGTTCAAGGGAGGATATTGAGAAAGAAGAGGGTCAATGGGGTCACTGGGGCATTGGTTGGGGGGCAGGGACAGAGGACTTGGGCACATCCCCGCCGCCCCTGGCCCCACTGCTGGGTCTGTAGCATGAAGCGACAGCCCCGTTCTTCTGCCTCCCTCTCTGCCTGCAGGCATCAGCCTTCCCCAAATGGGTGTCCTTGGTTCTCTGAGTTTCCTGAGCACCTACCATGTGTCAGGTTCCCCCCTCCTGCTCCCCTCCCCTGCACCCTGGGGACACAGCAGTAAACAAGATAGACCCAGTCCTGCTTCATGGAGCTGATGTTCCGGGGGGAGGGGGGTCTGATGATCCTATTATAAGTCCTGTTAGAGACAGAGAATTGGGTAAACGGGAGCACTGAGAGAGGGGGGGAGAGGTGGCCCTGTTAGTCCCTGGGGGGGGACCTCTCCAGGGGCCCTCTCTGAGGAGGTGACATTTGAGCTGAGACTTGAAGAAGGGGAGAAATGTGTGAGAATTGAGGAGATTGGCATTCCGGGCAGAAGTAACAGCACGTGCAAGGGTCCTGGGGTGGGACACGACTGGGCTCCCGAGGAGCCATGGGACTGCAGATTATGTGAGGCGGGTGGTGGGGGGACATAGGGTGGGGAGGCGAGCAGGTGTTTGCCAGAAACTTCAGAGACCCAGGAGATCAGTTTGGAGGAAAACGTGCTAAACTCGCTTCCAGGCGTCATTTCTCAGTGTCTTGCCTTTCTGGGGCCCGTTGGCCATACTGTGCCTCTGACACACCCCTCCCCAGCCAGAAAAGGGCCGGCCTCCCTCTGAAGAGAGATCATCTCACAGATCATCATAATAGCGGTAATGATATCGCAAATGCACAAGCTGTGACCAGAGGCAGGATTTGAACCCAGGTTTTGTTTGCCAGCTCAGCCCTCACTCATGACTGTCCTCCAGGGCCCCATCCCCGGCCCAGGCTCCCACGTTCCCTCGGCCCAGACAGAAGGGCATACCTGCACGCCTCCCCACCTTGGAGCAGTGCGTTGGGAAACAGATTTGTGTCCGTTGGCCTTGGAGCCAGCTAGAAATGCTTGGGGGTGGGGCAAGGGGGCCCCCAGGTTTCGGGTAGGGGTGTAGAAACTGTGGGAGAGCCCCAGGAACCCCCAACCCGGCTCCGGATAGGCACGGATATCCCGGAGGCCTTCTCAGAGATAGCATCCAAACGGAGGCCTCTTCCCAAGCGGCCATATGGGGCAGGGACTTGCTAAGGGCCGCGTCCCAGGCCCCTGACTGGGGCTGTGCTTGGGCCCTGAGAGACCCCGGGATTTTACATCCCTCCTTCTCCTTGCCGGTGATTTCTCTGGTCAGGCCCTGGCTCAGGAGAACGGTCCCTGGACAGCCAGGAACTGAGCTCCCGGTGATCGTGCACAGAGGCCCGGAGTGAAGGGTCTTTTCCCCCTTATGTTCCTTCTGGTTTGGGGACCACCCGTAGGCAGGCGGTGGTGAGCAATGCAGCCACGGGCCACTGCGGGTCTCGGGGGGGGGGGTCCCCAGGGTCCTTCTACTCATACTTGGCCTCTTGGAGGTGGGAGGTAGGACGATCCAACCTGACCCTTCTCCGAGCAGAGAGTTTCTTTGAGCTTTAAGGCTTACTCTGAAAACTCGCCTGAAGTTTTTACTCGACTCTCCGGCATTTTCTTGCCAACTTGGCTGTGAAGTCACATGCAATGTTCCCCTTGAATTTGTGCACACGGTTTCGGTAGACTGGCTTCCTTAATCACGTGAAGAATAGACCCGGAGCCCCTGCTGGGTGTCAGGGACTGTGGGAGTCCTTTTCTTTACGGGATTCTCAGGCCGCTGGGAGACGAGTGGAAGATATCAGTAGGTAGACACAAAATAGAATTTCAGGTCCTGAGGGGCCCAGGAGAGGAATGAAGTAAGGTGAGGGGGAGAGAAGGTGCATCTGTGCATGAGGGTGGGGGGAGTCGGGGAGGGGAGAGAGGCCAGGGAGAGCTGCGCACCCGGCAGGGGGCACAGCCAGTGCAAAGGCCCTGTGGCCACATCCATTCTGGGTGGTTGGCGATCTTAGCCCCGTTGCTTAGGAGTAGGAACCGAGCAGCTCGGCTATCCTGGAGGACCCCCAGGGGGCCAGCGGCAATGCCGGCCCTGACTCTGGACCCCTCTTTCTAGAAAGGGTCTGAAATGGATATTCCTTCCTGATGTGTAAGGTCCTCCATAGGCAGCTCACCAGGAAGCAGGACAAGGGAATGCGGGTGGGTGAGGGAGGGCCAGGCCTTGCCAGGAGCAGACAGGTGGTGGGGGAAGCCAGGTGCCTGTCGAGCAGACAGACAGACAGGCAGGCAGGCGGCAGCCCGTGGAGGAAGTGGCTTAGCAGGTAGACAGGTAGCAAATGTGCACGGAAACCCCAGGCTGGCCCAGTCTCGTGGGCGGGCAGGGGGCCCGGTGCCTGATGCCACATCTGAGGGGCGGCTCCTGGCACCTGTCCCGCCAGAGGAGGGGGAGGCGCCGCTGGGTCGGTTGGAGTTCCCGGCGGAGGCTCACCTGGTTCCGACTTGGGTGACGGGAAGGTTACTACCTCCGTCCTTCAGCACCTCTCCCTGAAACACCTCCTACCGGGAGGGAGGCTCGGGTTTGGAGCTCTGCCAGGAGGTGAGAGAGGCCTCCCGCGCTTTCCAGCTCTAAGGCGGAAGGGCCTCCTCTGTCTTCAGTGTTACTGAGATATAATGGCACGTAGCATCATTCACCCACTTAAAGCCTGAAGGCAACGGTCTTCGGTGTATCTGCAGGGCTGTGCCACCCACCACCACGGGCCGCTTCCGAGCATCTCAGGAAGCAGCCCCATGACTTTTAGCTCTCAGCCTCCCAATCCCCCCGCGCCCCCAGCCCTGGGCGCCCACGACTCTACCTTCCATCCCCACGGGGTTCTCATTTCTCGATAGTACTGCCGGGCCGGCCCCTTCCGGCTCATCCCTGCCTGGGGCTTGTCCCTTAACGCGCATCCCGAGACCTTGCACTTTTTCCTCACGGCACCCAGGCGGGGCCGGTGCTCCCACCATCCCCATTTCACAGATGGGAACCCCGAGGCTCAGAGTGCAAGCTGAGGTCCCTTTACGTGGCCAGGGCAGGACGGGGGATCCGACCGTCACCCTTGGTCCCCCCGCCTCGCCCTCCCCGGTTTAAACTGCAAAATCCCCACCGCCCCTGAGATGAGAGCCCCAGCTCTCTTGGAGGTCCTCACCTCCGAGACTTTGACCGTGGGGGTCCCTCTGCCCCCAGTGCCCTCCCCACCTTCTGTCACGAACCCTCACTCACTCCCCCCCGAGACCCTTTCCAGTGTCCCTTCCTCCAGGAAGCCCCCCAGCGCAACCCTGCCTTCCCTCTCCCCAGCTCTGACCCCTTGGCTGTGAGACCAGGAGGCATCCGGCCGAAAATCTTAAACATAAGTCCCGTAAACAAGTCTTTGGGCGCGTTAAAGGCTCTAATCGGGCCAGGATCACGATGAGGAGGCCTGATAACCTGGCTGTTTTGTGCCACCTACCCTATGATGACATGGGCCCGCTCTTCTGAGAAGCACACATACTTCGAGGCCCCAAAACCACCCTCACCCCTGCCGCTGATAGCAGATAACAGCCCCTGAGCTGTGGTTTTCACAGAGATCAAACTTGTGGTGCCAGATCGACCGAACAGAGCGAGATCAAAACGGTGTCTGGGCCCAGCCACGGTCAGGAATGGAAGGGCACGCGTGAGGTGCTCGGGGACACCAGGGTGAGGCAGGGCCCCCAGCCCTCGACGGTAGCGTCGGGTTGGTATCATGCATATTGGGGCTTTTTCCATCCACTCCACTGATGGGGTAACTGGTGCCCTGTTGGTCCTCATGCCCCATTTCCTGGGTCTGGCTTGGCCATTTGGGTCTCAAATGCCATTTGCTTTAGAGATGGGGTTCAGGAGTAGTGGAATGAGCCCCCATCGGGCCTGGGACTGTCCGTGGGAAATGTGTGAGGCTGAGTGCTAACAGCTCAGTTTCCTCTGTCCCGCATGGTGGCCTCTTTTCTGTTACAAAGTCAAGTTTCTGTGAAAGGGCAGCACATGGGGGCCAGTTAAGTCTTCCTGGCTTCAGGCTTGAGGTCGGCAGTTGTTGGCTAAGGGCTCAGGTCCTGGAGAGGCCATCTGAGCTCAGTGCTGCCGGGGACAGCCTTGGTTCCTGAATGCACCCATGCTGTTCCACACAGCTTCACACTGTTCCAGCTTCCTCAGGAAAGCTTGAATTCTCTGCACCCTGAGGCCTCCCAGGGCAGGTATGAAGGGTCTGAAGCTCCAAAGGCAGGGCTGGGCCTGCATAACAGCTGTACTGTCCCCGACCCTGTCCCGGGTATGTCCACAGGCATGTTTGGGATAAGATCCAAACTCCTTGCTGAGGCCCACGAGGTGCTGTGGTCTGGGCCTGGCTACTCCGGAGAAGACTCCATCTTCTTCCACTCCCAGCACTCCAGCCTCCCTCTTGTTCCACGACCACACTAGGCACAGCCCTGCCTCAGGGCCTTTGCACTGGCTGTTCCCGCTGCTGAGAATGCTGTTCCATTGGCTCATTCCCTCACCTCCTGCAGGTCTGAGCTCCGACAAAGGAGGCCCTTCTGGCTAAAATGGCCCTTCTGGCTTTAGCCTTCCTGGCTCAAGTAACCCTCTGAGTTCCACCCACCTCCTTATCCTGATGCATTTTTCTGTAGCTTTTTTCCATTTTACCTGAAGTAATTTGCATGTTTGTACATCTCCTGTTTCTCTCCCCAATATCAGGGATCCTGTCTGTCTTGCTCTGTCCCCAAGCTGGGCCACTGCAGCTGCAGAGGAAATAGTTGTGCATAAAGTCCAGCAGAGGTGTGGGGAGGGGAGGCAGCCGATGGGGTTGGGGGAGGCCGGCCGGGGGTCGCCGGAATCTCGTATTCTGACATTTGGTTTTTCTGCTCCCCCAGTGGGATTTTGGGCATTGCTGTGTGTTCGTGTCCAGCTCACTCTTTAAAGTTTTTATTTTGGAATAATTCCAGGCTTCCAGAAAGGTCACACGGGCAGTACAGGGGGAGCACTGAGCTGCTCCCTTCAACTTTCCCCGTCGGTGTCCCACATAAATCACGGTACCTTTGCCAAACTGAAGCAACGGATACCGGGGCATTTACCCTGCCAGTGAATGAAATGTCAGACTTTATTTGAACGTCACCAGCTTCTCTGCTGGTGTTCTTTTTCTGTTCCAGGATCCCGCATTGCATTCCATTGCTCAGCTGTTTTTAAAATACGGATTTCAGGGGCACCTGGGTGGCTCAGTCGGTTAAACATCTGACTTCAGCTCAGGTCATGATCTCATGGCTTGTGAGTTCAAGCCCCGCGTCAGGCTCTGTGCTGACAGCTCAGAGTCTGGAGCCTGCTTCGGATTCTGTGTCTCCCTCTCTCTCTGCCCCTCCCCTGCTCATGCTCTGTCTTTCTCTGCCTCTCAATAATAAATAAACGTTAAAAAAAAATTAAAAAAAAAAAAAAGGATTGATGGGGCGCCTGGGTGGCTGAGTCAGCTAAGTGTCCCTCTTTAGCTCAGGTCATGATCTCACGGTTTGTAGGCTCGAGCTCTGCATTGGGCTTTCTGCTGTCAACGCAGAGCCCGCTTTGGATCCTCTGTCCCCCTCTCTCTCTGCCCCTCCCCCACGTGCTCGCGCACGCTCTCTCTCTCTCTCCCAAAAATAAACATTAATTTTTTTTAGTGTTTATTTATTTTTGAGAGAGAGAGAGACAGACCATGAGCAGGGTAAGGGCAGAGACAGAGGGAGACACAGCCTCCGAAGCAGGCTCCAGGCTCTGAGCTGTCAGCACAGAGCCCGATGCGGGGCTCGAACTCATGAACCGCGAGATCACGACCTGAGCCGAAGTCGGATGCTCAACCGACTGAGCCACCCGGGCGCCCCAAACATTAATTAAAAAAAAAAAAAAAAAAAGGATGGATGGATGGATAAACAACATGTGGTCTATCTGCACAAGGGAATATTACTCAGCCATAAAAAGGAACAAAGGGCCGGTTCAAGCTACAATGTGGATGAACCTTAAAAATGTGGTGCGGAGCGAAAGAAGCCAGACACAAAAGGTCACAGGTTGTCTGATCTCATTGATATGAAAAGTCCAAAACAGGCAAATCCGTAGAGACAAGAGGTGGCTGCCAGGGGCTGGGGGAGGGGCAGAGGGGTGGGGAGAGACTGCTTTTGGGGACGGGGTCTTGGTTCAGGCTGGGTGTCCACCAGCCTTCCCCCCCCACTACGCCCCGGTGGCCGCCTCCCAGGCTAAGGTTAGGTAAAGGGGGAAGTGGGGCCTTTCGAGGTCGCTGGGCCCCTGGATTTGCATTGGCCACCTTTACATAAAAATCTTTCCAAGCTGTGCCCAGCAGGCCCTGAAGCCGGCTGTGGGGTCAGACCATGCATGGGGGTCAGGCTTGCTAGAGGTTTCTGCAACACTGGGCCCAACCCGCTGGTTCCTGTTTTGGGGGAATGTTATCACCACTGGCTTCTTAGAAAGAGCCCGAGGCGGGGGAGCCTGCCAGCCCCCCTATGTCCTCATAGTTGGCTCTGCCCTCTTTTTCCCCGGAGTGGCCATCCCAAGGTCGGCGGGGATGGGAGGTGGGCCCGGAGGGGGGATGCCAGTGGCCATTTATGGAACACTTCCTGTGTCCCTAGCTCTCTGCGTGCCGTGGGTTATCCCCTGGGACCCCTAGAAGATGCGTCACCCCAGACTCGTCGTTTAGCCGAGGACACTGGGACCCCTGGAAGGGTGGTGGCCGGACTTTTGAGGCCAGGCTGGGCTCAGCCGCCGTGATGCTGAGCCCGGGCCGATAAAGCCTCCCCCCACCTTGAGATAAGACAGGGCGCTGACCTACCACCATTTATTTAGGCAACAAATATTTACTGAGCACCTCCGGGTGCCAGGGTCCGGGCCGGGAGCCGGAAATTCGATGGGGAACCAGCCAAGGAGGTCTCACCCTGCCAATGATTGATGGCCGATGGCCAGGGGACAGGCGGAGCCAAAGGAGCAAGGTGACTCCAGACGGCAGAGTGGGGGGATGGCGGCGGGGTCCCAGAGCCGCAGTGAGGGGCCAGGTGGGGAGGGAGGCAGGGCTTGGTGGCAAGCGGGCCCCTGCTCTGCACGAGGAGGGTATCCCCTGACACAACGTCTCTTCCTCAAGGTTCTCTTTTCTGCTTCGGTTTTACCCCCCTAGGCCTGAATTTGCATCACTGGGACATTTCTTTTTAAAACTCCCACCTTCCACCCTCTCTGCAGAATCTCTCCGGGTGCAGGTTAAGAGAGGCCACCACATGGGCAAAGGGGTTCCTCCTCAGCTTCAGGCTTCTCAGAAAAGCCACCCCTGAGGTGCCCGGCCGTGAGATGCCCCGTGGGCTGGCCAGGCGCCCTCTGGCCCGCGAACTCACTGCCTGTTGAGCGCCCCCTGCAGGGGGGGAGATGGCCTCCCGGGCTCCCGTTTCACAGAGGAGGACACTGAGGCCAGTGAGCTCAGATCGGGACTCAAACCCACGGTGCCTGGCTGCTCTCTGGGCACTTTCTACCCTCCAGCCACATGGCGGCAGGGGACCAGAAAGAAAGGGCCCCTGGGAGAGCCCGGGCAGGCTCCCAGACATGTAGCCAAGCTGTTGGGCCTCAGTTTCCCCCTATGGCAAAGGGGCTGAGCACCCCTCACTTGCTCCTGTTTGTGGCCCTGGTGGCCTTTACATGCGTCCACCCCATCAGCCTCCACTTAAATCTCTGGGTGTCATTGCCCTGGCCTCACGGTAATGTCCCCATGCTTGGCTGTGGCTTTTGAGGCTCTACATGGCCAGCCCTTGCCCTCCACCTGGGCCACGTGCACCCTTGCCGGGTCCCTAAACACATCAGGCTGCCTCAGGACCCCAGGTCTTTGCACCTGCTATGACTGTCGCCTGGGATACCCTTCCCGCGTCCACCCGTGCCCCACACCGATCTGCGGATTGCCTCCTCGCCAACCGGTCCCAGCCTGTCGCCAAACTGCCTTCTTCCCTTCCCTTCTCTTTAGCCGTTTTACCCAAAAGTGACATATGGACATAAAAGTGCCTAACCCCACTGGTACAGCTTGATCAATTTTCACAGAACAACACAACCCTGTAACCACCACCTAGTTCAACAAACAGAACATTCCCAGCCTCACCCTCTCCCGACAAAGCTCCCTTTTGAATTGATGATTCGTGATTCCATGAGGGGCTCTCCGCCTCTGACGTCGCGGCTCAATAAGCTGCTGGATTTATGGGTCGCATTAATAGAGGACGGACGCCAGAATGAGGGAGGTGATTTCCTTCCTCATTCTGGGCTGGTCAGAGCAGGCAGGAAGCTGCCCCTGCCAGTTTGAAAGGGGGTAGGCATGTGGCGGGGGGGTTCAGGGAAGACCATCAGCCACCGTGGTGCGCGTGTGTGTGCGTGTGTGTGTGCACTTCTGAGTGATACCCATGGAGAGGGGGTGTTTAATCTAGACAAGGACAGACCCAGGTCCCTGTCACCTGCTCCAGGTGGCTCCATGGCAGAGCAGGGTGGAGTGCGGGTCCACACTGAGGGAGCCACCAACTCTCATCAGCCGGTCTCTGGGCTCCAGCGCAGGCTGCTTTGAACGTTCGTGAGCATCCTGTCAGGGGAGAGATGCAAGCCCAGTGCCCCCTTGGCCACAAGCTGAGCAGGAGCTCAGAGCCCAGGCTGACCAGGACAGGGTCACTTTGCCTCCTGCTCCCCCACCAGGCCCCCCATCAGGAAGGCAGGCATGGAGCACTTAGAGGGCATGGGGCCCGCACCGAGACCTTCCTGGGGGGCAGATGGAAACCCAGAACCGGACCGCGGCTTGCCCAGGTCCTCTGGCCAAAAGCAGCTTTCCAAGCGCAGGCCTGGCGCGGAGCTCGGGCTTTGGGTGGAGTTCAGGTCAGGTTATATCTGGCACGGCAGTTCCCTCTCGCCGGCTGCAGCTGCCCGGGGTGGGGACGGCTGGCCATGCTCCGCCACTCGCACTGGCTGCTGGCCCGCAGGTGCTGGGCCGGCCATTTACATAGCCACGCTTGGTCTCCCCCGCCTGGCTCGCTGGCCCGCCCCCCACCTCTCCCCAGGAAAAGGCTGAAGGTCTGAGAGCAGGAGCCGACTCTGAGCCCCACTGAGCTCTCTGAGTATTTTTATTTCACTTCTGCGTTTCACTTTTACTGTCCTGGGTGAAATGTGCGTGTCAGTCAGCCCCCCAGCCGTAGCAACTGGGCCCGGGATGGCCCCGTTCTGTGCCAGCCGGGGGTGGGGGTGGGAAGCAGCAGATAGACCCGGGACTGGTTGGCCCGGGAGCTGAACTTGCCCCACCTGAGCCTCCTGGGAGGTGCCCGGGGTGCAGGAGGAGACCCTAGGCCTGCACCCTGGTGTGGCCCTGCCTCCGGCCTGCTGTGTGGCCGCAGGCAAGTCTCTTCCCCTCTCTGGGCCTCATTTCTCTCCTCTGTAAAATGAAGTTAGCTACAGCCACATTGTCATGTTGTCTCTCTGATCTAGCGCTCTGCAGGGTCTGGATGGGTGCTTGTCCAGGGGCTTTTTTGGGCCGGAGAAAGTGAGGAGAGGCCTGGGGGCGGGGAGGGGCGGGACCGGCTGTACGTCCTTGAATTTGAGAAGCTTGCGCTTGTGTAAGGATCTCAGGGCGAGGCCAGCTTAAAACGCAGATCCTTGGGCCCTGCCAGGTCGGTGTGAGCAGGTGCCGAAGCAGGCCCAGAAGCGGCTGTGTGTCTTGGGACAGGACCCAGGGAAGGCGGTGAAGAGGGGAAACTGAGGCACGGAGAGGCGAAAGCGCTTGCCCAGGGTGGCTCGGCAAGCAAGTGGCTGCAGCAGGATGGAACGGGGGGCTTTTAGGCCCAGGACGGTGGCATCTGTCCCGGCTGCTCTGGGCTCCAGGTGCCTGTGTCCCAGCAGCCGCACGAGTGACAGGGGCTGCCGAGGAACGTGAAGCCTCAGGCTTCCCCCCCCCCCCCCCCGGCCGGGAACAGCCTGGAGCTGAGTCGGGGTTTATATAGTGGCTCCCAAAATATCTGGCTGCGGATAGGCCGAGGCCCGCGAGGGTGCGGCTGGCCAATGCCGTGGCTTCCTGTCCTGCCAAGATGTTTCCTGCCGATAGCTGGGCCCAGTGGCCTTATCTCTGACCCCAGGGCCACTGGGAGGACAGCCCCCCCCAACACACACACAGGGGACAGGCTGTTCTGGCCCAAACAGGGGCTTCAGGGACCCAGGAGGAGGTCAGAGCAAGCAGCCCCTGGCAGGTGGTGAGTTACTCAGCCAAAACGCAAGCTTTGGGCCAACTGCTCCGGAATTGAATCTGGGCCTAAAGGGCTGCGTGACCCTGGGGAGTTGGGCCCCTGTCAAAATTACTCTCATCCATCGAGTGGGGGTGGTGGTGTCTCCAGTTTCTTTTAACACTTCCCACCCTGGGCCCCCCAGCCTATCCCCTCAAGGATCCCCGGGTCTGAAGAAGACAGAGCTCGGCCCAGTGCCCCCCAGCCTCGCCACATCAAGGCTCAGCTGGAGGGAACCGGGTGTCCATCTGGGTTGACTCCCTGGAGGAGGTGGGGGGGGGGCACAGCTGGGGTTTAAAGGACGTGTAGGAGCGCACAGGACAGAACTCGTGGAAGGGACGGCCAGGCTGAGGGAACGGTGCAAATGAGCAGATGCTTGCAAAGGGCCACGCTCCCCGTTTCACAGAGACTGAGATTCAGAGAGGAAATGATGCTGCGTTTCTGAAACCCCACTCTTTCTGCTCAAGACCTGAGCTCCTCGGCGGGGAGGAACGCGTCCCCTCTCAGGGGGGACCCTGGGACCTCAGGAATTGTTTAGATTTCAAAACTGACTTTATTGTGGCTTAAAGTGGCCCACGTTAATAACTCAACATGCTTAACTTGGTGTGTGACACATTTTCTTGCCCGTCTGTGTCCTGCTGATTCACTGCCCCCACACTGCTTTATAAACCGATTTGCCGAAATTAAACGGTACTCTCTTCATTCACACTGATCCACCTCTGTCCCATCAGCAACGCTGTGGTGCTGGAAAGGTCCCCGAGGTCCTGATGGCAGGGGCTGGGGGTCTGACCGGAGCCACAGGGAGGCGAGGGGCTTTGCCCAGGTGCCGGCTGGGGTCCGCGAGCGGGTCTCTGGCCCTGCCTCTGTCTTGCCGTGTGGCTTCAGGGAGGTTATCCATACCCTCGCTGCCTCCAGAGAGGCCAAGGCGCCCCAAGGTGCCAGCGCCCCAAGACCATTCGCCCCAGAAGACCCAGCCCCCACTCGCTCACCCCATCCTTCCCTCACTGGCTCCGGTTTGGGGCTTTTGTGCACAACGCAGGAAGGGTCAGCGGGGAAAAGAGGTGAGGGGGACTTTGGTTTGGGTCTCCTCTTTAATGTTTTTCAAGAGACGTGAGCAAAATGTCGACCTTTGTTCCATAAATCAGCGCTGCCTCCGTGGGCCCGAGCCGCTTGGTCGCCTGGTTGGAGGACGCAAAAACGTGTGTCCGAGGGACTGAAATACACATACGTGAATATTCACAGCAGCCGAAACGTGGAAAGAGCCCAAGCGTCCACCGAATGGATACACAAAACGCGGTCCATCTGTACAATAGAATAGTACTCAGACAGAAAAAAGGACAAAGCCCTGACACGGGCTACGGCGTGCATGAACCTCGAAAACATCGTGGAGCTAAAAGAAAGCAGAGGCAAAAGGCCACAGAGAGCGTGGTCCCGTTTATACGAAACGTCCAGAAGAGGCAAATCCTTGGAGCAAGCCGACTGGTGGTGGCCGTGGGGCTGGGGTCGGGGGGGAGGGTGATGGGGAGTGACTGCCTAACGGGCACAGCGTTTCCTTTTAGGATGATGGAAATGTTCCAGAACTAGATGTCAGTGGTGGCTGCACAACTTCGTGAAGGCACAAAATGCCGCTGCATTGTGTGCTTTAAAATGGCTCATTTCAGGGGGGGCCTGGGTGGCTCAGGTCACGATCTCGCCTTTGTGAGTTCCAGGCCCACGTCGGGCTCTCTGCTGTCAGCACAGAGCCCGCTTCGGACCCTCTGTCTCCCTCTCTCTGCCCTCCCCCGTTCGTGCTCTCTCTCTCTTTCAAAAATAAGCAGTAAAAATAAGACAGGGGCGCCTGGGTGGCTCAGTTGGGTAAGCATCCGACTTCGGCTCAGGTCATGATCTCATGGTTCATGAGTCTGAGCCCCACGCCGGGCTCTGCGCGGACAGCTCGGAGCCTGGAGCCTGCTTTGGATTCTGTATCTCCCTCTCTCTATCTGCCCCTCCCCTGCTTGTACTCTCTCTCTCTCTCTCAAAAATAAAACCTTAAAAGAAAAGAAAAATGGTTCATTTCATGCCTGCTGGGGCTCCTCCTGCAACGTCCCCCCACTCCCCTCACAGAGGCTTCCCTGAGAGGCAAGGGCAGTGGTGAAACCATTTCCCAAATAATGGACTGAGGCTCAAATGCCCATGTCGCACTCAGGTCCGGCTGGTTCCAGCACCACTGGCTTTGTGCCCTCCCGGCCCCCTGCCCTGGGTCTGGAACCCACGGCTCCTCCCTTCCCAAGCGGTGGTGCGGTGGGGACTGCAGTGTAACCACATGGCTACACACACACACACACACACACACCCTCACGTGGCCAGGCTCCTGCTGGAATGCATTGCCAGGTGCAACCTATTTCTCTTGGAAGGGAGCAGAGTCAGGAGCGGCGCGGGGGCCGGGCTGTGCAGGAACTGCCAAGGGGCTGGGGTGTCCAGGGCTTTGACCTGGAGAGGGAGCTCCCCGGCTGTGGGTCTGGGGGGTGGGGGGTGGGGGGGCGGCGCTGGTCCCACTCCCGGCTGAGTGACCCTGTGCCTGTCTTCTGCTCTCTGACCTCAGGTTTCTTCTGTGAAATGGGCTGTGAAATGGGCTGTGGCTCTGAGGCATGAATGAAACGACCGAGGGGCTCAGCAGAGGGGAACCCCACCTTCCAGACCGAGGTGGGGACGGAGAGGGCTGTTTGCATCGTCGATGGGAAACACTGGTTTTAAAGCACATAACCAACAGCAGGGCACTTCCTCAAAAATTAAAAATAGGATTGCAGCCGGTGGATGGGTGAACAAGATGTGGCACACACGTGCGATGGGACATGACGCAGCCTTCAAGAGGACGGGCGTTCTGACAGAGGGCGCCACGTGGAGGGATCCGGGGGCCGCGACCGGACAGATGCTGTGCGATGTCACGTGTTGGACGTCCCCGGAGTCGTCGGAGTCACAGAGACCGCTGATGGTGGGCGCCAGGGGCGGGGGAGGGGAATGGGGGGGGGGGCTAGTGTTTAACAGGCACAGAGGTTCGGCTTGGGAGGATGAGCAGGTTCTAGAGATGGACGGTGGTGACGGCTGCACGACCACGTGCGTGCGCTTCGTGCCGCCGAACTGTGCGCTTAAAGATGGTGAATCGCATGTTGTGTGATTTGCCACAATTAGAAACAAACAAACCAACAAAAAGGCAAACAGCCTGATGATCCTTCCCTGTTGGAGCTGCCGTGGGCTCAGCTGTGCTAAAGGATTTCCCCCAAGCCCCTGGCAAGCTCCAGCTCGACCTGCAGGACCTACTACTACTGATGCCTCTTCCTCCAGGCAGCCCTCGCTGATCTCCCGGGTAGGTCCCAGCTCTACCGCTGTCCCCCGCACCACCCCCCACCCCGCCACCCAGCCCTTCATCTGGCCAACCCCTGAGCCTCTGGAGCTGGAGTGTCCAGGAGCGAGCCTAGGCTGGGGTGAGGGGTTGGGGAGCAGGGAGCCCCGCTTTGAGGGGGGGAGAGTAGACAGCAGCAAGGGAAGGGACACTTAGGAGACCAAGTGTCTCCTCAAGTGCCTCGCTCAAGAGGCACTGTTGACTCACCCGCCTGCACCTGCCGTGCGGCCCAAGGAGACCCCAGTGTGGGGACAGAGCGGGATATGCATTCAGGCCACCAGGACCGGGCAGGGGCTGCAGGACCCAGAGGGCCACGTGACCGACAGCGACTCTTGAACCTGGCCCGGTCCCGAGTGGGGAGGAAGGGGCCCTGCGGGGAGAAGTGGGCGAGGCAGAAAAGATTGTCCTTTCAAAGGCCAGTTGTGAAAGCGAGCGTGTGTCTGTGCGTTGTGTTCGCGTCTCTGTTATGTTTGTGTCTGTGTGTCATGGGCCTGTGCCGTACGTGCGCGTGTTTCTGTCCCCTTGTGTCCACGTGCGTATGTGGCAATTTTGAGGAACTGAATCCCCTGGTCGGATGTGTTTGCCACCCAGAGGGTGTGGGAGGCTCCTCCCTGCCCTACAGCCCCACTGTCCCCAGGCCTTCTGGGCTCTCGGCCACACCCCAACCCTGACCTCTTCTCTCTCTCTCACCCTCCGCCCCGGGCCCCCCAACTTCCCTCCTGCCTGAGCTCTCCTCTCCCATCAGCTGCCAGGGGAAGATGTGGAAACCTAAAACCCTCTGTGGCTCCCACCGCTGGCTCCAAGTCTCTCTGTCCCCTGTCCCAAGTCGCCGGCTCCACGGGGAGTTCTCTGAAATATCTTCTAGCCCCGTGCCAGGGCCGGGGCCTCCTTGTCCCCACCCAGCCCCCCATGTGCCACGAGCACAGAGATATCTGTCCCCCACACCCCACTGCCCCCCAGAGGAGGGGTTTTTCCGGCTATTTGCCTCCTTGCATTGAGAACAAGGCCTGGTACAGAGCAGGTGCTCAATAAATAGCTGAATGAATGGGGGTGGGGGAGGGGCGGGAGAGGGCAGAGGAGCCGAACAGGGTGAGGCCTCTGCTGTGGGTCTGGGCCTGGTGGGGGGGACACATTCTGGGGAGTTGGTGAAACCCCATGAGCCGGGCACCTCATGGTCTAAGAAGCATCCCTTTGATGCGCTGGACTCAAGGGCAAGTGTCATCCGTGGGGTAGGGACCGCCAGGGGCTGGGCTCATCCAGTGCAGTGGCTTAGGCTGGGTGAGGTGTGGGGGACGGGGGGGAGGCGAGAAGCAGGCGGTGGGTGCAGAGGTGAGACTTAGGAGGCGGAGCGAGCAGGAACATCACCGCGGTCTTTCCTGGGATGCCAGAGGACCTCAAGACGACCTGGCTTCAGGATCCGTCTGAGCGGTGGAGACAGAACCGTGGGGGGGGGGGGGAACACAGGGGGAGAAGGTAGCCCAGAAGCCAAGGGCGGAGGGGGCAGCTCAACAAAGGGGGTGGTGGCCGCCCCCCCATGGGTCCCCCCCCCCCCGCCCCGCCCCCCGGAGCCTGACTGTGGGTGGGCGGTCCAGACCGTAGTGGGGTTAGAACACGCGGGAACCACAGCACCCCCAGCCGGGCTGCAATGAAAACGTCCGGTAACACTAAGCGCTGGTGAGGATACGGAACCCACGGAGTGCTCCCTCGCTGCCGTGGGAGGCAGAGTGGTCGAGCCACCCCGGAAGGCTGTTGGACCGTGTCTACTGAAGCCGAACCTAGATCTCCCCTTCCCTCGAACCCAGACATCCTACCCGCGGGTGTTTACCCACAAGAGAAGAAACACGCAGCCGCCACAAGACGCGCCAGGAGCAGTTTTTTCCTAATAGCTCTGGACTCCATCCCAGCGCGCGTCAGCCGGGGAACCGGGCCGACAAGCTGCATCGGCCACACCGCGGAATAGTATGCAGCAGGGAAGAGGGGAGGACGTGGGTGACCCTTAAGGGAGCCGAGCAGAGGTAGATCCCCGGGGTTCTGTTTGCCTGAATTCGAGAACGGGTAGATGAAGCAAGGGTGCCAGCGAGAGCCCCGTGGTTCCCTCTGCGCGGCCGCATGAGGGAGCCTGCGGGGCGGGCCGGGGGCAGGGGAGCCGTCGGAGGGGTGTTACGTGTGCACCTGAACACACAGAGGTAAACGTGCATCACGCTTCACACAAGATCTGCGTGTTTGGCACGTTTTGCCGCTTCGTTTTATCACGATCCAAAAGTGAATATACACGGGGTGCCTGGGCGGCTCAGTGGGTTAAGGGTCGGACTTCGGCTCAGGTCATGATCTCCCGGTTCGTGAGTTCCAGCCCCGCATCGTCGGGCTCTGTGCTGACGGTTCGGAGCCTGGGGCCTGCTTCAGCTTCTGTGTCCCCCGCCTCTGTCTGCCCCGCCCCGCTCACGTTCTGTCTCTCTCTCTCTCTCTCTCAACAATAAATAAACATTAAAAAAATTAAAAAAGAAAGCGTGTGGTGATGTGGATGTGAAGCGGCGTGTAACCACTGCTCTGAGGTTTGGCCCCTCGGGGAGGCTGGGGGGCTGGGGTCACTGTGAGGAGGGGCCGGCGCTCACTCGGGGCGGGAGCAGGGGCTGATGGGAGAGGCCGGCTGGTGCAGAGGAAAGGGCTCATCCAAAAGAACTTGCCAGAAATTTCCAGGCACGGTATGCCCAGTTTGGCCAGGTGCCATGGCCTTGTAGCCTTATAACAACAACAACGACAACAAACAGTGAAATCCCTCAAAAAATGAAACGTGAATTACCGTATTTGTGGCCAGCAATTCCCCTCCCCGGTATAGACCCCAAAGAACCGAAGGCGGGGACTCAGACAGATACTTGCCCCCCGTGTTCACAGCCACGCCAGTCGCAGTCGCCAAAAGGTGGAAGGAACCCAAGTGCCCCTCAGTGGATGAGCTCGTAACGTGGTAGCGCGTTAGTCATAACGAGGACTGAAACGCTGAAACGTGCCACAGTGAGGATGAACATTTTGCACAGCGAAAGGAGTGAGTCACAAAGACACAAACACCGTATAATTCCATTGACATGAGGTGTCCAGGAGAGGTAAATGGGCAGAGGCAGAAGGCAGATTGGCAGTCGCCAGGGGCCGGACGAGGGGGCGGGGAGCGACTGCTCACGGGGACAGGTTTCCTCTTGGGGTGATAGAACATTCTGGAATTAGAGGGAGGTGGTGGTTGCATAATACTGTGAATGCCCTAAATGCCACAGATTTGCTCACTTGAAAATGGTTAACTATATGTCATGTGAACTTCACCTCAGTTGAAAAGTGATGACGATTTGGTGGCCCCGTGGTCTTCGCGCCTTCTGGAAGGATCGTGGCCCCTAGAGAGGGCAACTGAATAGTTCCCGCTTGGTTGACAACAACCTAAAACTTCCTTCTTCACGAGACTTTTTCTGCTAATGAAATGGCCTGCAGCAGCCCCAACACGGACGTGGAACCAGGCCCAGAGAGGGTAAGAGGCCTGCTCAAGGTCACACAGCAAGGGAAACTGGTCTGTGGGGCTCAGTTTTGGCCTGGGAACCCTGGGAAAGCCTGCGTGAGACACAGACCTAGTTCCCTGTTTGTTGAATAAGGAGCTGGAAGGGGTGGGTGAGGGGCACCCCGTCTGCCCTCCTCCAAGGCCCCTATCCCCCACCCCCAGAGGGCAGCCAGCACAGGCTGGGTGGGCAGCACTGGGCATAGGGCACCTGCCTAGTACTGGCCTGTCTTTGGGCCTCAGTTTCCCCTGTGTACAGTGGGGGCTGCAGGGCTGGGGCAGGCACTGGGCCACCTGCACCTCGGGTTCCCTGAGGTGGAGAGGGTCAGCTTGACCCCTGGCTGGCCCTGAGTTGATTCTTCTGGCCAGGACAAAACGGCCACTGAGGATCACAGGCACCACCCTGAGATCAGGGCCCCCAGTCACCTCCACCCCCATCTGCTGCTTCCCTAGCTTCTTCCACCGTGTCTGAGAAGGCACCACGGGGCCATCAGGGGGCATTCAGGACCTGTCACCTTTGTGACCTTTCCAAGCCTCAGTGTCCACATCTGTCACAGTCAGGCTGCAGTGAGGACCCCCAGGAGGAACAGCAGGGCTCCGGGGCACCCCTGTGTTCAGAGAGGGCCTGTCCTGCCCACCTTTCCAGGTGGCCCAAGTCCTGGGTTGATTTCTGACCTGTAGGCGCCCCCTTGTGGCGATGACTGGCAGAACCTGGGGTGCATCCACAGGTCCCCGTGCCAGCCCCACGCTGCCCCGGAGCCTGGGGACGCAGCAGTGACTAACCAGACAGGGAACCCTGCCCTTGAGGGCCTTGTAAGGCAGATGGGGGACACAGGAAAATGTGGAACAAGGGACAGTTGCACGTAGGGACAAGCTGGAGTGGCAGCCGGAAGGTGACATTCGAGTTGAGCTGCGGCCAAAAGAAGGGTGTCCCAGGAGAGAGAGACTGCAGGTACAAAGGCTCCGAGGGGAGACAAGCTTGGGGCAAAGAGGCAGGGGTGGCAGGAGCGGAGGGAAGGAGGGTGGGAGTGGAAGCCGTGGAGTTTTACTCTTGAGGGCACTGGGGAGCCATGGTGGGATTTTGAGCAGGGGAGAAACAGGATCTGAACTGCAACCTTTATTAAGAGCGATCTTAGGCCACCACAAAAACACCGATGATACCCATGTATTGAACAAGTCTCCATGCATGTACCACTGACCGGAAGAAATAAGCCTGACAGATGCAGTTGAACCCGTGGTCTCTGGCTGTCCCTCTCCACCCCGCAGCGTACCGTGGTCAAGAATTTGGAGTTAGTCCTTCCTTCATATGGTTTATACTTTATTACGTACTATGTTGGCCATAAACAATATGATTTGTGTGACTATAAACTCTGTATAAGTAGTGGGACCACATCCTCCTGCGATCTGCTCATTTCATGAATATTGTTTGCATTTGTAAACTATTAATAGTTTTATTTTTTAAGCTCTGAAGAACTGAGGTGTAACATGCCCACATGAGGTGTGTAAAGTGCACACGTGTCAAATGTATGGCTCGGTGCATGTTACCTACACGCACATGAGCGTGTGCAGCACCCAGATCAAAATGTAGGAACTTCCCATCATTCCAGAAGTTTCCCTCCAGTCCACAGCTTCCTGCCCCCGGCCGTAGGCGTCGCTCATGCCCGTGCTCCCTTCCGTGGTGGCGTGGAGCTGGCTCTTGTGCCTTTTCATCGCTGCGTCCCATCCTGTTGAGTGGGGCAGCCACCGTTTGAGTTTCCAGTTTGGGGCTATCGTGAGTCAGGCCGCTGTGAACACTCCATTGGTGAACTTTTGTGGACTCACGGGCTCACTTGTCTTGGGCCACTTGCCCAGGGATGGAACCATGGGGTCGCAGGCTGGGCGAATGTTCAGCTCTGGGAGGGGGGCGGGGAAGCCACTGAGCCCAGCTGTGGGATGTGGCCGGTCAGCACACCCAGCCCTGGCCGTTCACTGAGTGAGCAGAATATCCGCCTGGATGGACACAGTTGCTCGGCCCTCCTTCCCCCGGCTCCACGTGGGTTGTGTCCCGCTGTTCGCTCTAACAGGGCAGCTGGTCGTGAGTGGGCGCCTTCTCGAACACGTCTCCGTCCAGGGGCCTGTGATGGAACTCGGGCCAGCGTGGCAGGACAGCAAGGACATTATGACTTTCACGAGCCCCTAAGTGAGTTTCAGCATCTCCCAGTTGCACCTGTGAAATCCGGGGGACTTTGGGGTCCCCGTTCCTGGCCCTTCCTGCTTGTCTGCAAAAGCCTCCTTTCTGATGCTTGGCGGGAAATGGGATCATTTGGAGTGGGGAAGCTTCTCCCTTTTACTTCTGAGCTCGTTTCCGTTAGGGATGTCGGCCGTGTCTTAACATTTCTTTCTTGGAACAAACGGATATGGTTTGGTGATGGGACAAGTTACACGGGTTGCGCGGCCCTCTGTGGAAGCCATCCTTGTCCCTGGAGTAGACCCTGCCTAGTCACTGCATATGATGCTACCGCCCGCTGCTCTATCCTGGTTGCTGACATTTTGTCGAGTGCTTTTGCTTTGTGGTGCGTAAGTTTCGGCCCCGGTTTCTTTTCTCCCATCCTGAACTTGGTTTTGGCATTCAAGTGCTGGCTGCCTAAAAGAATGACGTGGGGGCTTTCCATCTTTTTTTGATTGTCTTGAATTGTTAACTGACGTTAAAGTCATCTGATGTTTCATGCGTTAAATTTGGGGGGATTATAACATCATACTGTAAAGCACGTAAAACACAAACATGCAGTTTAACAAAATTATGGAGCAAACACCCACGTCACCACCGCCCGCTCAAGAAATGGAGTGTGGCCAGCGTCCCAGAGCCCCTGTGATTGCCTCTCTGTCCCCCGAGGTAGATCCACTTTGACTTCGTCTTCTCCTTCTCTAGATCTGCCCCTTGCGGTGGAAGGATCCCTGAAGAATATAGTTCAGCTGAGCTTGTTTCTGAACTTCATTCTAAAGCACTTACTCTGTAGGTGTTATTTTGTGTCTTTTTTTTTTAAAGGTTTATTTTGAGAAAGACAGCATGAGCGGGGGGAGGGATGGAGAGGCCCCACACTATCAGCTCAGAGCCCAACGAGAGGCTGGATCCCATGACCATGACCTTAACCGACCCTATTTTGCGTCTTAATTACTCTTAATGAAGTAGCTCTTGATGCCCAAACAGGCCATCCTATTTTATTCTCTTTCAAGATTCCTTATTATTCTTGGCTCTTCGACCTTCCATGGAAATTTTAGAACCCGCTTGTCAAGTTCCACACGCACCTGACTGGGATTTTGATTGTGAATGTATTTAACCTATAAATAGTTTTCAAGAGTCTATTGGTCTCCCAGTGCTGCTGTAACAAATTATCACAAACATAAAACAACACAGATTTATGAACAAGTCCTAGGGTCCAGAGCCTGAGATGGTCTCACCGGGCTAAATAAAGCCAAGGTGTCGGCAGGGCTGTGCTCCTGCTGGGGACTCCGTCGAGAATTCGTCCCACCCTCTCCCAGCTTCTGGAGCCTGCATCCAGCCCGCATCCCTGGCTGATCCCAGCCCGCATCCCTGGCTGATGACCCTTCGTCTACACACTGGGTCCCTCACACACCACCACTTTCTGCTTCTCCCTCTTCTGTCCCCTTCTTCCACTGTTAAGGACCGTTGTGATTACATTGGACCCACCAGGTCGTTCAGGGTAACCTCCCCATTATGGTCAGCTGATCAGCAACCTTAATCCCATCTGCGATCTGAATCCCCCTTGCCATGCAATTTAACAGATTTAGAAGTTCTGGGGGTTGGATTGTGCACATCCTGCGGGGGGGCCGGGGGGAGGGCATTTTCTGCCTACCAGAGGGAATATTGGCATCCTTGGTACTGAGACGTCCATTCAATGCCCATGGAGCACCTCTCTTTCCATTAGGCCTTCCCTAAACACCTCCATAAGGTTCCCCTAGGGGCCTTGTGTGTTTTTTGTTTCATTTAATCCCAGGCACTTCATTTTGGGTACTATTGTCAATAGTTTGTAGTTGGCTTCAGGGTTATTCTTTCTGATCATGAATGAATGCTTAATTTTATTAAACCCTTTGCCCATACCTGTTGAAGTGATCATATGTTTTCCTCCCTGACTAAAATAAATTTTTTTTAACTAGGCTCCACGCTGGGTGCTCCAATGCAGGGCTTGAACTCATCAACTCTGGGATCAAGACCCGAGCTGACATCAGAAGATGTGCCACCCAGGCGCCCCAACTCCCTTACTCTTTTTAAGGCAGTGGATTGGAGCAACGCGTTTTCCAGCATTAAATTTTGCATACCTAAGATTCAACCTTAGACACAAGGTTACATCCTTTTTATACGTCACCACTTCCCCTCCGATTTTTTGAGAACGTGCTTGCATGTGGGTGTACGTGTGTGCATGGGCAAGTGGGGGGGGGGGGGGCAAAAGGAGAGGGAGAACCTCTAGCAGGCTCTGTGCTCAGCGTGGGTTATAGGGCTTGATCTGCAACCCTGGGATCATGACCGGAGCTGGTATGAAAAGTTGGATGCTTAACTGACTGAGCCACCCAGATGCCCCCCTCCCTCAATTTTATTTAGGATTTTCACATCTATGGTCACCAGTGAGGCTAGTCTAGAATTTTCCGGTTTCGTATTGTTTTGAGGAAATGCTGGTCTCATAAAACGAGTCAAGAAATGTTTATTTTTCTTCTGAGTTTCTTAAATTCCCTTTTCTCTCCCCTTGAGTGTTTGGTAGGACTTTTCCAAGAATGCCATCTGGGTCCAGAGTTCTGACTAGTTCTGTTTCCTTGCTAGCTTATAGGACTATTCAGACTTTCCCCCTCTTTTTGAGTCAGTTTTTTACCCTCTAGGAACTTATCCAAGCTAGCTGACATTTTCAAGTGTGCTGGCACCAAGCTGCTCACAGCATCCTCCCCACCATGGGGTTTTTGTGTGGCTTAGACAGGAGAGCCCCTCCTCCAGGAGGCCGAAGCCCCTGCAGGCACATGGCCTGGGCAGCAGAAGGCGGCCTGCCTGCCTCAGGAGGCACCTCTCCTGCTCTAATCTCTCCATGTTTGAAAAGCTCTCTCTCCACGTTTGAGGTCTTTCGAGGGATAGCGATTTGGGCCTTCTTTTCATCTTGATCAAATTTCCCAGCAGCTTCTGAATTCCATTCATCTATTAAAATAACCAACTTGTGGTTCTGCTTTTTATCGAATGTTTGCTTTCTATTCCCCTCCTATTATTTCCTTCTTCCTGTGTTCTTAGGCTTATTTTCTTGTTCTTTTCCTGACTCAAGATGCATGCTTAGCCCAGCACTTGCCATCTTTCTCCTACATATACTATACCTAGTATTACACGGGCACACGCTCACAGTGGGAGGGCTTGCACATAACCTTGTCCCAAGCATTGCTGGGAAGAGGCCCCACTCTACCCTGCAGATGACCTGTGACCCCCAGGGGCTCGAGAGGCTGCGGCTTGGCCTCCGGTGAGGGCAGTGATGGAAAATGCTTTGGACCCAGGGTCTTCTGGAAGGAGGCCATCAGGGCTTGCTGCGGATGTGGATGTGGGCAGCGAGGGGCAAGGCATCAAGGGCGCTTCTAAGGGCTCTGGCCTGAGCCCCAGGCAGCGTCCTTTACTCAACGCGGCTGGAAGGGCAGGATTCCATGGGGCTGATGCCCACCAGCCCTCGAAGGGGGAGCTGGGCGATCTGGGGGAGGGATAGGGGTGCACAGCCCTTGCAGGCAACAGGGGGTGAGCCGGGCAAGGCCCAGCAGGGCAGCAGGGGGAGATGCAGGTGCCTGCCGTGGAAGACAGGGCACTTCCTGCCCATGTGCTCACCACAATCCCCTCTGAGGGGCATCAGTTTTCAAACTCCAGCGCACATATGAACCACAGATGGAAACTGTTGAGAGGTCTCCTGGGCCTCGATCCCAGAGACTCTGCCTCAGCAGGTCGGTGGGGGGGGGGGGGGGGGGGGGGGGTGTCTGTGAATGTGCATTTCTAGTGAGCTCAGAGAGGACCTCGATGTGAGTCCAGCACCTGCCCCTGGCCACCCAGGAGTCCGCAGCACGCTGCACCTGAGGCAAGGCAGGCAGTGTGTTTAAGTAATGGAATTTAATGTAATCGTGACACGGACACAGACAGGGTGGTGGTGCGGTGGGTGACCCAGCACAGACGGGGATGGCCCGTGCCCCCCGCCCTATGGGGCCGGCGGTCCCCCGGGGGACAAACACTGATGTGGCTGGGTGATGGCCTTGCACGGCACGGCTCACCCTGGGAAGGCACCTCCGCTGAAGCCGGGGGTCTAGGCTGGGAGCCCCCGAGGAGCAGTCAGAAGCTGCAGCCACAGACCCGAGTGCCAGGTTCCGGCCGGACGTGGGAGCGCCACCGGGTGCTGGCGCTGCTGAGGAGGGGGGCGAGCCCGCCAGCGCTAAGTGCTGCCCAAGAGCGCTTCAGGACAAGGGGCGGGGGGTGCACACAGTGAGGTTCACGTAAACAACGATGGACGAACAAGACAAACTCTGGGGACGCTTATAAACCTACGACGTTCAGCAGAACGGCAATAAAACAGCGGCCCTGCCGGCCCGGCCACATGCCGCGTGCAGCCAGCAGTCTGGCGGGCATTTCCCAATCTTTCTGGCGCCTGGGAGCTAAACAGCACAGAAGGCTGCATTTGATCTCTGGAGGGAAAGATTTCATTTCCTTCCCCTCAAACTGACTCAGGGGGCAGAGAGACAAGACTTCTCGAAGATGAGCCTCTTCTGGGAGAAGGGACCTCAGGGACGAGAGTGGCAACGGCAGAGCAGGTGTGCCTGGAGGAGGTGGGGCCCGGGAGGAGCCCGGAGGAGCCGGGAGGGTGGCCGGCAGCCAGGGGGGCACCCCTCCTCCATCCCGCAGGCTCGGCAGGTGCTTCCTCCGGGTGCTTCCACCTGGAGCGCCAGCGCTGGCCGTGGGGCCCGTCACTGGGTCCGGAGCTGGTAATCTAGAAGCAGGGAAGGAGGTGTTGGTTTTCTGCTCCGCACCTGGAGGCGGGGCCGCCCCCCTCCCCCACCACAACCCTGGGGCTGCTCTGTGTGCACCACCTGGGGCACAGGGGGGCGGCCACCAGGGAGCCTGTCTGCACCGCCCGTGGCGGGCTGCACGCACCTCCGTTCTGAGTGATGTACCGGACCCACGGCAGAGCCTGGTAGCCGCTCTTCTCAATGATCTTCAGGTAGCGCACCTAGGGCACGGGCAGCAGGGCCTGAGTACGTGCGTGCTGCCCCCCGCCCCCACCCCGTCACTCCCTCGGGGCCAGGGAGGGGAGGGGAGGCTGTGAGGAGGAGCAGGCAAGCACAGGCAGAGGTGGGGGGGGGGGGGGGGAGGGGGAAGGGGCCTCTGTCTGGAGCGTGTGGACACCGCGGGAGGGAGCGGTCACTGCCAGAAGGTGCGGGAGCGAGCCAGGCTGTGCCCTCTCACACACGGCCCTCCGGCAGACTCCTGGAGAGGAGGCCCAGAGTTCACCTCCCCTCGCGGATTTGGAAAACAGGCCCTGTGGTGGCAGGCACGTGAACACCGGAGGCTCCAACTCTAGTTCCGGGGGCGGAACGACTCTCTAATCTCGGGGCTGAAGTGCAGGGTGAGGTCTGTGTGGACAGGGGTGGGACCAGGCTGCCCGAGGAGGGCGGCAGAGCCGGGGCAGCACGTCGGCGCCCTGGGAAGGCAGACCAGCACCGTTGTCCACGCTGGCTGCAGCAACCCGAGCTGGGATGGAGGCCTGGGCCCGTCCACGTGTGCTCTGGGGCCCTGCGGCCCTGGCCGCGTGTACCTGGATGCCAGAGGTAGTGAAGTAGGGGATCTCAAACTTGACGCTGATCGGGGGCTTGCCCTCCTTGTCCTCCGCCTCCACGCTCGGAAGGCCAAAGTGGGCCCGCATCAGGTACTCCTTGCCACCCTGGGGGAGCAGACGAGGGAGAGACAGTCAGGCCAAGGCCCCGGCCCAGCTCAGCCAACAGCTGCCCCTGCAGGGCGCCCAGTTGCTGGCCCGGCCACGGAGCCCCTTCCTGCGTGGCCGCGGTCTCCCAGAGTCTCGGCTCCTCGGACACACTTACACTTAGCCCAGGCCTCTCGGACCGTCCTGCCAGCTGAGCCGGCCCGATCGCAGGCATGCTGCAGAAAATCGCCGAATTCTTAGGATCAAGAGAGTGGCACAGACTCTCAGGGAATGAAGACTAGTTGCTTCAAGGATGCCTAGACTTACAGGCCTCAGGCAGGGAAAGGAGGCACGAGGTGTGGACCACCTGCTGAGGCCAGAGCCCGAGGGAACAGCCCCACCTGCCCCATGTCTGGGCAGCACGAGGAAGCAGAGGGGGAAGGTCAAGGTGAGGCATGGTGAACACAGGGAGATGACAAAAGTGAAAGATGGAGGCTGGGGGCTGACTGATGGGTTGGACTCGGGTCCTGCTCCCAGAGGTGGCCCCTGAACGACCGGAAGCCCAGGCCCGGACGTGAGTGAGGCATCTCAGCCCGGCCATCCAAGCGCCCGGGGTGTCGCGCCTAGAGGAGTAGGGAGCAAAAAGAGCGCGGCCCTCATCGCGCCCAGGACACCAGGTGACCCCCGCGGCTCTGGCAGGAGCCTGGTGAGCTGCTGAGCGGGGCTGCTTCTGGCCGGAGCAGGCAGGGGCGGTCCTGGAGCTTCTCGGGCAGAGCGGAGCGGAGCGGAGCCCCGGCTCCCGGCCTGCGGTCGTGCTCCCCTCATGCTCCCCTCCTTGGGGCGGAGCCAGTGGCCAGTGTGTTCACCACCGCCAGGGCCACAGCAGGGACTCTGCCTGAGCCAGTGACATGTGCTGAGTAAAGACTCTGGGACAATGAGGGGAGAATAATGCGGTCCCAGCCGCAGACAAAACAGGCAGCCGAGGAACTAAAGCCTCTTCATCATCAGCCTGTGTATGAAACAGTAACCGACCCCAAATCTGAGCCTTATAAAGACAAAAGGGGAAACGAAAGCACGAGGACAGGCCGAGGGGCAGCGGCGCGTCGGCTTGCCCGCCCTGTGTCCGTCACGCCGATGTCAGCGGGTGCGAGTCCCCCGAGAGCGAGAGAGACCTACAGGCCGGCTCACAGGCCAAAACACAACTCTGTGCCGCAAAAGCAGAGAAAGGTCACACCCGCAGGAAGACCCGGCGAAGGCTCACCAGCCAGAGGCAGACAAACGGCAGGGGAGAACGCAGGGCAGGAGTCACAGGTGCAAGGGAGGACAGGCCATGGTCCCGGAGGCCGCGGTCCCGCGGTCCACAGGGAAGACACCACAGCTGCGAGTATCCAGGCCACCAACTCACGCGGCAGCAGCTTGTGAAGCGGGCGCCACACGAGGCGCAGAGGGAGCCGGAGGAAGGCCGAGCTGACGGGCAGACGCTACCTTGGCGTCACGCAGACCTCGTGGGCTCTCTCCCCGCCAGCAGAAGCCCTGCCTTCCTCCCAAGCGCACGCAGGGGATCTGCAAACTCTGACCTTCCATTCGCATACAACAAACACTTCAAGAAATCCCAGAAACGGAAACGACAAGAATAGCACTGTCTGGCCTCAGTGCTCCAAATCTGTAGTGAGGAGAAAAGAAAACAGAGGGCCCTTCCCCGAGGAAATTTGAAAAGAACAACCCACTCTGCTTGGGTACAGAATTTCCAGATGATCACATGAAATAGAACATGTCAGAATCTAAGCGCTATATGGCTAAGGCAGGGCTCGTAGGAATATTTACGGCTTAATACTTGTGGCGATATAAATTTTAAAACAAAATCATCAAATGAAGCTATCCAACTTGAAAACTCAGAACAAGGATGGAGCCTGGGTGGCTCAGTTGCTTACGCATCCAACTTCGGCTCAGGTCATGATCTCACGGTTGGTGGGTTTGAGCCCCACGTCAGGCTGTGTGCTGACAGGTCAGAGCCTGGAGCCTGCTTCAGATTCTGTGCCCCCCTCTCTCTCTCTGCTCCTCCCTGCTCATGCTCTGTCTCTCTCTCTCTCTCTAGAAATTAGTAAACATTAAAAATTTTTTTAAAAAAAGAAAGAAAACTTAGAACAAGGAAAGGATGAAGAAATTTAGACCGAAGACTTATAAAAGACTGGAAAATATTACAACAAAATTAAAAAGCAAATCTGGAAGAAAAAAAAAAAAAAGAGAGAGAAGCCACCAGGTAGTTTTATCAAGGAAGACAGAAGGCCCAAATAGACAAAATAAAAAATAACAAGGTAGAAGTAACCATCATAATGGGAAAAAAAAAAAAAGAAAAAGAAAAAGACCACTTTCTCCAACTTGGCAGACAACTTAAAAACCTGCTTAGGTTGGCTGACTTTTTGAAGGGAAACAATTTACCCAAACAGCCTGTAACAGAAATGGAAACTCTGAATGGCCCAATTTCCACAGGAGAGAGAAAGTAGTCGAGATCTGGAAGGTCACACAGCCAGATTCTATCAACCTCAAGACCAGACGACATCCAGGCTCCTCAAACTGCCCTGCGGCATGGAAATGGGGCACGGGGTAATTACGAAACAGGCAGAACAGAGAGCGCTCCCAAAAAAGTCAGCCTCGGTTATGAACATCAGCGTGCAAAGGTTATGCACAGTGTTAACGCAGTTCAACGGTGCTTTAAAAAGGAAACATGCCTCGATCAGGTGGAGCTTACCGGAATGCAGCCATGTTTCGAGATCCACCCGTTAACAGATCTGAACTGAGACACCCAAGGGGCACCTGGATGAATTTGTTACCCGTTTGTGCCGAAAACACAGGAAAGTAAGGGCTGGATCGAGTCCACGGCCCCACGTGGTGTCAGACTTGGGGGGACGACGCCCAGCGCCTCCAGCTGGGGCCAAGACCAGAGGTCACTCTCCACCTCCACTTACGGGCCCTGGAGACAGCAGCCACAGCAAGGAGACGCCAGAGCCATCAAATGCCCAAAAACAGCAGAGAAGGGAAAACCGTATCTGGTTATAAATGATACGAAGGAGTATCTGAAGATGCACAGGAACTGAAAGAAAAACTACCATAAACCAAAAATACAGGAGGGAACTAGGGCGTAAAACTCCCATACAAACATCAGCCACCTGCTGGAAGACACAATGGAAGAGAAGACCCCACTCACCGACACACTGACTTAAAAATCATCCTCACAAGAGGGGCGCCTGGGTGGCTCAGTCGGTGAAGCAGGTGACTTCAGCTCAGGTCATGATCTCACGGCTTGTGAGTTCGAGCCCCGCATCGGGCTCTGTACTGACAGCTCGGAGCCTGGAGCCTGCTTCGGATTCTGTGTCTCCCTCTCTCTCTGCCCCTCCCCCTCTTGCGCTCTGTCTCTCTTAAAAATAAACAAACATAAAAAAAATTTTTTTTTAAATCATCTTTATGAGAAATGTGCCCACTGGTCGTGAGCCCTGGAGGCTCCTGAGGGCAGGGGATGTTCTGTGGCCTTTATCTAGTTCCAGACACGTGGATGTTTCCCCCCGAGGAAGTTCCTTGACTCATTCACATTCCATTTGTGTACTTTTCTGCATGTTGTATTTCAATAAATGCACTTTTTTACACCTACGGAAAGGCTATGTGAAGTATATAAGGTAAACATTCAAACATCCCCAAAAGCACAAAGGCGAGACTGACACAAAGGTCAGTCTCATAAAAGGACAAAGGACAAAGTCCTCATAAAGGACAAAGCCTCAGAGAGGTGTTCTGACTTTCGTATTTAGTACAAACAAACAGATTCCAAAATTCATTAAGGAAAACCAAACAAGCAAGAATCACCAGTGAACAGACAAGAGATGGATATGGGGGGTTGGGGGGGGAGGTGGGCCTGGCCTGATCAGATGTTAAAATATAGACTAAAGCCCTGAGTTAAAACGTGGCCTCGCTCCATGGACAGGTAGACACCAGGACATTCAGAAAGAGATCTTATGCCATATGAAAATTTAATATTTGATACACATGGCATTTCAAAACCACTGGGGGGAAGGTAAGATTTTTTAGTAAATGATGTTAGAAAACTGGACAAAACTGGACCTGTACCTCACCCCATTTACCAGACCCAGCTCTGAAAGGACGTAAAAGCCAAGGTTAACAAAAATGCCACTATACAGGTTCTAGAAGCAAATATGGGTGAATTCCTTTGTATCTGGGAAAGGTGAGGCCTTTCAAAGTATGACTTACAGTCCAGACACCATAAAAAGAAAGGACTGAGAAATCCGACTACGTTAAACAACAGTCATAAAGCAAAGAAGCAATTTTGAAAAAGTCACACAGCGGCTTCATTTTCTTGGTTTTGGCTCAGGTCATGATCTCACGGTTCGTGGGACTGAGCCCCCCCGTGGGCTCCGTGCTGACTGCACAGCCTGCTTGGGATTCTCTCTCCCTCTCTGTGCCCCCCTCGCTGTCTCTCACAAACTAAATAAATAAAAATTTTTTCAAAAAAGAAAACAGGTCACACAGCAAAAACCACCAGAAACAAAGCCAAAAGATAACATCAAACTAGGGAAAACCTCTTGCAACTCGTACCAAGGAAAATGCTTTGCTTAATCTTGCCCATATAAAAAGAGCTCTCGGAAACGAAGAAAATGACCAAACCTGACAGAAAAATGAAGGGGACAGCTGCCGTAATTTCCGGAGAAAGAAATGCAAATGGCCCCCAGACTTAAGGAAAGGAGTCTCGTCTTGTTCATGATGAGAAAACGGCAACGGGCCGTAATCGGCACAGCACGGGGGGGCACACCCCCCTTCCCGGCTCTCCGGCTGCCACTGCTGCAAACCCAGACTCAAGTGCTCAAAACCCTGACCACAAGCCAGGCATCTACGCCAGCACGAAGTGCTCTATTTTCCCGGAGCTGGTGCTGGAGTCCCGAAACCCACGCTGCTCAGGCCTCGAGGCAGTCTGTTCCCCTCAAGGGAAGTGGAGTTCTGACCCGGAGTGCCAGAAGGAGGGCAGGAGGGAGGCAGAGAGGCAGGGGTGCTGCCCTGATGCTGGAGACGGGCCGTTCGGACAAGCTGCCCGTGCCGGCTCCGGCTTTCCCTCCTCGCTTGGCCCGCCCCTTGGCTCTCCGTCCACGGGGATCCTGGCCCCGTGCCCCGCTTTGAGGCTGCTGCGTGCTGGGATGGGCACAGGAAGCAGGCGGGGCGTGGGAGGAAGTCGAGGGGCACCCCACTGAGAAGGGCGCTTACCGGGAAGGACTTGATGGACCACACGATCTCACTGTTCTCGGGGACCCACTTCACACTCCCCACTGTCGTCTTGAACTTGGGGGAGTCGGCGTCGTTGGGCACCGGGATGTGGATCTCCACGTTGTTGGCCGTTGACCGCCGCTTGAACTGGCTCTTGGCCTGGAGACGAGGCCCATGCAGCCAAGGTTGCGGAAGGCACAGGTGAGAAGGCCCGGCCCCGACCCGGCCTGCCCCGGCAAGGGCCCCACCCCCCTGGCCTGGCCCGGGGCCCCCCACCAAGCTGACCCCGGTTCTCCAGGCTCAGCTCGTACCCTCCTGCCCCCTGAGACCCTCCCTATAGCCTCCAGTCCCCTTGGCCTTCAGGGCTCCCCATTCTCCCCTCTGGGTCAGTGAGGCAGCAAGGGCCTCAGCCACAGGCCTGATCTCCCCGGACAGGGGTCGCAGAGCCCCACGGTGTCCCTGCCCTGGTTAGGCCTGGTTAGGCCTGGATAGCCAGCCCTGAGCCGGCGAGGCTATCCACAGCCCCCTGTCTCACTGCCCTTGTCCCCAGGTTGGCGCTGTGTGCCGGGTGTGCACGCACCTTGATCATGTACTCGATGCGGCTGTGGGAATGCTTTTCGATCACGGACTCGATCCATATCAAGGGCTTGACCTGTTGGGGAAAGCGAACGCGGCACTCACACCTTTCCCACAGAGGGACACTGAGGCCCGAGGCAAGGGACCATCTGCCAGGCGTGAGCCCAGCAAGCCACCGCCCGGGGCTGCCGGACGAGTCCCAGCCAGGCCAGATGGACACGCAGACAGAGGGGCCTCTGAAAATGCAGAACACGTCACCGGGGCTGCCTGCAGTGGGGGCAGTAGGCCAAAGGGCTCCGGTCCCTCAAACGGTTCAGAGCCCCGAGTTGTCAAACACCGGCTCCGCAGAGCCGGGCAGCCCGTAGGGGGCTGTTCGTGCCCTGGGTGTCAGCTCGGGGACAGGGACCATTCCCACCCAGCAGGGAGGGGGCGGGAGCCTGTCTGGAGCCTCCCGCGGCCACCCTGGAGGAAAGCCTGCTCCGGGGGCGGGCGGGCACACGCACGTGGGTGTTGAGGCGGTAGGACATGAGCTCGAACTCGCCATCTGGGGGGATGAAGGAGATGGTGCGGTCGTTCTCGAAGCGTGAGAGTCGCACACACTGGTGGAACTTCACATCCTCCAGCTCCACGGACTTGCTCTTGCCACCTGCGGGGAGGCGGGGTGAGGGCGGGACAGACCCTAGCCCCTCCGGGTCATTCCCTCGGCAACACTGCCAATCCCGGGGACTCGCCCCTGGCAGAGCAGAGCTGCCCCTCAAATCCGCGAGAGCGTCTGGGTCACGAATGCCAAGGGGCCCGGGTTCCTGGACGACCTCCCCCGTCCCCCCACAGCCCCTCGGAAGCCCCGTCACATCCTGGCCCCGGGCTCGGGCTGAGGGCAGGGCTGGGTGGCCTGGCTCACTCTGGCCCCCAGCAGCCAGTCCGTGGCTTAGCCGGCGCTCCTGCCCAGGGTGAGTCTGCTGAATGTATAACAGACCCGGCTGGAGACGCGGGGCGACGGCTCAGGGCTCCCGGTGTGCCCCGGCCGCATCGTCATCCCTTGTGTTCTGGGTTCCTGTCTTGGTTTTCCATCCCGCAGAGGAGCTGTGCAGGTGGGGCCCAGCCAGGGACAGGAGCTGCCCTGATGGGCTGACACCCGAGGGGGCCTCACTCCTGCTGTGACGGTGTGGCCGCCCGTGCCACCGCTCCCACGGCCGGGGGGCCTGTGGTGGGTCAGGAGCCAGGTGTCCCATTTGTCAACACAGAGCCTCGGCACGCTGGGTGCCTGAGATCACTCTGGCCCCCGCCCCACCGCAGGGGGTGCTACATGCAGGCCGCGTGGCAAGAGCCAGAGCCACTGTGTGTAGCCTTCAAACAGCCCAGACCCAGCACTCCAGGTGGGGGCAGGAGCTGGCACAGGACAGGAGAGAACAAGGCAAGGCCTGACCTTGAGCCCGCAGCTCCCTTCAAGATGGCGTAGGGCAGGGTCGTGGACCTGCGTGACCCTTCCCACACTCGACGTCTGAGGTCCTCGCCCGTGCCCTCTGGCCCATAGGGTGACGAGGGGACTTGACTTTGGGATCTCTGCTCTTCTATGTTTTCTACGTCCAGTTATGGATTTACTAGTTTTCACGGTTGCCTTTTAAACCACCTGAACATGTTTCTAAAGCAAGTACTTGAGGGACACGCGTTGGCCCATGCAGCTGGGTATTCCCTCATCTCAGCTGTGAGCTCAGCACAGGCCCGCTCTGGCCACAGGGATGCGGGGGGGGTGGCGGGGGGTACTCACGGCCCGTGTTGTCGAAGAGAACCTTGTCGTTGAGGCCCAGGCGCAGCTCGGGCATGCCTGAGAGGAAGACCCGCATCTTGATGGAGCCCACAATCTCGCTGCGCAGCACGTTGCCATTGGCACTGACCTGGGGGGCGGCGAGGCGGGCGTGAAGGGAGGCCCCCACTCACCAGCTTCATACCCTCCCGCCACCCAGTTCTCGATGCCCTTCTCCCCATCCCGGCCTCCCTCCAGCCTCTGTGCCAGGGTCACAGAGGCCGACCCGTGGGCTCTGCCCTCTAGGCCTCAGGCCACAGCTGAGCGAGGACCCTACCAGTGCCTGCGCAACCACTAGGCTGGCCTTCCTCCAGGCAGGCCACACTTGCTTTTCTAGAGATCTCTGTTTCTCCAAGTGGGGCCTGAGGAGGCCACCTGCCCCATATCCGCTACTTCCTAAAGATGGAGCTTCCCGGGCCCTGACACCTCGCTGCTCCCCAGGGCTGCCCTGAGGTCCGATGACCACGGATCCACAGCACCAGATAAAGTCAGAGGAGTAACGGCTGAGCCCTTCCCCATGCACTCCAACAGTCTGCATGGCGGAGTTATGCTTCGGGCAACCCTGTAGCTCACGAGCAGACCAGGAAGCATCTGAGATAGTGATTAGAAAGTCACAACAGGCCAGCAGGCAAACCCTGAGGCTGTCCTGAGGGAGCCAGGCTGCTGGAACACCTCTTCTCAGGCCCATTTTAGATACAGAACAGAGGCCACACAATGGCTGGCAGAGGCGCTGGGGCCACAGCTATGACCACCACCCCACATCACCACGTCCACACCCACAGGCAAGAACAAGGGCTGCAGATGCACAGGCCTTGGGGCCACGAGGGCCGCTCCTCGGAGGTGCCAGCCACACCCACGTGCTGGAAGGCCCCAGTTGCCTATTTCTACAGAGAAGGAGGAAAATCTGTCCAGCCTTTAACTCAAGCATCTGGAAAGCACCACAGGCAAACATGAGAGCCCTTCGCCTCTGAAGGAGGTGGAAAACCGAGGCACCAAGGAAACGACAACCCAGGAAAGGCACAAAACAGGACAGAAGGCCCTGCAACGTCTGGTTCTGTCACCTCACTGCTCACTATACTCTGGTCACGCTGGCCTCTGTCCCCACTGCACACAGCGGCCACCTCTTCCTCCTCCGCCTCTCGTCAGCTCTGCCTGTCCACCTCTGTCCCCACTCTGGTGAGGGGGTGCGTCAGGCCACTCACTGCTGGGTCCAGCACGAAGACAGTGCCTGGGGGCAGAAGGTCCTCAGCAGGTACGTGCAAACGTAGGCCCTCGCTGGTGGGATGGGCTCTGGGCACCCCCATGCTCCCAACTGTGACTGCCCCTAGATGTGGAGGGCCGTCCCCCCGCGTGGGGAGTAGGGACTACACAGCCCTCTGGAACTGAACAGGTGAGGTCACCAATGCTGGGAAGGCGGGCTCAGGAAGGGGAAAAGAACTGTGCAGGCCCAAGGCTCATCTCAGCCCTGCAGGCGGCAACCAGGATGGGTGGGTGCAGAAGGGATGTCTGCTGAGCTGCTCAAGTATACCGTTACACCCAGGTCACCGGAAACTGGACGCCGGTGTGGACTCAGCAGCCGGCTCTGCAATCAGACTCAGGAAGACGGTGTTCCAGCATATCTGGGACACCTGCACCTGCCTCGTGCTGCCCCGTGTACGGAAGAACAGGGTCCTTCAGGCACAGCCACATGCTGGGTGCACTGTGGTCAGGACACCCATCGAACTGCCAGCGTTTTCATATAACCTATTTATAGGCTGTTCCCCCGGATCTGCTTTCATAGGCCAGCACACTCTAGTGCCAGATGGACCATGTTCTGGGCTCAATAAACAATTCAGACAAAGGCAGGAGGGGCATGTGGTTACTGAGGCCACTGTCTTGCTCCAAGACTTAAAAAGTAAAAAGGCAAATATGTTTATGCTCAGTCCACTGGGAGAATCTTTTGGGGAAGCACCGTCAACAATCCCACACCGGAGGACCCACCGCTCCAGGAACCCCGCCCAGGTAAGGATGCTGCCCCAAACACACATCTGAGGACGGACAAGCTGGCTCATTTCTGCACTGCCTGTGGCAGCTGGAAAGGGGCACACCCTAGTGAGCCGCGTGATGGGACTGGTCTGATCAGTCGTGATCATCTCCAAAGTGAACACAAGCAGGCTGCGGGTAACATGGGGTCGGCTTGTATGCCCTTCCCTGCCACTGGCTACAAGGACGACACGTGGGCAGGGTTCATGGGCAATCATCGAAGACTGAAAGGCACAGTGGGTGGATCTGGGAAGAGCCGCTGAAAGCGCGGCACCCAGGCCCTGTGGGAAAGTGCAGAGGAAACCTGTAAGTGGAAGTGAGCCCTGGGGACGCTGACTGAGCTGGCAGAAGCCTGTAGCTCTGGCTTCAGGGCCAGAAGGGGAACTCCTGCTGCTTAGAGGGCATATGGAAATCCCCCGATTCCCCCCTTGTCTGTTCTCTCACCTCCAGGCCCCAGGCAACCTAGCTGTTGTTCCCAGAGGGTGGGGCAAACCCAGGATTCAGGCCCACTGCAGGCAGGCAGGCCAGAGTGGGGATCTAGAGCCCCCAGTTGGTCACAGAACCCAAAAGGGAAGTCCTAAACAGCTGACAAATACCAGAAAGAGAGCAGAAAGTGAGGAGTCCAGGAAAGCAAACCCATGAAGTTATTTGTGTCTCCAGAGCACTCTAGAAATGGGCAGGAGTAGCTACGATCCTAATTAGCATGCCAAAGACTCTGAGAAACAAACCACCCAGTCCCAGACAGACCACCAGGCAGTGCATACTCCGAACAAACTCAAATAGCAAATGGCAGGAAGGCTTTGAAAACTGAACTGATACTTACGGCCCACAAATTGGGGGCTGCAACTTGTGGCCTGAACCTAACCAGGCCAACTGTCAGCTCGAACACAAATACGGACATTTTCTGTATAATCTAAATAAGACCTAGAATCTTATAATGTAACATTCAAAAAGGTCCAAGATACAATCTAAAAATACTCAGCATACAAAGAGCCAAGAAAATTTAACTCACACGGAAAATACAATCAACAGATGCCAATGCTGATGCAAATGTTGGAATTATCTGACAAAAGACTTTAAACAGTTATGTAAAAATTACAAACACCCTTGCAACAAATGTTAAAATAGAAAGTCTCAGTAAAGAAGCAAACTATAGGAAGAAGAATCAAATGGAAATTTTAGAACTAAAAGATGCAGTAACTGAAATACAAAACTTGCTGGATGGGCTCAACAAAAGGATGGAGATAAAACAGGAAAGGGTCAGTGAACTTGAAGACAGATCAGAAGGAAGCATCCAATCTAAACAACAAAGAGAAAAAAAAAAGATGGGATAAAAGAAACAGCACCTCAGGGGCCCTTGGGACACTGACTAAAGGTCTGATATTCATGTCACTGGGCAAACATATTTGAGAACATAATGGCTGCAAACATCCCAATTTTGGTAGGAGACATAACCAAACAGATACAAGAAGATGAACAAACCCCAAACAGTAGAAACCTAAAGATATCCATACCCAGACACAGCAAATCTATCTGCTGAAAACTAAAGACAAAGAAAAAATCTGGAAAGCATCCAGAGAAAAGCAATGTGTTACCTACAGGGAAATATGGATTCGAGTGACCATGGATTTCTCACCAGGAAGCATGGAACCTGGAGGGAATGTCACAACATTTTCAAGGAGCCAAAGGACAACTGTCAACCCAGAACCTGTATCCAGTTGAAATATCCTTCAGAATGAAGCAGAAACGAAGACATTCTCAGATGGAGGAAAAGCAAAGTAGACCTGTTCTGAAAGAACAGCTAAGAGTAGCTTTTTAGACAGAAGGGAAATGATACCGGAAGGAAACCTGGGAAAAGTCAGGAAATCAAGGGAGAGCCACAGAAGTGCCAAATGTCTGAGTTAAATGGGTTATTGTCTTGACTGCTTTAAAGCATGTTTGAGAACTGAGAGCAACAAATCTTACCACTGTCGGAGGTGGTTTCCAATGCATCTAGATTAATGTATAAAACAGCTCTAGCATTGAGGGGTAGGAAACTTTCTGGATTCCAAGTGAAGTGGTGAAATATTGATTCTAAGCAGGTAAGTATGCATTTTATAGCAACCACTAGATACAACTATATAAAGAGATATGGTAACAACCACCATAAAGAAATGAAATGGAATATTAAAAACATTCAAACAGACCATGGAAGGATAGGAAAAAAAAAACAAAAAAAAACAAAGGAATGAAAAACAGAGGCAACAAAAACAATAAAATGGCAGACATTTTAATCTAACAAATTAACAGTTACAGTAAGTATAAATGCTCTAAACATATCAATTAAAAGACAGAGACTGCCAGAATGGATGTTAAAAAAATGACCCAGTTTGAGCACTGGATGATGTATGGAAGTACTGAATCACTACACTGTATACTTGAAACTGACATTACCGTGTACATTAACTAGAATTTAAATAAAAAATAAAATAAAAGGATAGGGGCACCTAGCTGGCTCAGTCAGTGGAATGTGTGACTCTTGATCTTGGAGTTATGAGTTCAAGCCCCATGTTGGATGTAGAGATTACTTAAAAATAAAATCTTCAAAAAAATAAAAGGATTAAAAAAAAAGAAGTAAAAGGATAGAAAAACACATAGTGTGTAAACACTGATGGAATAATCTCTGGAGTGACAATATTAATAGCAAAATAGACTTCAGAGCAAAAAAATTACCAGGGATAAAGAGGGACCTTATATAATGAAAAAAGAAAGGGTCATTTCATCAAGGAAACATACGAATCCTAAATGTGCCTGTGCCTAACAGCATAACTTCAAAATATGCTAAGACATAATCTGCAATTAACAGCTGGGGCTTTTAACGCTATCAATAATAGGTAGAACTAGTAGACAGAAAATGAGTAAGAAAAGCTAGAAGAAATAAATGTCACTAACCAACAGGATTTAATTGGCAATTACGGAACAGTCCACCCAACAAAAGCAAAATATATATTTTTTTCAAGTGTACCTAGAGCGTTTGGCAAGAGAGATCACATTCTGGGTCACTAAAACAAACCTTAAATTTTAAAGAATGGGCATTATAAAAAGTATATTTATATATTTTAAAGTTTATTTATTTTGAGAGAGAGAATCCCAAGCAGGCTTCACATGGTCAGCATGAAGACCGATGTAAGGCTGGAACTCACGAACCATGAGATTATGACCTGAGCCGAAACCAAGAGTCAGATGCTTAACTGACTGAGTCACCTAGGCACTGCATAGAAAGTATATTCTTGAACAATAATGTAATTAAATTAAAAACAAAAAAAACAACGACAATAAGGTAACAGAAAAATAGGTAAACATTTAAAAATTAACACACTTTCATTAAATAATCCATGAGTCAGGGTGCCTGGGTGGCTCAGTCAGTTAGGAGTCCAACTTCAGCTCAGGTCATGATGTCGCAGTTGGTGGGTTCGAGTCTCATGTCGGGCTCTGTGCTGACAGCTCAGAGCCTGAAGTCTGCTTCGGATTCTGTGTCTCCCTCTCTCTCTGCCCCTCCCCTCTTCATGCTCGCTCTCTCTCTCTCTCTCTCTCTCTCTCTCTCTCTCAAAAATAAACATTAAAATAAATAAATAAATAAATAATCCATGAGTCAAAACTGAAGTCTCAAGGGAAATTTGAAAATATTTTGAAGATGAAAATCTAACATACCAATTATGGGTCGTAGCTAAAGCACTGCTTACACATGTACGACATTATCTTTATATTAGAAAAGAAAGATTCCAAATCAGCATCTTCGCTTCCAACTTAAGAAACTAGAAAAAGAAGAGCAAAACAAACTCAAATCACAGAGAAAGAAATACTAGAGCCAAGAACAGAAATCAATGAAATTGAAAATGGAAAATCAATGAAATCAAAAGTCAATTCTTGGTAAAAGCCAATTCATCACCAATAAAATAGATGAAACTCTCACAAGACTGACAAAGAAAAAAAATATGACATAAGTGACTGATATCAGGAATGAAAGAGGGGACATCAGCACAGACCCTGCAGACATTAAAAAGACAGCAAGGGAATACTACAGAGAACACTATACACATAAACTCAATGACTCTGATGAAGTAGATCAGCTTCTTAAAAACAATAAACTGCCAAAACTCACCCAAGATGAAACAGAAGACCCGAAGAATCCTATAACTATTACAGGATTGAAATGTGTAGTTAAAAATATTCTGGAACAGAAATCTCTAGGCTCAGATAGTTTCACAAGTGACTTCTACCAAGTAAATCTAAAATATACAATTTATGATACTTTCAAAAATACGAAATACTTAAGTATAACTCTAACATAACATATGCATGGTAAAAATTACCAAATGTTTATGAATGAAATCAAAGATGACCTAACTAGGGGTGCCTGGGTGGCTCAGTCAGTTAAGTGTCCAACTTCGGCTCAGGTCATGATCTCACAGTTCATGAGTTTGAGCCCCACGTCGGGCTCTGTGCTGCCAGCTCAGAGCCTAGAGCCTGTTTCAGATTCTGTGCCTCCCTCTCTCTCTGCCCCTTCCCCACTCAAGCTCTGTCTCTGTCTCTCAAAAATAAATAAATGTTAAAAAAAAAAAAAAAAAAAAAAAAAGATGACCTAACTAGAGAGACATACAGCATTTGTGGGTTGTGAGACTTAATATACTAATGATACCAATTCTTTTCCACACTGATTACTTATTAAAAATTTTTTTTTAATGTTTATTTGTGAAAGAGAGGAGAGAGACAGTGTGAGCAGGGAGGGGCAGAGAGAGAGAGATACAGAATCGAAGCAGGCTCAGGCTCCGAGCTGTCAACACAGGGCCTGAATCAGGGGTTGAACTCATGGACTGCGAGATCATGACCTGAGCTGAAGTCGGATGCTTAACCAACTGAGCCACTCAGGCACTCCCCACACTGATTATTTAATAGTTATTTAATAAAATCCCAATCAAAATCCAGCAGGATTTTTTTTGTAGACACAGACAAGCTGATGCTAACATTTTAAACTTTTTAAAAATATATTTATTTATTTTGAGAGAGAGAGAGAGAGTGTGTGCATGCGTACAAGCGAGAGAGGGGCAGAGAGAGAGGGAGAGAGAGAATCCCAAGCAGGCTCCGAGCCGTCAGTGCAGAGCCCCATGTGGGGCTCAATCCCACAACCATGAGATCATGACCTGAGCTAAAATTGGAAGTCAGACACTCAACTGACTGAGCCACCCAGATACCTCCTGATGCTAATATTTTATGCAAAGGAACTAAATAGCTAAAACAATTTTGAAAAAAGAAGAATGCTGGAAGGATCTCATTACCTGATTTTCAGACTTAATAAAGTTACAGTTGTCAAAGACAGTGCAGTGTTGGTGAATGAATAGATAATACAGATGAATGAACAGAAGAGAGTCCAGAAACAGACTCACAAAATACGGCCAACTGATTTTTGACAAAAATACAATGGCAGTTTAACGGAGAAAGGGGTAGTTTTTTCAAAAAATGATGTTGGAACAACTGCAGAACACTGTTCTACATCCACACAATGGACATAAACCTCATAGCTTATATAAAACTTAACTCAAAGTTGGTCATGGATCTAAATGTAAAACCAGAAAACTTTTAGAAGACAATTCAGGAGAAAACCTACATGACCCTGGGTTCGGCAGCGTGGCACCAAAAGCACACGCACAAAAAAATCAGTAATTAGATTTTCTCAAAATTAAAAACTTTTGTCCTGTGAAAGACACTGTACCAAAAGAATGAAAAGACAAGTGATGGCCTGGGAGAAAATACCTGCAAATCACGTATCTGACAAGAGACTTCTATCCAGGATACATAGAGAACTTTCAAAATGCAACAATCAGAAAAGAAACAACCCAATTTAAAAATGCTCACAAGACATGAAAAGACACTTGTCCAAAGATGAAATACAGATGACAAAGCAGCACACAGAGACGCATTTAACATCATCACCCATCAGGAAATTGCAAATTATACCTACAATGAGCTAGCACAATACATCTATTAAGATGGAGAAAATCAAAACAGTGCTCGAGGATATAGAACCACCAGAGCTCTCATCCACCGCTGGTGAAAAGGCAAAAACGGAGCAGCCACTCTGGAAAACGGTCTGGCGGTTTCTTAGAAAGTTAAACGTACGCTTACCACGTGACTCAGCGATCCCACTCTGGGTATTTGCCCTCGAGAAAGAAAAACTTCCGTTTACACACAAACCTGCACACGAAATGTTTATACCAACTCCACTCACAATAGCCCAACACTGGAAACAACCCAAAAGTCTTTCAAGAGGTGAATGGATAAACACAGTGTGGTTCCGAAAATAAAATAAATACAAATGGATATAAGAAGAAACAGGCGGGGCGCGCCTGGGTGGCTCAGTTGGTTAAGCGTCTGACATCGGCTCAGGTCATGATCCCGCGGTTTGTGAGTTCGAGCCCTGCGTCGGGCTCTGTGCTCACAGCTTGGAGCCTGGAGCCTGCTTTGGATTCTGTCTCTCCCCCTCTCTCTGCCCCTCCCCTGCTCACGCTCTGTGTCTCTCTGTCTCTCAATGATAAATAAACGTTAAAAAAAAGAAGAAGAAACAAGCTCTTGATAAACACAGCAACTTGGATAAGTCTCAAAGACATTATGCTTAGTGGAAGAAGCCAGACTGAAAAGGTCACATACTCTGGGATTCCACGCATATGACAACCTCAACAAGACAACATTAGAGGAGTCCGCCTTATCTGCAGGAGAGACGGTCCAAGACCCCCAGTGGATGCCTGGGAACCCTCATCACGTGCTATGTTTTCTCCTAAACGTATATATCTGTAATACAGGTTAATACGTAAGTTACACACAGTAAGAGAAGAGCAACAAAGATCAAATGGGACAGTTATAACCACAAACTGTAATACAAGGTACGTGACTGCGCTCGCTCACGCTAATACCTGTACCCGCCCTTCTTGTGACAGGTGAGACGAAAAACGCCTATGGGAGGAGATGAAGGTGAACGACATGGGCACTGGGATGTGGCGCTCCGACGCCAGTCAGGAGCAGGACCCCCGGGCCCAGGCCGCGCGGGCTGGCAGAGAGGCGGCGTGGAGCATGGGGCCTACTGGCTAGCGACGCGTGACGCGACCGGAGCAGCGGCTGCCAGGGGGTGGAGAGGCGGCAGGAGGGAGGTTTTAGAGGTGACACGTATCTTGATTACGGCAAAGGGGAACAAGAATCTCTATGTGGGCTAAAACTAATAGCAAAAAAGGTCAATTCGACTTAGTGAGAACTTAAAAAATAAAACCAAAGGAAAAAGCAAACACGTACAAACAGAAAAGAAACCTAAGAAAACCAGCTGCAGGAGAGCCGCGACCGCTCTCGGTGCGACGGGAGGACCGCACACGCGTTTGTGAATTTACAGCGTGAGGCCCAAAAGGACAGTGGATCGTGAGTGAGGCGGTCTTTCTGAATACGGAGCCCTGCGCTTTCCAACCTCCCCCCTGCTTTACACAGCAACGCCCACAAGGCCCCTGCGTGGACCCCCAACAAGAACAGAAGCTAAGGAAGCCTGAACGAGCGCCAGCCGCAGCGCGGCCTGACTGCTGCGGATCTGCCGTCACCCAGAAAGTAACGGCTTCCCAGGGCTCTGCTGCTGTTCAAAGTCTGCTTGTTCTCACGTCAATCGTGGAGAAGACAACATTTTTCCACCAGAGGAAAAGAAAGGAGACGAAGCCCTACCAAGAGGTTGACGGACTCGATGACGTCCAAGAACACCTCGTTCTTCCGGTACTTGATGCCCTCAGACCGCCAGGACACTGCGTTGGTGACGGTGGCTGGGGGCCTCGGGGCCCCCGTCTCCAGCTTGTGGCCTTCCTGGGTGATGTACCTGTGGGACCAGGCCCAGACATTCCGAAAACAGCCCCTCCCGGTGGCAGGCTCCAGTTTCACCTGGGCCGCTTTATACAAGAATGTCAGGATTTCCAAAAAGCCCCAAAGAACTCAAGTGACCATGAGCGCAGAGCGCTCACTTAGGCCGGGGTGGGGGAGGGGCAAGGAGCCGGCAGAGGCGGGACCACAGGGAGTGTGCGCCAGCTGCCACGGCCACGGCCACGTGCAGAGGGGACTGAGTCCCTGGAGGGGAGCTGGCGACCCCGACCCCCCCCCCCCCCCCCGGGGAACAACGGCAGGGGCACGAGACGCAGGCGCGGGCCAGTTCTCTGAGTAACCCTTGCCCCGTGTCAGAGAACGGAGAAAAGGGGAGCCGCTCCCGCGGGGCCGGGTTCACAGAAAGTGCTTGATGCGTGTGCCCCGGTGTGAAGGGCAGGATGGCGAACAAGGACGCGTTTCTCTCTCAGCCTCAGTTACGTGAGCGGAAACAAAGGCGGTGACTCCCTGATACCCAGGCATCCAGTGCACCGCCCTGAACAATGCTCACGCTGTGCAGGGACGCGGAGCGGCCAAGAATCCAAAACCGCCCAACAGAAACCACAAAGGCCAGGAGACAGGGTGGCGGCACAGGGCGTGAAGGCACGCTCGCTTCCCCCAGCCCCAAGCCTGGGTCCCCACCGCACCCACTCACTCCTGCAGGATCTTGCTGTCGGTGGTCTGGGGGTAGCCGAAGTCCATGAGCTCGTCCAGCAGCTCGTAGATGATGACGAAGTTGTCGCGGATGCTCTCCTCCTCCAGCTCCTTGAAGTACTCTGAAAACACCTGGGCGGGGGCGGCGGGGGGCTGAGACGCGGGAGGGGGACCGCCCGCACAAACCCACTTGTCCTTCATGCCCCGGGGCCCAGAACCAACAGCCCTCTTGCCCACAAGCTGCATCTACCCACGTTCCAGGCTTGGCGACATGCCACAGACACGACCTCAGACTCAGGGGCCGCGGCAGGGCAGCGACGGCTGCCCGTGAGGCGAGTCGCGGGCTGCAGGCAGTGCGGGCGTCCTCCGGGGGCCTGGTCAGAAGCCCTGCATCTCCACTCCCGAGGGTCCCTCTCTCCTCTCCTCCCTGACAGTCACCCCCAGTCTGGCTAGGGCCCCATCTGAGCTTCTCTTCAATCCCTGCTGTGAACGGTCACCCTTTGCCTCTGAGCTACAAGTGACTCAGGTGAGGGGCAAGAGCCGCTGGAGACAGAACCAGTGGCTCTTCCGGACTCTTCCGAGCCCCCTGGGCCACGGACACATGTCCCCCAGTTCAACAGAAAATTAAGTCGACCGAACGAGGGAAGGGAGAAAAGTTTCGTTAGCACCCGCACCGAAGGAAAGTCACGGAGGCAGACAGGAAATGCCAGACACGGCAGGAAGGAGAACGTTCTCCCCACCCTCTCGGACCTGCCGGTGCCCCTCTTTACTCCTGCGACAGGGCCACCGCCCTGGCACGAAAGCCTACTCCTCAGCCTGCACTCAGGGCTTCCCAGGGGGACACATACTCTCCCGCCCCCGTGTCTCCACGGCCCAGACCAGTCCCCCCGTGTTCAGCACCAGTGACTCCTGAGCTAGCTGCACATGGTACCACCTGAGGGCTCACCGCAGGCCTCCCGGGTCCGATTCTCCACTTCCCTCAACCCCACGGCTCCTGCCCCAGCCCGGTCCCTCCATTTCTGCTCTGGAAGCCTGCAGCAACCTCCTCGCTGGCCTCCTTGTTGCCTTCAAGTTTTCCTCCACTTAGCAGCCACGGAGCCGATCTCAACTCCAATCAGGTCTCATCAGTCCCCCGCTTAAGGTCACCCGCCATCTCTCGTCAGGAACGAAATCAAAACTCCTCACTAAGTCCTGTTTGCCCCCAACCCTGCAGCCCAGCCCCACCCACCCCTTGCTGATCGCAGCCCCCCACGGGCCCCAGGCACACTGGCCAGCCCGATGCTCCCAACCGGACCACATGCATTGTGGCCCCAGGGCCTCTGCCTGTGCTGCTCTCGCGCCTCCCCACCTCTGCGCAGAACTGGCTGCTCTGCCCTCCTCCCGGCTAGCCTGCCTCCCTAAACTCGGCCTCTCAGCGGGCCACCCTCCACCCTCCCACAGCCAGCTGTGGGGCGTACCTGTCCCTCCTGACGTCCGGGCGCACCGACCTGCCCTGAGCTCCACCTCCTGCTCACTTTCCTCCCCTCGTCAGGGCAGAGGGACACTAAGGCCATAAAGTCCCACACACAGGGCAGCTGGAGCTCCCCTTCCCATTCCCTGGGGTTCCAGCCCCGGAACTCCCCAGGAGTGCTCCAGCCCTCGAGCACACAGCAAAGCCAGGGCGACTGACACCCCTCCTCGGGTCAACTCACCTGCACCACCTTATAAAGGAAGGAGAACACCAGCGACACACATGCGTTCTTCTTGGAGGTAGCAACCACTGCATGGCGGCCACGGTTAAGGAGAGTTCAGAGGCCCAGACTGCTGCCTCACAGACCCCGACTCAGCCCGCGTCTCGGAAGGACCCCCACCCCCACCCCCCGCTCAGAACCTCCCTCCACCCCACCCCCGGCCATTCACCAGGCCTTCAGTGGGCTACTGGGTCGGAGCCAGGCCCGGGACAGGCAGTCGCCAGACATGGTCCCAAACCCCAGGAAGCGCTCGATGACAGAGAGGCAGCAGGGGGCACCGAGAGCCCACCCCAGCTGCTGGGGCGGGGTGGGGGCTGCCCTGAGGAGGTGATATCTGCGCTGAGAGCTCTAGCCCAGGGTGGGGAGGCAGCGTGCGGCTCATTCTGGGAGCAGAAGGCAGGACTGCGATGATTGGTCCTTCCCCAGAAGCCAACGGCTTGTGTGACCCCCAGCAGGCTCCAGAGGAGGCAGCCAGGGCCAACGCTGGGTCTGGCCCTTCCTGCAAGCCTTGGCCCCTAAAGCAAACCTTTTTAACGGAGCCCCATTTTCTCACTTGCTTGATGGGCGCCCGGCAGCAGAGTCGCTGAGGCAATGTGTGTGAAGTGCGTGGCACAGACTCCCCTCCGATGTCATCACGGGGCAGCATGTCCTGAACACTCCCTGCTCCTTCCCTCAAGGGCCTCGAGCCCCCCGGGGAGGCCGGTTCCTCCCCGGCAGGCACGCGGGCTGCGCCCTGGCCGTGGCCGTTCATGACAGGCCTGGGCCGCCCGGCCCCAGGGCTGAGATGGGAGCTGCAGGTGACAGGGACAGCAGGGGCCACGTCCACCTCACTTCCTGCCTGGAGCCGGGACCCAGGTATCAGGTGCTGGGCCTCCAGCCCAGGTAGCACGCCTTCGGGGTGCTAACGAGGACCAGTGGGCACCGCAAGGCTGGGCCGGCCGGAGACCGTCACCGGACAGCAGAACTAGCGACAGGCCGGGGAGGCCGGGGGCGCCGGGCAGCGGCACCTGGAGGGGTGAGCCACTGCTGTCTCCTCCCCGCTGTCCACACGTGGAGCCAGGGCCCAACCGGAAACTGGTCTGACGGCTCCCGCTGGGCTCACACCACCCCCCCCCGGACCCCCCCCCCCCCCCCCCCCCCCCCCAAGACCCGGGCGCCTTCACAGTCGTCCAGCTTCCGGGTTCCAAGCCACCTGCGGTACTCTCTCTGAGCACTCTGCGAGCAGCCCCCCGGGCCCTCCAGAGAGGTGAGGGAGAAACAGAGGCGGGGCAGGAGCTGGACCTCAGGGACCCAGACAGTCCGACCGGGCCTTTCTGGCCCCCTCCCCCTCCCCACATCCACTCCGGCTTCCCTGCAGCCTGGCCTCTGCTCAGCAGCCAGAAACCTTCAGAAAATGCAAATCTGATTTTGTGTCACCACCCCCCGCCTGAAACCCCCGGAAGGCTTCTCATCACATCTACGGTGACGTCCCTCGAGACCCCGCAGCGTTGCTGACCACTTGGGCCTGCTCCCACCACATACCCCTTCCCGGTGTTCTCGCCACCCCTCCTGCAGCTTCCAGAATGAGCTTGTTCCTTCTGCAGAGCCTCTGCCCAGGTCTATCGCTCCTGGCGTCTGCCCACTGCTCTGGATGGTGGACACCTGGCCTTCCTGCAGGGCTCCTCTGGATGTCACCTCCTCAGGGAAGCCTTCCTGGGTTCCCAGACTAGATGAGGTCCCCTGCCACACCCTCTCCTCGCCCAGCTCCCGTCACACTTGCCACCGTGTTCTCTGCTCATCTCTTCAGGCCGCAGGGAGCTCCGGGAGGGTGTGCCCGACGGCCCTTGCTGCGCCCGAGCCAGCCCCGGGCCAGGCTAGGCCAGGTGCCGGCCACTCTCGGTTGCCTGCGGGCCCACACACGCGCACACGCACACACCCACGCAGGAGGCCCCCGGGGGGCTCCCCCGCAAAGGGATACGATACAGATTGTTGTGCTTGATCCACATGAAGCGGACTCCCCCGTGGGCCAGGATGGGCGACAGCATCCCTTCCTCCTCCTTCTCCATCAGGATGGGCATGAAGTGCTCCACCTCGGACATGTCCACGTCACCACGGTAGTTCCGGCAGATGAGCACCTAGGCGGGGGTGGGAGGTGAGGCTGCTTCCATCTGGAGGCCGACAGCCAGATGCGTGCGGTGGGGCGTGAGACGCGCCAACCTCCCTTGCCGCAAGGACCCCACTCACACCCCTGGCCATCAGAGACTCCAGGCCGCGCTGACCTCTATCCCCCAGGGAATCCCTCAAGGAGCGCATTTCCCAGAGTGAACTCCACAGGGGCCAACTCGCGGGGGAAAGCAATACGAGGTCGCAGTCCAGAACTCAGTCAACTGGGAGATGCCAGGTGAAAACAACATCCTGTAGGTTCTCACTGCAGACCTTCTCAGGGCCTTTCCTACGCTAATGCACTCTGCTCTTCTGCCTGTGTCAGGGTACCCAATCAGGGGACACTGCTGAGTGTTCACATCCACTAAAAGCCACCTGTGGCCAAGACTCGCACACAAACGTTCACTGCGGCTTTATTTTAAATAGACCCAGAGACTGGGGGCGCCTGGGTGGCTCGGTCAGTTGAGTGTCCAGCTCTTGATTTTGGCTCAAGTCATAATCTCATGGTTAGTGAGTTCGAGCCCCTCGGTGGGCTCTGTGCTGACAACGCTGAGCCTGCTTGGGATCTTTTCCGTCTCCCTCTCTCTCTGCCCCTTCCCAGCTCATGCACACGCACGCTCTCTCTCTCTCCAAATAAATAAATAAACTTTATAAATAGATAAACAGATCGATCGACGGATCCAGACTAGAGTGAGCACCAATGTCCTTCAACAGGCGACCAGAAACAAGAACTGTGTCCATCCGGAACGCAACTCAGCCACGAGAAGGAAAGACCACTGACTCGAGCCACAGCAGGTGAGCCACCAGACAACAGACAGCAAGTCCCATATCCTGTCCCACATAAAACCCACTTACATAAAACCCTCACCAACGGTGACAGAAAACCGGTGGCTTTCTGGGAACGGGCTGGACACGAGGGGCGTGAGGAAGCTTTAGGGGGTGACAGGGTGTGTGCTTCTGGCTTCCTGGGTATATACAATGACCGAACGCACCATGCTGTGCGCTGGAATAAACGCAGCTGGGTACACGTCCATCACGCCTCCCTGAAGGAACAAGGAGGCAGCCTGAAGCTCCACCAGGCTGAGCAAGGCTCCATCTGGAGACGCCGCCTACAGCTGACGCCGCTCTCGTGAGCTCATGTGGGCAGCAGCTGCAGGGCCCAGCTACGTGCGGAGGTCGGCCTTGCTGAGCTGACCAAGCTGGGAGCCGCCTGCATCAATGGTCGTCGTTGTTTCAAGCCAGGAGAGAGGGAGAGAATCAAAACGAGAACCTCTTTCCTGGCTTCTCTTTCGTGGTCTGCGCCCTCTTCCTGCTGAGGTTCACAAGGCCGCTTAGGGCCACTTAGGCACCCAGTGGGAGAGCCAGGCCCGGACTGAGGGATTCCCATGTCCCCTCTCCTGTGCTCCTTGTCCAGAATCTATACTGACCGGCCACGAGGTGGGGCCACTATTTTTACAGAGATGCACAGTGATGCCTAGAGCTCTGGCACCAGCCGCCTGAGGTCACAGCCAGCAAAGCTGAGTCCAGATCCTAACCAGTTCTCACCCCCCGCACGGCTCCTTCTGCTCCCTAACACTGCTTTCCTGGGCTTCCCAAGGCCCCACCTTCCTTCTCAGGTATATGACTTTGGGGACTGCCGCTGGCAGGGAGCCTCAAGGCCCCTAGTGCTCCAAGGAAAGAGGAAGCATCTGTTTTGCTTGCCTTCATGTCCAGGGCTCCGGAGAGGTCCACTCACCCACCCGGCACACACCGCGGGCCCCTCTGCTGCACACCATGCTGGGCCCGGGGACCAGAGGCGACCAAAACAAACAGGGTCTCTGAACTGGGACGCCAACTTAGGAGAAGCTGAGAGCCTCCCGAGGGTGTGACCTTCACACTGAGGCCTGAAGGGACAGGTGCTACACAGGCAGAGGGACGGCGGTGGCTGAAGCCGCGGGACAGAACAGGGGTGCAGTCCAGGGGGAGACCTTGGAGCACTGGTCGGGGGGGCGTGAGGATGGTCTTGGAGCCTGGGCCGCAGGCCCCAGGTGAGAGAGCAGAGGACAGGTTGAAGGGAGACAGGCAATGCTGAGGTGACAAACCTCTATCCCCACGGCTGCTCTGTCCATCTCACCCCTCTGCCCCCACCCCAGCTCACTCCATTCCGGCCACCCTGGTCCCCCAGCTGCTCTCTGAGCCGTCCACATCTACTCCTGCCTCGAGGCCTTTGCACTTGCAGTTCTCTCTGTCCAGGATGCCTGGGCCTCTTCTAATTTCTCAAGCCTCACCAAAGACGACACCTCCTCCAAGAAGTCTTCCCTGCTTGCCCTGCCTGAAAGGTCATAACCTGTCCACTTTTCCTTCACTGCCTACTACACTGCTGCACTATGACCCCTGTCCTCGTTTATGGTCTGTCCCTTCCACCAGAGTCTAACACTCCCTGAGAACACTGACCACTTCCACCTCATTCACGGCTGTGTCCCAGAGCCCACAACAGAGCCTGACCCCAGTGGGTGCTCAGGAAATGTCCGTGGAGTGAACACGAGGGTGAGGAGAGGACGGAGGCCAGGATAACGCCCAGGTCTCCAATGAGGACAGTCGCATGGACGGCGGTGTCGCTCAATGAGGTGGGAGAGAGCAGGTCTGCGGTGGAGAGAGAGCAGGTGAGAAAGAGCAGGTCTGGGGAGAGAGTTCAGGGCAAAGGCCAGGTTTGTGGCAGCTGTAGGACCTCCGAGGTGTCCCAGAGAACAATGCATCTCTAGAGCAGTCCTCTGGGATGCGGCACACATCGAGTCACTGGCACACTGGCAAGAATCAGAGCAGACCTGAAGAGAGGGCAGTGTCAGGGGGCCGCCCAGGCCCGAGCAGGAGGGGCCGACATCCAAGGGGAGGGGCCAGGAGATTCGACAGAAATGGGCAAAACGAGAGAGAGCGGCAACTCAGAGGCCAATGGACGCCCGCTGAGGAGTGTGGTTGCGATGTCAGAAACTGCAGAGAAACAAGAAAGATAAGGGCCAAGAAGTGTCCATGGACGGCCTTCTAGCAGCCAAATGTGGCCATGCTGGTTTCCTTGCACTCAGAGGTTCCGGGCGGCTGGCAGACAGACGTGTTGTCGTGAATTTCCTAATGTGCCTTACCTTACTTTTTGCTAAAAACGGTCCGCACAAAAGGTCCTTTCAAGACCTGAGGTCCAAGGGCATGGAGTAACAAACGGCACAATGGCTGCTGAGAGTGGGAGGCAAGCCCGCGGCTGCCCTGGGAGCTTCCCAAAAGGCAGGTCTGATCACGCTCCTCCGAGGCTTCAATCTCCTCCAGTGGCTCCTCCTTCCTGGGATCAGAGCAGTCCCCTCTGCTCCTCACGCCCATCTGGACATCCTCGACCACCCACGGCCACACTGGTGCCATCCTCCAGGCTCCAGCATTCCCCAAGGCTACCGGCCCGCCAGCCCCAGCAGGCTGCCCCCGACTCTTCAGGCCTACTACGGTGACTCCTTGTCCAGCTGACTGTCACCTGGTCCTATGGCACCTCCCTCCTCCAGGTGGCCTTCTGTAACTACTTCTGCAGCCAAAATCGAGGTTGGCAACCATATTACCTGGGGCCTTGTCCATGCCCTTGCAGCTACCTAGATCTGACCACCTGGACCCATCAGCTTCCACGTGTCTTCCCACCTGAAGGCCCTCGATGGGGTTAACTAGGACTGTGGGCCACGGGGGTGCTGAGCCTGTCTTAAGCGTCTGCTCAGAGAGCCCGCACAACAACACCATAAAAGCTTCGGGTGAGCAATGATGGAAACAAGGCGCAGAGAGAAGTTACTTTGCCTGGGGTTACACAGCTGAGCAGCAGAGGTGGGTTTTGAACTCAGCCCTAACTCCACAGTCACGGTGAGATAGGCAGCACTGGGCTTGGTGGCATGCTAGATGCTCGGGAAATGTTTGCTGAATGAGTGATCTGAGATAAGGCAGCCTCTGGGAACTCTGGGGACCCAGTGGCCAGGACGGGAGCAAGAACACGTGCCACAAGGGCTCTGGGAACGCTGCACCCACCCAGCCCCTGGTGTGCCCTGTGACTGATCCCTTGCCTGAGGCCTGAGGAAGGGAGCCCAGCACCGGGCCTCACTAGCTGTTGACTTTGGGTGGCATCCAGGGCAGGCAACCCACTCAAGGGACTCCTGGAAAGTTCTAGAGCCTGGGACTCCGGGAGGGGAGCAGGAAGGGATAGCCACTTCACCTCTTCACTCCCCACGGCTTCTGAGCTAACTCTTGCCTACCCCACCAAGGCCCGACACCCACCCCCCCCCCCCTCGGTGATCCACGCGGGGCTTGGTTAACATTGTACTGTTCCTGTAACTCCCAGATACAAGAGACCAATACTCACTTGCCTTCCAGACCGGACGGACCGGGGGAAAAAGCAGCAGCCCACTGTGAAAGGCTTGGAGATCCCTCCTCTAAGAGGGTTTCCCAGATTCCCCGGGGAATGGCACTTGGGTCCTAATTAAATTGCCCACCTCTTCCTTCAGGTCTCAGCCAGATTTGTCCCTCCTTCCCGGAAGCCCTCCCTGACCCCCAGCCACTGCACCCAACATTGATTTGTACTTTGTGAGATCAGTGTCCCTTTCTCCCACCAGACTGTGAGCTCCAGAAGGACAAGGACAACTCTGATTTTGCTCACCAAAAGCAGCCCAAGCCTAAGACCCCTGTATGGCACTTGGTAGGTGCTCCCCAAATACCAGCCGACTCCTAGACCTGCCACTCTGTAACTGGTGTGACCTTGGGCAAGTTGCACACCTGTGTGCCTCAGTTTCTCCCTCTGTAAAATGACCCTCCCATCACCCACTTCACTCAACCCTCATAACTCGGTGTCACACTGAACGTTAATAAATTTTTTACAGGGACTGGCAAAGAAAAGTCACAGGATAAACAGGGGGCAGGGCTGGCCCGAGGGCACACTGTCCCCGACACGCCTCACCACCTTGGGCCAAGGGTCGCACGGCACCTGAGAGCCAGTCCTGGCTTCGAAGCCTGATGCGGGCCGCTCTCCCCGCCGCCTCGGGTTCCCGGATGCCCCCACGGAGGCTTGAGAACCCGGCCCATGGTGGGGGGGGGGGGGGTGTCAGTGCAGCTGCGTTACCTAGCAACAGGGCGGGGCTCGTGGATCGAAGCCCCCGCCTGGTACCCTAGCAACAGGGTGGGGGCCTCAGGTGAGGTCTATAGACCTCCCTGCCTAAGATTAGGGTGGGTCCCATTGGCCGGTTACCAAGCAACAGGATGGGTCTCACCCCCCCACCCAGGGGCGAGGCCCCGCCGGTTGCCTGGCAACGGGGAGGGTGCGGAGCCATCTGTACCTTGCCCTTTAGGTCCAGCACGTAGACGGCGCTGGCGGACATGACGGCTGCGGGAAGCCTCGGCTACTGCCGAGGGCGGCGGCGACGGCGGGGACTGCCGGGCGTTGAGCAAGGCCGGGCGTGCCCCGCGACAGTTCGCCTCCACTTCCGGCCCGGGAAGCCGCGCGCGAACCGTTATGTCCGGTCGGGGAGGGGCTGCCAGGAAGGCGCAGGCGCGAGGCGGGTACGCGCAGGCGCGGTACGTCCGATATGCCCTTATTTCCCGCTCTGGCCTCAGGCATCCCGGAAGTAAGGCCCAGAGGGGCGGGCCTGGGCGGCGCTAGGCGGGGCTGATTGAAGCGAGGCCCTCTCTGGCTGCCAGGCTGAGAGACAAGCCAGGGCAGCTGGAAACCCCGCCCCGCCTTCGTGGGCCAAGTTAGGTGACATACCGTTGGTGGAACCCCACCTGGGGCCCAGCCCCATGAAACTCCTAGCCTGGTGGGGGAGTCTAGGAAACAAATACAGTTACCAACTGTAATATGCTTTATAGGGAGAGGGTAAGGTGGTTGTTACCTGGAAAAGAGGTCAAACAAACTCTGAATGGCAATCAAGTCTTACCAAGGGTCACGACCTATCACCTGTCAATGTCAACACTCATCAGAGCTTGTTTATTGCCTGGAATGATCTGAAAACCACGCCCCACCGAACCTAGGCGAAAAGCACATATTTCATTTCTGTAGTTAGTGACTGCAGTGAGTGATGCAAACTGTGACCTCTGATTAATCAATTGAGTATCTCATCACTTTTATGAACACTCAGGCTGTGGCAAAATGCCTGCATTTTGTCCTACGGAACCATCCATCACTTGCTCTGGGAATCCCAACCCTACAGTATCAGAACCATTTACTCAGGCTGCCTGCCTGATTTTTAATCTTCCCTCCTATCTCCTTTGGGGTTTTGAAAGATGGCTTTTGCCAATATATCCTCTTAGGATGAAGTGCAAGAAAATCCAGAGGAGAAAACTGGAATATTTAATGACTACTAAGTAAATCCTGGGCTGGAAGCATTCTTGCACAAAATGGCCAGGAGAGGGTTTTTGACAATTGTCTTGTAAAACACCCTAGCCTCATACTGCACCCAAAAAGAAAGACAAAAAGAAAAATCACCCAGGAGAGGTGACCCCTCTTACCATGGAGCATTTCCTTTCAGGCTTGCTCTAGGCATTTTGTTTAGATGTTTAAAATCAGTACTGTGGGGGACTGGGAGGAACAGACTGGACAAAAGCCTTCTGAAAAAACAAACTCTCAGGTACGAAGAGTACCATCACGGTAAACACACCCTACACCTAAGTTACGCGTAACCTCCTTTTTCCATACGTGGGGGAATTCAGGTCATATCTGAAATTCATCCTTGGTATTTACATTTAATGTGTAAGCCAGATTTGACCTCTGCACCATCTCAAAAAAGATCATACCCATTGTGGTAGGTCAGGGTTTCTCAGACTTTCCTGCCCATTAGGATCGTCTGAGGAGCTCTGAAAATTCTCAGTGACTGAACCACCCCAGCCAGCATCAGTGGTTCTTAATGCTCCGGGAGAGCCTAACATCCAGAAGAGCTTGAGAAACTGTGCTAGACTAGCAGTGATGGCCCCCAATAAACCACATCTCCTGGTGTCCATGCCCAGAGTTCTCTCCCAGATTGGGTTTGGCAATGTGACTTGTGTTGGCCAAAGGAATAAACAACACAGAGAAAGGTTCTGGAGGATGAGATGCCACCTTGGACTTTCTGGCCCCAGGCAAGTCAACGTAGCTACACAAGTGAACCACACCACATGGCACAGAACTGTCCAAACGAGCAGTCATCCCACAGAAGAGAAATCCTGCCGTTTGAGGTCATTCAGCTTTAGACTGGGCAGGCAGGGAGGTGGAATATCTATATTCTACGTGCTTTTCACAGCACATCATGCTCACAAACCCCAACTGCTGGCTCAGGGATGGAAAAGGCCTCAAAGTGCCTTTCCGCGAGGCAATGGGGGAACCTACCCAAAAGAGCCACTGCTAACGAGAGAGTATATTACCTCTTGGTGGGGGTGGGGGGCCGTATACCACAGGTGAAAAAACAGGTCATCTACTTTTTTCCAAAGCGAGGGTGAATGGTCATTTTGCAGCATGCACATTCTTTATGTGCAATAAATCCCAAAAGCAGCATTTCTAGTGATAGTCAAACCGCTTATAATTAAGACACTCAGACTTCTTTTTAATAACTATTTTTTGCTTTATTCTCTTCACCATGTGACAGCCCCAAACCCAACACGATTTTGTTATTCTTTCACTACCTATGTCAACAGAGACTTCCTCCCAATAGTATATGCAGTTTGATCTTCATCAGGTAGGAACACGTAGGTCCTCAAAAGAGATCACGGCTCTCCAGCACCAGGACCTGGGTCCTCCCCTTTGACTGTATTGTACTGTCTGTGCCAGGGCTCTGCCCAGGTCCTGCCACCCCTGAGATGTCCTTAGGCCAGAAATGCCAAGCAGGCTACAAGTTATGTGCCACTCTGAATAAACACAGGGGCTGCTTAGAGCCTAGGGTTGAGGGCAGTGAGGCAGGCAGTGTCCGGGTTCCATTACAAAGAATGCTGTGTTTGATTAGTGATGTCTGCCAGGGCCACACCCTCTAAACTCATCTGGAATGGGGGCACTAGGGGCAGAGGCTGTAAGTCCGCCAGGAGCTCAGACGGGGACAAAGCATACATTTCATCCTTGCCTTTGGCAGTGGTTCTATTTCCAGGCTGTGTGGTCTTACACACCAGGGGGCTGAGGAGGCATCTGAAGGCCAAGAAAGTACAAATGGCTTCCCTAGGCTCTGGAAGAAACAGTGCAAGCCCCAAGCAGGAGGAAGCTCAGAAGGAGAGCTCACGTAGGGCCCCACGGGGTCTGTAAGCTGCCGGCTGTGTTAGCATTACCTTCTGATCCCCTGGAGTCCGTTTCATCCAAGAAAAGATGGCTGGCTGACTGTCAGAGTTAGATGCAGTTTGGGGGCAAAGACCCTTTTCTGTGACACACGGAAATAGCCTCAATCTCTGGATAAACTTTTAAAAATCTCTAGTCCGAACTAAAAAAATTTGATCTTCTACTGAGAAACCAAAATAGAGTAAAAGGACAGTCTTACTTTAATCGAGTTCCAGAAAGAGGACATACTGCTTTGGAAAGCACTTGTCTCAGCAGAAGACGCAAGGGTGTGTGTAAAAGAATGTTCTTAGAAAACACCAAAGGCACCAAACAGAGCCCCGATTCCACCTTCCATTTCCCCTTGGTGCCACTCCATACCCTGGGTGGGGAGGCTACTTGGTCCAGCTGACTTTGGGAATGTCATAGTGCTCCGTGAGGGTGTCCAGGTGTCTGTTGAAATCCTGGGAAAGCCGAGGAGAAAACCCACATCAGCAGAGTCTCGGGCAGGGCGCCAGGGTTGCGGGACACTGCCCACTCCCGCTTTTCCACATCCTGCCTCTCCTTGCTGAGCCCCTCCCCTCAAAGCCACCCGGCCCTGAACCCTGGGCTCATCCTTACATGACCCGGGGAGGCGTCGCTTCTGTTGGGCAACCCCCCCCCCCCCCCCCCCCCCCGCCCAACACTCCAATGGCTCCCTCTGCCAGGCTCCTAACCTCTGGGCCCAGCCGGGACCCCACAGAGCCTGGGGTCTTTCCCCCTGGGCACGTGACTTACCTCCACTCTCTGCTTGTGGGTTTTGGATGCTTTCTTCAGGATCCTTTCCATTTGCTGGAGAGAGGAGAGACACGGAGGTTGAGTTCACACACTTGACACAGCCCAGGCCTGCGTGGGGCGGAAGACAGAAGCCCCCGCCAGCTTGGCTCTGGAATGGCTGGAGGTCTCGGGCGTGCATCTCGCCCCTCCCTCACCTCTCCTCAGGCTGGCCCAACAGGGATGCCCGGCCACAGCATATCCCACCAGGAACCCAGGTCAGCTGCCCTTCGGTCAGTGTCAAGCAATGTACTAGCACTGACTCGAGTCGACTCCGCTGGGAGCTGTAGGTGTGCTTCCTGCAGCCCTGGGCAAGGGCAGTCACTGGCAGGCATTCCCATTTGGCAGGAAAAGAAAGTCTCGGATGGGGTTTGAAGAAGGATGAAAAATGAGAAGCGTAGGGGCACCTGGGGGGCTCAGTCGGTTGAGCGTCCGACTCTCGATTCTGGCTCAGGTCATGATCTCACAGCTCATGAGAGGGAGCCTCGTGTGGGGTTCCGAGCTGTCACTCGAAACCGGCTTGAGATTCTCTCTCCCTCTCTCTCTCTGCCCCTCCCCTGCTTGCGCGTGCACACCCTCTCTCTCAAAAATAAAAAAAAATAAATAAACTTAAAAAAAGAAAAATGGGGAAGATAAAGAGCCCAACACGTAACAGGAGCTCAAGGGAACAGATGCTGGTGACACAGTGCCAGGGGGGCTACAAGATCCAGAGCACCTTGACAATCATGACTGCAGAATACGTATCGTGCCCCACCCCCCCTTCCTAATCCCCGATGCTACCTAGGAAGAGTCTAGAGCATGGGATGCACAGCCAGACACACCCGGGGCCGCACCTGGCTCTACACGTACTGACCGGGTGACTGTGGCCGACTCTGGTAGTCCCCCTGTGAACCGTGCTGCCTGGTCGTGGTGCCCTAGTGCAGTTCTCCGTCACCATGACTCTGGGCTGGCCCTGTGACTCAGTTTACTTAACAGAACGCAGTGCCAGTGCTGGGCCAAAGCTGTAAGAGCCGGCCGCCTTTGCTTTGCGTTCTTGGAAGTCAACCACCACCACGCAGGAAGTCTGATGACCTTACTGGAAAGAAAGGACCCGGAAGATGAGACGACACGCGCGGAGGGAGGAGCAAGGAGGCGCCAGACACGTGATGGTGAGGCTAGCTATCTTGGCTGTTCCGGTCCCGCTGGGCCTCCAGCCCCAGCCGAGCCGAGTCAGCCCACAGGAGATGATCCCCCTCACCCACCACCTGGCTGCCCCTCCCTTTCCTTCCCTGCCTTTTCTTACCGTGTGAGCCCACGTGAGGGCTGTGCCTCCTCACGAGAGGCCGCGCTGACGTGGGCAGCTGACATCAGTGCCAGGCGCTCGGCGGAGCGCCTCTCTCCCCACTCCCTCTCCCCACTCCATGCACCAAGTTCACAGGGTGCCTTGTGGGCTGTCACCACCCCCACTTCCCAGAGAAAAGGGGGAGCAGCATGCACAATGGGTGATGGGGCTGGAGATGCCAAGCCCTACCCCTCCTTCAGGCTGGGACTTCCAAGAGCTGTCCAGCCTTCATGCCCGCTGTGCTTCAAGGGACACTCGCCCACAAGGGATTCCGCGTTTCCCCCCTCCACCTGCCTCCGCCCACACCTTCTCCCTTCTCTCCCCTGGTTCAAACCAGATCCACAGCAGCACTTCCGGTTTTCAACACCAGCACCAAAAACGTCCCCTTGACCTTCCACCACCTTCCAGCTATGTGCTTGTTTCTCTGGTCCTCTTGCTAGATCTTCCAAGAGTTATTTCTGCATCTTGTCTCCACCTCTGCCTTTCCCTACCCTCCCTTGGATCCCCTCTCGTCAGCCTCTCTTCCTCCACATTCCAAATGCCACCGACTCCGGGCTCTCGGTAGTCACCCTACAAGACCTCTTGGCAGCAAATGACACTGTTGATCACTTTCTCCACTGAGCTCCTAAGGACACCCTCTCCCGGTTTTCCTCCTTCTCGTGAGGGATCCTTTACAACTTCAGATTCTAGACCTCTTCTCTGTCACTGTCTCTCCTCGGAGGATCTCATCCAGTCAGAGGGTCTCCTCACAGCAATTCCAGAACGTTCAGGGGAGGCCCAGACCTCTCCTCCAAACTGCAGATTCAGGTATCACACTGTCCACGAGAATTCTCCATTTGAATTTCTAACAGGCCCTCAAACATAACCTCTCTAAAACCAAGGTCTGGTTGCCCCGCTTTAGAAAGCTGCTTTAGGGGCGCCTGGGTGGTTCAGTCGGTTGAGCGTCGGACTTCGGCTCAGGTCATGATCTCACCGCTTGCGAATTCAAGCCCCGCGTCGGACTCTGTGCTGACAGCTCGGAGCCTGGAGCCTGCTTCGGATTCTGTGTCTCCCTCTCTCTCTGCCCCTGACCCACTTGCATTCTGTCTCTGTCTCTCTCAGAAATAAACAAACATTAAAAAAAATTAAAAAAAAAAAAAAAAAGAAAAGGAAGAAAGAAAGCTGCTTTAGAGCCTGCTGTCCTTCTTACTGCGGTAAATAGCACTTTCACTTACCCAGCAACTCCTACCAAAAATCGTGGTCATCCCTCATTCTTTCCCAGCCCACACCCAGTCCATCAACTAATCCTGCTGTTCTCACTCCAAAATCCATTCCAAACCTTTTAACTTCTATGGCTTCCAGTACTACTGTCCAACTCTGGGGCGTGCGTGTATATACATAGCCTGATGGTTATATATATATGTATATATATATACATATATATATATGTATATATATAGCGTGATGGTTACCCCTCTCCCAAGAAGAGTAACACCCCAGCCTAACCTGTGACTACAACCTCAGGGAAGGAAATTAAGTGCATTCGCTTGTTAAACCCTCACCACAAACCCGTTAGGTAAGGACTTCAGCCCCACTTTACAGATGAAGAAAATGAGGTGTGGGAGGTTAACCGACCTGCCCAGAGCTACACCACCACCAAGAAGCGGTAGAGACACAATGGAACCCAGGTTGGTCTTGCCAAAGCCAGTGTGTCTCACCATTTTTTTTTTTTTTTAGTGACTCAATTAGGCCTGAGAGTAATGAGTTCACTCTTCCTGATGTTACTGGACCAAACACGCCAGACCAGGGTTAGGGTTTCTCAGCATGGACACTTGATATTTGGGGCCACATCACTTTTTTTGTTGCAGGGGGTTCTATCTTGGTCACTGTAGGACACTGACCAGCATCCCTGGCCTCATCCCACTAGATGCCAGTAGCACTACCCCCACCCCTGCCAACATAGCAAGTTTTATCAAACGAAAAGGTCTTCGAACATTGCCAAATGTCGTAAGGGTGGAGGTGGGATACAAAATGGCACCCCATTGAGAACCACCAACCTAGACTGATTATTCCCTTCCCCCAGATACCAGGCTGAGCTTATCTATCCTCTGCTAACATCTCCTACCCCCTACCGTCCAAATTTACTGTGTTTAATATTAAGCTAAGTGATTTATTGCAGTGCCTAAGTGGCTCAGTGGGTTAAGCTTCTGGCTCTTAGTTTCAGCTCAAGTCACAATCTCACAATTCTTGAGTTTGGGCCTCGCATCGGGCTCTGTGCTGACAGTGCAGGGCCTGCTTGGAATTTTCGCTCTCTCGCCCTTTCTCTGCTCCTCCCCCTTCTCTCTCTCTCAAAATAAATAAACTTTTTTTTTTTAATGTTCATTTATTACTGAGAAACAGAGCGAGACAGAGCACGAGCAGGAGAGGGGCAGAGAGAGAGAAGGGGAGACACAGAACCGGAAGCAGGCTCCAGGCTCTGAGCTGTCAACACAGAGCCCGAGGTGGGGCTGGAACTCACAAACCGCGAGATCATGACCTGAGCTGAAGTCGGACGCTTAACCGACTGAGCCACCAGGCGCCCCTCAAAATAAATAAACTTTTAAAATATATATAAAAGAATTAAAAAAAAAAATAACCTGCCAAACAAAGTCATCAAAGTAACAGACTTCCTGGAAATTTAGAGCAGGAGGCATGACCATTTAATATCAACAGCTAACGTCAGCTGAACACTGACTTGGGACAAACCAAGTGCCAAACGCTTTACCTGCATGACTTCATTTAAAGTTCCCACACCTTTTAGGCGACAGCACTACCCTGACCCCTCCAGATAAGTGAACTGAGGCAGAGAGAAAATGAGTTATTAGCCCAGTGTCACTAGACAAATGAAAGGCTGCGCTGGAATCCAAATTCGGTCCCCAGCTCTGGCCTCCTTTCAACGCCAGCTCTAGCTTTCTCCTCTGCCATCCACTCTGGCCAGAGGTGCTTCCCGTCCTCAGAGCTCCCCCAGCGCGGACTCTTCCTCCTCCACGTAGCATCTTCTTCCCGGAATTAACGCCTCTCTGACCGCTCGCCACCCCTTCGAGCGTCCCGGGCTGACCCCAATTTCGAGTCGTCAGGCCCTGTCTCTGCATCCACCTCGGGAGGCCCAGACCCGCTGCGCGGGGCATCCCCAGCTTCCCCATCCGCCTTACCCGCTTCTCTTGCATCTTCTCGAAGGCTGCCTGGGCCGGGGTTCGCTTGTCCAGGCCACGCCGCTTCTCCTCCTCGTTCTTTTTGCTCGTTCCCATTGCTTCCAGGAGTTTCGCTTTGTCTTTGTCCTTCTTTTTCTTTTTCCTGGGAGGGGAGAAGCGCGGGGGAGAGGAGGTAAGGGCGGATCGCGGGGCAAGAGCTCTGGAACTCTAGAAGACGGTTAAGGGGACAGAAGACAACCTTTCGCGGTACTCTTGGACACTCACCGCTTGGTGACGCCGAGCTCTGCGACGCCTTTCAGTTTCAGGGGCCCCTTTTGAACCTGCTCGTAGGCCGCCATGACACCGTCTGCGATTCCGTAGGTAAACTGCCACATTTCCTGTTTGAGAACGCTATTTCCTCCCGAACGCCCGCCTCACTTCGTCTTGATTGGCTGAGCTAGGAGGTGCGCGTGCGCTCTCGGCGTCTAGAGCTGGGCCACACTTTTCAGTTGTGGGTGGGGCCGGGAGGGTCTGGAGCGACCTCATCCTTTGCATCCGGTCTTCTGCCACACTTCCGGCTTTCAAGACCAATTCCGGTTTTTCCGGCCTGGGGCCTCCTTGATCTGCGAAGCCGGTTTGACGGAACCCCGTTTCCTAAGATACACTGGTCTCTTGATTGTTTTGCGTGCACTTGGGGTTCTGTTCCCTTTTATTGCTGTATTTTGAAAGTTTAATAGATAACCTAGTTTTGTAAACCTAATCAGTACTTACAAGTTTTTAAGTTTTGGGGCGATGGTAGCATTCTGTGAAATACGTGTCAATGGCATTTGAAAAAAGAAAAAATTAAATGTAGTCTATTGGGGCTCCTGGCTCAGTCGGTGGAGCATGCGACTTTTTTTTTTTTTAAGTTTATTTATTTATTTTGAGAGAGAGTGCACGTGTGAACATGATTGGGGGAGGGACACAGAGGAGAGAGAGAGAAAGACAATCCCAAGCAGGCTCTGTGCTGATAGCGAGGTTTGATCCCACCAACCCCCAGATGGTGACCTGAGCGAAAATCAAGAGTCAGATGCTTCACTGACTGAGCCACCCAGGTGCCCCTAGTATGCAACTCTTAATCCTAGGGTGGTGACTTCAAGCCCCACTTTAGGCGTGGAGCCTACTTTAAAAATAAATAAATAAATAAAAACAAATAAAATGTATTCTATTGAGGTATCATTTATAATCAGTAAAATGCACTCATTTTAATTGTGCTCTTTGATGAATATCATCACATTTACACACCTATGTAATCACCTCCACAATCAAGATCTAGAACACTCCATTCCTACAAAGTCCTTTCTTCTCCTTCCCAGTTAATCCCCCCCCCCCCATCATTCTCCCCAGGCAACTCCAAGTCGGTTTTCTCTCACTATAGATTAGATTTATATTTTGTAAAAGCTTTATGTACATGGAATTCTACTGTATACATTCTTTTGAGCTAGAGTTCTTTCTTTTTTTAATTAAAAATTTTTTTTGACATTTATTTTTGAGACACAGAATCCTAGCGAGTGAGGGGAAGAAAGAGAGGGAGAATCAAAATCTGAAGCAGGCTCCAGGTTGTCAGCGGAGAGCCCAGTGCAGGACTCGAACCCATGACCTGAACTATGAACTCATGACCTGAGCTGAAGTTGGACACCCAACCGACTCAGCCACCCAGGCGCCCCATGAGCTAGGGTCCTTTCAAGGAGCATAATGTGTTTGAGATTCTTCCTTTTGGGGGGTATAAAAGGTCCAGAACTTGATTTGGAAAGAACAGTCTCTCATCTGCTTTAGCTGCGACCTACACACCTTTAAAAAACAAAACAAGGGGCGTCTGGGTGGCTCAGGGAAGCATCTGACTTCAGCTCAGGTCATCATCTCAGCCCACATTGTAACCACTTCAAGTTGTGCAACTCACTGGCATTAAATGCATTCACAATGTTGTGCATCTATTTATTTGTATTTGATTGCAAAAGCTATGCAAACGTTATTTGCAGAATATGTAATTGGAAAAGTACTGAGAAGCCCAGAGAAGACAGTAATCACTCCCATCCAGAAATAATGTCTGTTATTATTTTGATTTCTCTATTTCCAGTCTCTTATTATCTGGAATGTTAAAAATAAAATAGGATTTTATTCTGAAGTCGCTTTATCGCTGACCCCCCCCCCCCATCAAACTGTTGTGACTGCTTTTGTATGTGGAGTTAAACACCGAGGGAAACAGAGAAGAAACTCCAAATGTCCCATAATCCTCTGCTGATATTAAACATATATATGCATGCCCATGTCCCATGTGAGAAAACCACACAGTACAGAAAAAGTTAAAAGAAGAAAGAAAGCAAAAAAGTAGAAACTTCTCTTCCCACCTCTTTCCAAAATGATTAACAATTTCATTTTTATATTTTTCAGCACAAAAGTGTGTATGCCCACATCTGTGCATCTGCACGATGTCTTTTTATTTCTGTCTTCAGTTTGTCATGTAGCAAAATGTCTTGAAGCTCTTTGCAAGGCCCCAGTCACCTCCACTCACCTTCGTCAAAGGCTGGGTGACCTGTGGCTGAGTGACGCCCCTCCCTAATCAAAGCCCATCTAACGTGCCCACAAATCTTAGCTCACTTTTGCAAGTGGCCTGAATCCGTAGCAGTGGAGTCACTGGGTTCAAGATTATGTAGATTTGTGCATTTTCATTTAGACTGCTACTGCCCAACTTGTGCCAAGGACTTTTGAGGGAGCATGGAGGAGGGAGAAGCAAGCGTTCCCCACCCCCTCGCCTCCGCCCCCATCAGGCCAAAGGAGGGCACGGTGCCTGCCATTTCCAGTTCTGCCTGCAGGGGGCAGCAAGCGACTGCCCAATTCTCCAGCTGTAGGCATCTTCGGTGTTCAGGAATTGGATGAGGGCGTCCAGACGGGGTAAGCTTGCTGGTGGGGCCATCCTTGACCGGATGAGCTCCCCAGGGAAGAATAGGACAGACTCCGCTGGGGAGGTCTGTTCTGCCCCAGGCAACCTAGGAGCTTTGAAGTTCCTCTCTGGCACTTCCAAGGCTGTGTGCCCTGCAGGAAGTGGCTTGATCTCTTTAACTTTCGCTTTCCTCTTTTATAAACTGGGGCTGCTGCTGCGCGGCGGCGGCAGGGGCTGATAACCACAGCTAATACTTTACGTGGATTTACATGGATCATCTCATTTGCTTCCACGGCCACCCTGTTACACAAACCATCCTGATTTTACAGGTTGGGAAACTGAGGCACAAACTGTAATCCAACCTATGCTGGGTGCTCCATCCTTGCTTTTGTCACCATAGCATGAGGTCATCCACTGTAAGATGTGTCACTATTTTATAAACTTCGACGACAGCACTTCTCAACCTTTTTTTTTTTCATTATCATCCCCTAAAGAAAGTTTAGTTTAATTTAATTTAATTTAATGAGAGAAGTTAAATGCCAGTGAATACGTTTTTGTCGGGGAGGATTGAGCTTTGGAGGGCCACGAGCCATCGAAATATCTAAGGTTCTTTCATCCCTTCCCCACCCCTCTCCCGGAACCAATTTTCACCACCTTAGGAGAGATATTGCCCCCACTGATAATTTATGTTCTAAGGGGTAATTGTTCCAAATAAACTATGATACGGTGCTTTTGCTCACTTAAAAAAACTCTTATTTTGTATCCATTTAAAGAGTCTTGAGGGGTACCTGGGTGGCTCAGTCAGTTAAGTGTCCTACTTCAGCTCAGGTCATAATCTCGCGGCTCGTGGGCTCGAGCCCCGCATCAGGCTCTGTGCTGACAGCTTGGAGCCTGGAGGCTGCTTCGGATTCTGTGTCTCCCTTTGTCTCTGTCCCTCTCCCATTCTCTCTCAAAAATAAACACACATTAAAAAAATAAAGAGTCTTGAGATTTAAATACATAGAGATTTTTATTTTATGCTACTCCTGTGTATATATACACAGGAAATACAATAAATCAGTTAAGGTTTTCCAAACATTTTCATGCACAGAGTATAACTCACTGAAATCATTGGAAAAATCAACTCTACGTTGGTAATGTCTGTGCTTTATCACCCAACATCCCCCTATGTGCCATCAAGGACCCTGGGAAGGAGCATTTCTTTAAAAGACTCTTTGTTTCCAAAGAACAGATTATGGAAAGGGAAAACAGTTATCGAGGAAGGAAAAACATGGCAAACACCGCCTTGCCCCAAAGGATCAAGGTCAACATTGTCGATAATGTCTTGTAGCTATCAAGTAACTCCAGGTCTGATGTGATGAAGAGGCGATGAGGGCATCACCTCACCTCTGAGGTCTTTCCTGAACCCATAAATCCAGTCCATTCACGAGAAAATGCCAGACAAATCAAAATGAAGGGCATTCTACAAAGTACCTGACTGGTACTCTTTAGGACTATCAATGCCATTAAGAAAAAAAAAAAAAGACCAAAACCTAAAACCAGATAAAACAAAACGGACTGAAGATCAGGAGCCTAAGGAGATATCATGACGATGTGTAACGTAGGATCCTGACACAGAAAAAAGAACATTATTGCAAGTATATATCCATGTTCATAGCAGCATTCTCCACAAACAGCCAACAGGTGGAAAGACCCCAAGTGTCCATCGACCGGATGAATGAATAAACAAAATGTGATCTATCCACACAATGGGATATTAGTTAGTCTTAAAAAGGAAAGAAAATCTGACACCTGCTACAATGGATGAACCCTGAAGACCTCACGCCGAGTGAAAGAAGCCAGACACAAAAGGACACATAGTGTATGATTCCATTTACATGAGGTTTCTAGAACAGGCAAATTCTCAGAAACAGGAAGTAAGTTGGTGGGTTCCAGGGACTGGGGGGAGGGGAGAATGGGGACTTGTTTAACGGGGACAGGCTTTCAGTTCTACAACACGAAAAGTGTTGTGGAGACAGAGGGTAGTGACGGCTGCATAACAATGTGAATGTATTTCATACCACTGAGTCGTGCGCTTAAAAACGGTCCAAATGGTCAGTGTTATGCTATGTGTATTTTACCACAACAAAAGTTAAAAACAACAACAACAGGGAAATAATACAGAGCGATCCCGTGTACCCTTTTCCAGTTTCCCTCGATGGTGACATCTTATAAAACCCTAGGGCAATGTCACAACCAGGATATTGACACTGCTACAGGCAAGATACGAGCAGTCCATCATCATAAAGATCGGTCCTGATGCACTTGCGTATGGCCACACCCACCTCCCTCCACCCCATCCCTGCACCCTGGCAACCAGCAACCTGTTCTCATTTCTATAATTTAGTCATTTTAAGAATGCTATGGAAATGGAACCAGCCAGTATGTAACATTTTAGGATTGGCTTTTTCCCCAACCACTGAGCATAACTCCCCAGAGATTCCTCTGAGTTGTCACATGTACCCCTTTCATTGCTAAGTAGTGTTCCATGGAATGGATGGACCAGTTTGTTTAACCGTTCGCCTGTTGAAAGATTTATGGGCTGTTTCCTGTTTGGGGCTACTATGAGTAAAACGTCCGTTACAGGTTTTTGTGTGAACGTAAGTTTTCATTTCTCTGCGATTGCCCAAGAGTGCCAGTGCTGGGTCATATGGTAGTTACGTTTTTGTTTTTACTTTATTTTATTGTAGTAAGAGCGCTTAACATGAGATTTTTTACAATTTTCTTTTAAGTAGGTTTCACATCCAGCACGGAACCCAAGGAGGGGTCATGACCCTGAGATCAAGACCTGAGCTGAGATAAAGAGTCGGACACTTAACCAACTGACACTTAACCTTCCCCTCAGCTGCTGTAAACCACCATTATACGTTCTCCTCACATAAGTGGAATAGGTTTTACTCATAGTAGCCCCAAACAGGAAACAACCCATAAATCTTTCTGTGATTTGTCTTTCTGTGATTGGCTTAGTTCACTGAGCAAATGCACTCAGAGACCATCCAAGTTGTTACATACTGCAGAGTTTCCTTCTTTATAAGGCTGAATAATATTCCATTGTACGTGCACACCACATTTTCTTTCTCTTTTCATCCATCAACGGACATTTAGATTGTTTCCATATCTTGGCTATTGTGAATAATGCTGCAATGAACATGGGAGTGTTGTCTCTTTGAGATCCGGATTTGAATTCTTTTGGATGTATGCTGGATCATATGATGGTTCTATTTTTAACATTTATTGATTTATTTATTTCGGAACCACAAGTGGAGGAGGGGTAGAGAGAGAGGGAAACAGAATCCCAAGCAGGCTCCTTGACGTCAGTGTAGAGCCTGATGTGGGGCTCGATCTCACGAACTGTGAGATCACGAGCTGAGCTGAAATCAAGAGTCAGATGCTCAACTGACTAAGCCACCCAGGCACCCCTATGTTTTGTTTGAGAGAGAGAGAGAGAGTGAGTGAGCACATCCGCAAGTTGGGGAGAGGGGCAGAGGGAGAGAGAGAGAATCCTAAGCAGGCTCCATGTCCAGTATGAACTCATGAGTGTGAGATCATGACTTGAGCTGAAATCAAGAGCCAGATGCTCTAACAAACTGAGCCACCCAGGTGCCCCTAGGTTTACGTTTTTGAGACACCTCCATACTGTTTTTCGATGGTGGAGGCACCATTTTGCATTCCCACACCCATGGTGCGCGGGGTCGACATTCCTGTACCTCTTCACTAACATTTATTACCTTTTGCTCTTTTTTGATAATAGCCATCCTGGCAGTGATATTTCATTGCCATTTTGATATGGTTATTGAAACGCAGTACTGGCGTTATGATTCTGAGTTCTACATCCCATATGGCAAGGGGGGGGGATTGTTGCATCTTATTTATCGTGATGAAGATGGAATTTATCCATACAAAGATAGAATTAATTTACTTATACCATGAGAAATGACTTCTTGGAAATGCGAAAAAGAAAAAAAAATCCCATCATTGGAGCTGGGTGTCAGAGAGGCAGCCTGTTAGTTGTAATTAATGCTTGCTGAGCTCCTGCACAACACCAGCCTTCTCGCTCTCCTCCAACTGTGTCAAACTTACTCCAGCCTCAGGGCCTTTGCACTCGCTCTCCCCACCGCCAGCGACTCTCTTCCCACTCACTATCCCCTCACTTCCCTTGGGTCACTACTCAAATATCACGTCACCAGGGGTGCTTTCCCTTCCCAATGTTTTTGGCCCAACCTCATCTCTCTATCCCTGCCCTGTTTTATTTTTCTTCCTGGAACTTAGCACTCCTAACTAATCATATATTTATTTGGTAGCTTGCCCACTGGAACGTGAGCTCTGTGAGAGCACGGCTTTTGTTCACCGATGTATTATCAGGACCTAGGACAGCACCCGAAACATAGTAGGTGCTCAACAACTAATTGTTGATGGAGGGGCCATATAACCAAATCACAGAGTGTCTGATGGGGTCAGGCATAGGAATCTGGACTTCAACCATGAGGCATGGGGAGCAAGGTCTTTACTAATTAGTTTTGTCATTGTCCTCATTTAAAAAAATGTATTTACATGCAAAAATCTCACCCTTTTTGGTGTACGGTTCTATGAGTTTTGACAAACGAATACAGTCATGTAACCAACAACTACAATCAAGATACTAGAACTATTTCATCACCCCTAAGATTCACTTGTTCCCCCATCTGCAGCCCCTGGCAACCATTGATCTGTTTTCTGTTCCTATAGTTGTGTCCTTTTGAGTACGTCATATAAATGGAATCACCCAGCAGGTAGCCTCTTGAATCTGGCATCTTTCAGCTAGCATGATGCATTTGAGGTCCATTCATTTTGTGTATATCGACAGTTCATTCCTTTTTATGGCTGAGTCTATTGTATGGACGGGCCCCAGGTTTTGGTTTTTTTTATCCATTTCCCAGGTGAAGAATATTTGTGTTGTTTCCAGTTTTGGGTAATTACGAACAGAGTTGCCATCACTCTTCATATACAAATATTTTTAGAAACAGATATAATTCACATACCATAAAAACCACCCTTCTAAGTAGGCAATTCAGTGGCATTTATTACAGTCACAGCGCTGTGCAACCATCACCACTATCTAATTCTAGAACATTTTTATCACCCTGGGAGGAAACTCCCCCCACCTTGAGCTGTCACTCCCCATCGCCCTCCCCTGGTCCCTGGCAGCCACTAATCTGCTCTCTGTCTCCATGGATTTGCCAGGTCCGAATGTTTCATACATGTGGAGTCACACATGACAGTGACCTTTTTGTGTCTGGCTTCTTTCGCTTAGCACGATGTTTTCAAGTCTCATCCACATAGTAGCATGTGTCAGTGCTTCGTTCCTTTTTATGGCTGAGTAATATTCCACTGTATGAAGGAACCACAATTTCTTTATCCATTCATCCGCTCGTGCACGTTTGGGTTGTTTCCATTTGGGGGCTGTTATGAACAATGCTGTGATGAACGTTCACACACAAGTTTTTATGTGGACATATAGCTTCACTTCCCTCCACCTCAGAATGAAAATTGCTGGGTCACGTGGTAACTCTGTGTTTAACTTCTTAAAGAATCACTGAACTGTTTCCCAAAGCAGCTGCATCATTTCACATTCCCACCAGCAGTGTGTGAGGGTTCCCGTAGCCCCACATCCTGGTCAACACGTGCTATTGTCTGTCTTTTTCGTTACAGGCATCCTAGTGCGTGTGAGTAGTATCTCACTGTGGTCTTAATTTGCATTTCCCTAATGACCAGTGATGTTCAGCATCTTTTCACATGCTTACTCTATATCTTCTTTGCCATTTGTATATCTTCTTTGGAGAGATGTCTGCCCAAATCCTTTACCTGTTTTGTTTTGTTTTAATAGACTTTATTTTTAGAGCAGTTTTAGGTTCACCATGAAATTGAGCAGAAGGTACAGGTATTTCCCATATACTCCTGGCCCCTGCACATTAACAGCCTCCCCACTGTGAACATCCCCCACCAGAGTGGTGCACTCATTACAAGCAATGAACTTACAGTGACACATCATATCATCCAAAGTGTACACGAGGCTTCACTCTTGGTGTTGTACATTCTATGGTTGTGGACAAATGTATAATGACATACGTCCACCATTACAGTATCACACAGAGTTGATTCACTGCTGTAAAAATCCTCTGTGTTCCATCTATTACTACCCCCACCCCCAACCATCTTTGCCCATTTTTTGATCTGGGCTATTTGTCCTTTTATTGTAGACTTGTTAGAGTTCTTTATATATTGTGGTGACTAGTCCCTTATCAGATATATGATTTGCAAGTATTTTCTCCATGCTGTGGGCACAAACAGGTTTTTGTGTGCCTGTAGATTTTCATCTCCCTTGGGTAACTACTCAGGAGTGGGATTTCTGAATCATGGGGTAAAGGCATGTTTAATGTCTAAGAAAGCTCTCCATTTTCTGGAGCGGCTGTACCATTTTGCGTCACCATCAGCAATTAATGACTTCCAGTTGTTCCACACCCTCGTCAACACTTGATATTGTCAGGTTTTTTAAAAAAAAAATCATCCTCAGGGGGTCTTTAAAGCCTCATCATAGTCCCATTCTACCAGGTGGCTTCACACACTGGGACCGAAGAGAGTTGATGACGCTAGGAAGAACTGTGATGGTCCAGGCCAGGGAGAGTGTGGGGGGGTGGGGTTGGAGGGAGGAGATCCAAGAGCAGTTCAGGGAGGCTGGGCTGTGGAGCTAGAAAAGGCTGAGCAGGAGAAGAAAGTGGAGAGACAGGTGAGACCCAGAGAAAGAAGAGCATGGAGCACCAGGCGAAGGGCTTTTGACGCCCAGGTGTTCTGCCCAAGAGGATTCTGGGTCCTAATACGGTTGGCAGCTGCTACTTTGTATTTACCCATTGAGGATGCATGGTGATTATTAGCATACTAAGGGCTCTGACAAGTCCGGCAAAGAAAGAAGTCTCTTTGGTATTATTTAACCAATTGTTTCTCAAACTTACACCTTGGATCACTTTTCTTGAGCCATAACATCATCATCATCATCATCATCATCATCATCATCTCCAAGCACATCTTGGGACCTCATTTAGCTTGGTCACCCAATTATGCTCCCAGTGCCTAAAACTGGCTTCTAACCAATGGTCAAAAGAAATTGTTTTGATTGCATTAATGATATTAGATCTTCAGAATGACTCTATGAGTTAGGTACTGATACATCTCCCCTCTTACAAACGAGGCTTAGAGAGGTCAGGTGACTTGTCCAAGGCCACACAACTAACTAGTAGGTGGAGAGCTAATATTTGAGCTGGGGTGTGCCTGCAGTCTTTCCATCAGGCTGCCTGTCTCTGGAAGGCGTCCCATGCCCCCAGCCTCACCCAGTGGGGGCAGACGTGCTCTGCTGCTCTGTGACCTCCTACACAGTCCTTCTCATCCTGGTGGCCATGGACATACTCAGGCTGTTGCCCAGAGAGCTGGGTTGTAACTTGATCTCCCCCAGGCTGGGGGTGACGGGGCGGGTGGGCAGGTGACAGCCAGGGCAGGGAGATTTGCCCAGACGCTGATGTGCAGCAGCCTGGCAACCCGTGTGGCCCCGAGGAGACCAGGGGCTTTGGGAGCTTGTTCCAGAGCCCTGACAGCGGCCTTCACCATGGGCAACAAGCAGACAGTCTTCACTCATGAGCAGCTGGAAGCATATCAGGTAGGGGTGATGCGCTGGGCCCTCGGCAGGTTTGGCAGCCTTGATTTCTTGGCCTGAGGAATGGGGACAGCATCATCTGTCTTGGGTGTGCGGTCGGCAAGGGTTCCTGGTACAGATCGGCGAGCAGAGAGGGGGTGCAGTGGGAGGGACAGGAAGGGGGCCCGTGAGGCAGGCTCTGGGCCAAGCCAATATCTCTCTCCGCAGGACTGCACCTTCTTCACAAGAAAGGAAATCATGAGGTCAGTCTGGGGGAAAGGGAGGAAGACCTGGAAATAACTTTCTATCTGTTGCTGGGTGATATTTGCAATTGGGCGGGATGGGGTGCTTTATGGTGGTTAAAGCGTGAAGGGAGGGATTGCAGCCGTGGTCCGTGGGTGGAGGCGGGGATGGGGAGGCTGAGAAGCCACATCTTGTCATACTGTCACGGCCGCTAGGCTGGTTAGCTTGGGCTTTTCCCAAGGGTGATGGGGAGCCACGGAGGGTATGTGAGCAGGGGTCGGGGGCAGGGGCTGGTACGAATCAGCATGTCAGAAAGATGCTAGAAAGATGTCAGAAGACGTGTTAGAAAGATCCCGCTGAGGCCAGGGTGAAGAGCCTGGCACTGGAGGTTGGGAACCTGGGGGCAGAGTCCAGAGTCGGCTCTGGGCTGTGAAGGTAAATCAATGTAAGGGTGTGTGTGTGTGGGGGGGGGTGGCCTGAGGCTGCTGCATTTTCCTGGCGTGAACGAGAGGGGTTGGCGGGTACCCCACATGACCGCTCAGCCCATGGAGCCATTGTCCAGAGGCCCCAACCCATGAACTCGGAGCGGTGAAACCCTAGCCGGCCGGGGTTCAGATACAGAGTGATCGGGGCCAAGGCCCCAATTGTGTGGGCACCAGATATCCATTATTGATGGGCACACCTTTCACCAGTGAGCCCCATTGTCTGGGCGAGGACAGCTCGCAGGGTCACCCTGGCCATCACGATCAGATTACCCATGGGGAAACTGAGGCTCGCACGGGGGCGGCCCACTCCAGCTCTGCAAGACGGGCAGAGCTGCAAGGGCTGTGAGGGCTGGCGTCTCGCCTGCCCTAAGCTTCTTGTTTGTCAGCAGAATAACTGGGGCTCAGAGGGGAAAGCGGAATGCTCGAGGCCATACAGAAACCCAAACCCGGGCTGTTCCTGAGGGGACCCAGACAGGGAACGGACTACCCCCTCCTTGAGTTCCTAGCCATCCTATGACCCAGGGGCTCCCGTCTCCCCCCCGGAAACAAACCCTAGCAGCTTGGGGGGCCTCTGGCTCATCAAGGATGGTCTCCACAAGGCTGCTGCTCGTGGCGCCCCCAGTGGAGACAGGGCGTCAGCAGGTGAGGACATTGGAGTGGAGAGCTGGCCTCACAATCCAGGCAGTGCGGGTGGCATTTGCTGTTTTGCAAAATGCCTTTCACGCATTAAAAAAAAAAAAAAAAAAAAAAAAAAAAAAAAACCCTGAATATTGGCCTTTTGTCTCGGCTCTGCCCCGTTTAGGAGACCCTCCCGTTATGGAGGGAGAGAAGCAAAATGTGAGGACGGGGGTCTTTAGAGGCAGAGTCTTGCCGACAATGTGATGATACCCAGAGATTCATAGACGCTCAGGTTCTCTGAATGCCTGATGCGCTGTCCCTCTTGCCATCCCCCTCTGCCTAGGAATGAGCCCCTACGCATTCTTCAAAGCCCAGTGTCAGCGTCCCCACTCCAGTCTCCCCTAGCTCTGGGGCCCTCTCTCCACTGTGGCCCTGTCCCCAGCGGGGAGAAGTGCCTGTGTTCGGCTCTGTGTGCTTGAGGACTGGGCTCAGAGCGGATGACTCTTGGGGACCCAGGGTCCTCCAGTGGGTAGTGGGCAGGTGCACGAGTGAGACAGAAGGGACACGTCCTCCCCAGCCCCTCTCCCAGCCCTTTCCGATGTTTCCCTCCGCACACCAGGCTTTTCTATCGCTACCAGGACCTGGCTCCCCAGCTTGTCCCCCTCGACTATACCAGCTGTCCTGATGTGAAGGTGCCCTACGAGCTTATCGGCAGCATGCCTGAGCTGAAGGTACACCGAGGCCAGGGGGCAGGCGGGGGAAAAATAACAGGTCCCCTGCCCCACTCCTACGAAGTGGATGCATTTTGCAGATGAAGAAACTGAGGTTCAGAGAGGTTAAGACACTTGGTCAGTGTCACACAGCTAGGATGTGAGAGAGACAGGATTCAGAACCTGGGCTGTCAGAACGATGAAATGAGATGAGGCAGGTAAAGGGTGTGGCACGGGGCCTACAGCGTGGCGGGGACTCAGGGGATGTCCGTCCTGCTTTGCATAGCAGGAGCCATTAAAAACGTAGGTTCTTCTCAGCTGGATGTTTGTCACATAGTTTGTGGTGCTGAAGGGGACTCGTGGGGTGAGTGACTGAATAGAGAGGATCTTATCACAAGGGACAGAAACCTCATTCAAGAAAGACAAAATCTTGGGGGGCCTGGGTGGCTCTGTCAGTTAGGGGTCGGACTTCTGCTCAGGTCACGATTTCACAGTCTGTGAGTTCGAGCCCCAAGCTGGGCTTTGCACCGGCAGTGTGGAGCCTGCTTGGGATTCTCTCTCTCCTTCTCTTTCTTTGCCTCTCCCCCACTGTACTCTCTCTCTCAAAAATAAATGAATGAACTTAAAAAAAAAAAAAAAAAAAAAAGGACGGGGCGCCTGGGTGGCTCAGTCGGTTAAACGTCCGACTTCGGCTCAGGTCATGATCTCGTGGTTCGTGAGTTCAAGCCCTGTGTTGGGCTCTGTGCTGACAGCTCAGAGCCTGGAGCCTGTTTCGGATTCTGTGTCTCCCTCTCTCTCTCTGACCCTCCCCTGTTCATGCTCTGTCTCTCTCTGTCTCAAAAATAAATAAACTTTTAAAAAAAATTTTTTTAAAAAAAGGACAAAATCTATTGGATCACGTAAGCAAAAACTCCAGGGGTAGAGCTGGCACCAGGTATGGCTGGAACCAGGGTCTCGACATGCTCAGGAATCTCCTTCCATCTCTCTGTGCCTCCCAGGAAGAGCCTTCAGTCTCAGGCAGCTTACCCACTTGAGATAGTGAGGGAAGCCCCAGTGGTCGCAGATTTCCTCCTGTCAGCTCTGCAACCAACAGAAGGCAGGGACCTCCATCCCCGTCTTTCAGAAAACATCCCAGGGCAGCCTCTGATTGGCCAGCTTGGGTCACCCTGCCTACTCCAGAGCCAATCAGGCTCTCCTAGTGGATGGTGATCTCTGATTGGCCTCACTTGGGTCATGTGGCTGTGTCTGGAGCCGGAAGGGTGGTCAAGGCCACCCAGACCTCAGGGGCAGAGAGAAGAGTTACCTGAAGTCCTCTCCTGGGTCCGTGAGAGGGAGGAAGTCTTGGTGGGGAGGTCCTTGAAGGTTTCAGGAAGGTGGGTGCTGAGAGCGATTCCACCTGGGGCCCTGAGACCCTGGTCAGGGATGGCCACCCTGCTTCCTGTCCCCAGGACAACCCATTCCGCCAGAGGATTGCCCAGGTGTTCTCTGACGATGGGGACGGCCACATGACCTTGGACAACTTCCTGGACATGTTTTCCGTGATGAGTGAAATGGCTCCCCGTGACCTCAAAGCCTACTATGCTTTCAAAATTTATGGTGCGTGCAGGGCCCGGGGGTGGCGGAGCGTGGGGGTGGGGAGTGGGAACAGACCAGGGCTCCAGCCGGGGGCTGTGCCTGCCACCACAGGGCTTCAAGGCAGTGCATGGCCCCGTCCTGCCCCACCTTGGTACCTGCTGACCTCACGCCCTTACTCCTTTCCAGCCACGCTGGCCTCACTTTTCCTCCAACACACCAAACTCGGTCTCCCTCTGGGCCTTTGCCTCTGCTGTTCCCTCTGCCTGGAACACCTTTCCCTTGACTCTTTCTTACCTTGAAGTCTAGGTCAAAAGCAGCCTCTGCCCCACATCCTATTTCTCTCTCAGCATGAAGCAGTGCTTCTTAACTTCTTGTTCATAATCTGTTCATTTCTCTTTTTTTAAATTGTATTTATTTATTTGGAGAGAGAGAGAGAGAGAGGGAGAGAGAGAGACAGTGGGAGAGGGGCAAAGAGTGAGGGGGAGAGAGAGAGTCCCAAGCCGACTCTGCACTGTCAGCGCAGAGCCCGCTGTGGGGCTCAGTCTCACGAACTGTGAGATCGGGACCTGAGCCAAGATCAAGAATCGACCGCTTAACTGAGGGAGCCACCAGGCGCCCCTGTAATCTGTTGTTCATTTCTTACTGACTTCTCTCTGATGAGACCCAAGGGCCGCAGCCATAACTGTTTTCTTCCCCGTCTGTCTCGCACGCCCGGCACATAGTAGGTGCTCAATAAAAGCTTGTTGGTTGGAGGGAAATTTATCACAGTGCCTAGAACATAGGAGGCACTTCCTCGATACTTGTTGAGTGAATGAATGGCCTCCCAGCAGGTCCCTGCCCAATATTCTAAAGCAAGACTCCAGCTATTGCCCCAGGGTCCTGGGTTCCCTCCGCTGCCTCAGTTTCCTCCTCTGTAACGTGGGGACAAGAGGCCTGCCGCCAGATGAGCCCCCACCCTACATCCCCGTCCATCCTGCGGCACAGACTTCAACGACGACGGCTACATCTGTGCGTGGGACCTGGAGCAGACGGTGACCAAGCTGACGCGGGGGGAGCTGAGCGCCGAGGAGGTGAGCCTGGTGTGTGAGAAGGTGCTGGGCGAGGCCGATGGGGATCACGATGGGCGGCTCTCCCTGGAAGACTTCCAGAACATGATCCTGCGGGCACCCGACTTCCTCAGGTGACCTTCCTGGCGATTTCCACGTCTGAGAGGGGCTCTTACAGAACTAGTGCCCAGACCCCGTTTGTGAAAGTTCCTCCATTCGCTCATCTGTCATCTTAGAGAGCATTCCCAGCCTCCCTGGCCTCAGTCCCTGCATCTTTAAAATGGGGATAATCGGGGACCCCTTGGGCACGCCCCGTGGGCGGACGCAGCTCTTTGGGTGAATGGAACATGGCCGGTCTTCAACCCTCATTTTTCTGAACATTTTGCAGTGGGCAGAGGGTACAACTGTGCTTGGCAGTCCTGGGCGGAATCACAGCCCCCACCGGAGGGCTGATAGCGAGTGAATACAGGGGACGGCCAGCCACCTGTTTTTGTACCTCCCGTGAGCTAAGAATGGCTTTTACATGTTTTCAATGGCGGGGGAAAGATTAAGGAATAGTAACACTGCATGACACATGACAGGGATATGAGGTTCAAACTTCCGTGTCCATCAAGGGTCTTATTGGCACACAGCCACGCCTGAATGTGTACGTACCGTCTCCGGCCGCTTTCTAACTACGAGACCCAGCTGAGCCGTTGCGCAGAGCTGGAAATATCACCTATGTGGCTCTTGACAGAAGAAGTTGGCTGACCCCTGGGTCAGCGCACGGAAAGATTTTAGAGCCGTGCCTGGAACACAGCAGGTGCTCAATGTGTGCTGTGGTTGCTGTTGCGGCTGTTATTATGGGCGGTGTCCTTACGTGCGCAGAGGGCCCCCTTCCTCTACCTGGAGAAGCGCGGTTGGTGTCTTAGCGGAGACGCGGATAATGGCAACTGAATGAGCCCTACCACGGACGGTACCCCTGTGTGACAGCTCCCTGTGCATTCGCCCCCTTAGCCCTCATTACAGCCCCATGCGGGAGGGATGGCTATTATCCCCATTTTACGGAGGGGTAAACTGAAGCCCAGGAAGGCACAGCCACTCACTCAGAGTCCCATAGCAAGTCTGGGGCAGAGCCGGGATGTAAACTGATCCGAAGAGATATGCTTTCAGCCCCTGTGGGAGCTGGGGGTGGGGGTGGGGGGGCGCGGCCTGGGGTTTTTGAGAGGATCCGTCTCCCCCCTTCCATGGCTCCTTGCCTATCTCAGGGACTTCCGGCGGGAGAGTCTGGGGGAACGATGAGGGAGGGTAACCCTTCGCCTGATGACACTGACCCTATATCTCTTTGCACCCAGCACCTTCCACATCCGCATCTGAGGGCACCGTGGAGAAGCCGGGTCAGAGGAGGCCGGCGTGACCCGTCACTCCACTGTGGAATCCGGCCTCCCTGGGTTCTGGGAATAAACACACGGCACTGAGTCACATCTGCTTGGAGGATGTATTTTGCACCTTAAACCTGCCGGATGGGAGACAGGAAGCCTGAGATCTCACCTCTGCCCTCATTGTGTGCCCCCAGGTGTGGCTACGCCCTCTGTGGGCCTCGATCTCCCCATTTACACAGGAAAGGGGCCGACTTCTAGCTCTCTGTCCGCTGTGAGGGCCGGAAGCGCCGGGTAGTCGTGAGTCTCGGTGGACAGGGACCAGATGTGGAGGTCAGGTCCACGCGATCTCACCCCAGGGCCGCCCAACGTGGACCCCTTCCCCCAACCTCTCAAGTCCCCTCTCCCCTCCCGGTCCTGCAGTTTCTCAAGGGGACCAAAGCTTTAACTCCTTGCTGATTAGAACTGCCAGAGGAGGCCTCGGGCGGGGGGGTGGGGGGGGGGTGGGGCGGCAGCAACGTCATTCACTGAGGCTGGCACCGTACTTTACAGTTTACGAGGCACCTGTCTCTCTGCCATTGCACTGGCTGCGTATGACATCCCAGCGGGGCTGACCGAGAAGCAGTCACCCTTCATTCAGGGAACAGAGTGATCTGCCCAAGGCCACACCTCAAGTTGTCTGCAAAGGCAGCCTTGAACCCAGGCCCACCTGTGCCCAGATCCCAGACACCTACGCTTTGCAGATTTGAGAAGCCCCACACTCACTCCACTTGTGGTCGCCCTGGGGCCCCATCGATAGCCCCAGTCAGTCCAAAGAGTGCTCATTCCTGCAATCGAGACTCGCCCCCAGGGACCTTCCACGTGCATCGTTTCTAGACCCCACTCCCACTCTCCAACCTCCACCTACTAAGCACCTTGCGTGAGCCGAAGTCTCAGCTTTCTTGTGCATCCTGCTGGTTCATCCTGAGAACGAGGGACTGCTTGCGCCTCTCCCCATTTTCCAGATGAGCCCGCAGGCCCAGAGAGGTCTAGTGACTTGCCAGAGGTCACACAGCCCTGTGACCTGGGACTTCCTCGCCAGCAGCCACAACCCCGGGCTTCCTCTCCTCCTTTAAAGGAAAGAGGCTCGTAAGCTTCCCCCGGAGCTGATGTCGATGTCGGGGTGTGCACTGTGGGCCGAGCCCTCTGCAAGTCTCACCTCCTGCATCGGCAGGGAACCCCAGGAGGAAGGAGTGAGCAGCTCCATTTACAGGCGAGGACATACTTGGAATTGAGCCACGTGCAGGGGACGTGGGGAAGGGGCGCCACCTGACCAGGTTTCCAATCCAGGCGCTGACACCCTGAAGCTGGGTGACCTTGGCCACGCCTGTCCTCCTCTCGGACCCTTAGTCTCCTCTTTAAAGTGTGCAGCTTGAGCCTACCTGCTGGGTCTGCTTAGGGGTGTAAAAGAAATCATGAACTTGGCACCTACTGTGCCCTCGGCTGTAACTGATAATTACTATTCGAGTAACCAGGTCACCCCACTGGCAACGGCAGGGCTGGACCCAAGCAATGTCTTTATTACATTTTTCAGGTTCCTGCGGGCTGGTGGGCAGACAACCAGGGGTCAGGTGTGAGCAGCCCCTGCAGCAAGGGTCCCAGAGCCAGGGCAAAGCTCTAACAGTACCCAGGGGCAAAGGGTGGCGGCGTGAGGTACTCTTCAGGGAGCCAGTCCCTCTGGGCTTCTGCCAACCCTTCTGTCTCCGGTTTGGATGCTTTTGAGGACAGGGCCCTCATTACCACTCGGTGCCAACTCCTGACCCTCGGGGTCACCTTGCTCCCGCTGGCCAATCTTGAGGCCTTCCCGGAGGGGTCACCTCCGTCTCTCAGATCCTGGGACTGTGCGGGACTTGTGAGGGACGTGGCCGCAAAGCGGGCTGTGGAGACGTCGTCTTCCCAGTGTGTGTCACCTGGCCTGGCCCCTGAGCTGTGTGCCAGTGCCGGTGGCCCAGCATTCCAGAGCGAAGACAAGTTCACAGGTGCCGAGTGGGGTTTCAGCTGCTGCTGGACCCTCTTGCCCGTCTCGGGAAGCATCCTGAAGTTTCTCCAGAGTTTCTGGCAGGCCTCCTCAAGGGGGGCTCTCGGGGGGCAGGAGGAAGTGGCCTCCTCCTTGGGGTCTCTGCTTGTCTTTGCCGATGGCCTCCTTCCCTTTGGCCGATGGAGCAGGATGGGCCTTCCTGAGGTCTGAAACCAAGCGCAGGTGAGACCTGGGGCCATCCCGCCCGCCAAACCTCTGAATCTGCCCTGGAGGTTGGGACACGGGTCCCACTCAGGCATCTTGGGGCTGAGAAGGACCCCAGGTGAACCCCAAGCCTGACCCCACGCCCCATCCCTCCCATCCCCATAACCAGCTTCACTATCCCCCCCTCTAGGGATTGGCAAACTTTTGTCATAAGGGGCCAGAGGACAAACGTTTTCAGGTTCGTTGGTCATACGGCCTCTGTCTCATTCCCCAGCTCTGCTGTCGCGGAGCAAAGCGGCCAGGGATAGCACATCGACCAGAACGTGTGCCCGCGCTCCAGGAAAACCGTATGGACATGGAAATTTGGCTTTCGTCCGACTTTCACGAAATAATATCGCACGAGATATTACTTTGGGTTTTAATTGTTTCAACACTCTTCGAAAACGTGAAAGCCACGCTCAGCTCGTGGGCACCGGGACGCAGGGCCATACGGAAACTGGCCAGATGTGGTCCTCGGGCCCTAGTTTGCTGACCCCTGATCTACCCGGCTGTTCGAGCCAAAACCAGGTGACGTTTGTGGCAGATGGCCGACAGCGCCGCATCCGTATCCCTCTGCCCTGGGCACGCAGGCGCCCCCAGCTCCGCTCCCAAATGCCAGCAGTGGGGACTCTGCTTGGGGTCGTTCCTTGGCCACACCGGCAGGCCACAAGTGCCAGAGAATTCAACTCTCCCAGGAACAGCGCTTGACCAGTGGCTACTGGAAGCTGGGGGATCAATGCCCCAGCTCCTCACCCCTAGGGTGGGATAACTGAAGTGCGCAGTTCCACGCAGGGTCCCAGACTTCCCTGGGAGACTGAGCCCTGGTTGCCTACAGGGGAACCTGTTCGCTAAGACGCCCTCTATTGGCTCCCCCGGTGGTACGTCCTGGGATCACCTCCCAAACAATGGAGGGCCCAGGGACTCAAACCACCACAACGTCCAGCTTCTCCTCTCCCTCCCCCTCCAAGCCATCGGCAAGCTCCCTTCCAAAATGTCCCAAATATCTTCTTGTTCCACCCCTAGAGATCTTTTTCCGGTCCCTCCCACCTGGACAGTCCCTGCCTCCTTCCTGCCACCTCTACCGTTGCCCCCAGGCACCCCCTTCTGCAGCTGGCAGCCACAGGCTCTCCCATGGCGGGTCCCCCTGCACACCTGGAATAGAAGAACCCCATGTCCTCACCCCTGGCCCCGAGGTCCTGCGTGATTGTCTCCTCCTGATCCTGGCCCCTTACTTCCCGGTGACCTCCTCTGCACTCACCGCGCTCCATCCGCACACTGGCTTTTGTTGTTCTTTTGTTTTCCAAACATACAGAGCCTCAGGACCTTTGCATGTGCTCTCTTCCCTGCCTGAAACACCCTCCCTGCATCTCTGTGTGTGGCTGACTCCTCCTTATCCTGCATGTCCCAGCCCTATGCCATCTCCTCTGGGAGGTCTTCCCTGACTGCTCCCTTCACGCTTTAGCCCCACACCCGCTGATGTTCATCGCACTGGCCTGTTTGATTTCCACTGCTGCTGGAACTTCCCTGCTGTGTGGGGGGTTAGGGGCTCCTGAAGGTCCAATCAGCCCTGAGGAGATGGGATTTGTTCATTTCTTCATTCACCTACTCCACAGATTCATTAGTGGAGCACTTAGGCATATGCATGAGACAGGGTGGACAAGCCAGCCAGCCAGATTCCCAGGTCTCTCAGAGCTCACAGTCTGATAGGGAAGGCAGGCAGGAAACATGAAAGCCAACAAATAAACAAGACATTGTATATCGTGAGGAGTGCTCCGCGGTGCGTAAACAGGGTGATGGGATGGCAAATGCAGAGAGGATTACTTTCAGCCTGGAGCTGGGGAGGGAGACACTTGAGGAATTGAAGAAAGAAGCTGGGCATAGGAAATCTGGGGGCAGAGCGCACACAGCATGTGCAAAGGCCCTGGGGTGGGTGCCACCAACATGTGCAAAGGTCTTGGGGTGGGACCAGCACATGCGAAGGCCCCGAGGTTAGCTTGATGTGTCTGAACAGCAGCAGGGATAGCAGAGGGGCTGGAACTGGGCCGGGATTTTAGTTGCAGGGTCCTGCAAAATCACCGGAAGCTTCTTTAGTTGGAGCTATAGGATCTAATTGTTGCCCTAGAAAGTCTCCTCTGGTAGCTGTTGACCACCACTGCTCCTGCCCCTCCCGTGTGGGAGATGCCAGCTTTCCGTCACATACCTCCTCAGGTGCAACCGTGGAACAGGAGGAAGGGTTCTGATGTTTGCTGGGGCCATGGGTGGGGCTGGTGACTTCCTCAGTCAATGCATTGGAGTAAAGGAAGAGATCCTCATAATCCACGTTCACTGGATCCTTCTGCGGGGCAGAGGGGACTTGCAGCTCCGCCCCAAGGAGGGGGACGCGGTGGTCCCGGACAAACTGGGGGTGGTGGGCTCAGGAGCTGCCTTGCCCACGGCCCTGGTCAGGAAGCATGCCCCTCCCACGCTGGCTTTTGAGGGCTACACCCCTCTACCCCCACCATAAGCCTTATAGGGAAATACTCTTTTCCTATAGATCGGCCAAGGTTATACCCCTCACCACCCGCACATGAGCCCTTGGAAAAATTAGCTTGGGGAGCTGCGGGGGGTGGGGTGCGGGCAGGGTACAAGGCAGGAGGGGTGGGGCCGTGGGAGGACAGGGACCACGAGAGTGACAGAAACACAAGAGGCTGGATGGGATGAGTGGGAATGAATCTGGGGGCTTGGCCCCAGCAGGGGGCGGGGGGCGGCTATGACCCACGGGGGTCGCAACCCTCACCTGCCCACAGGGCTGTGTCAGCAGGTCCCCGTGTGGCCGCATAGGCCGCTGCTGGTGGAAGGTGACCAGGGCGTGCAGCGAGGCATGGACCCTCTCCTCCCCAGGGATCATGAAGCTCCCATCGTCCAACAGCTTCACCATGAAGTGGCGGCAGCAGCTTTGGGCCCTGCGGAGACACTGCTGGGGCTGGAAAATTCCGTTCCTCCTCATTCCGTCCCCGTCTCCCAGCCCTCGAGCCGCCAGCACCAACGGTTCAGGCTCCCATTAGCCTTCTGTGCTTTTTAGCCATGTGACACTCGGTAAGTGACTAACCATACCATGCCTCAGTTTCCCCATCTATACCCTGGGGCTACCAAGGCTAACCTCAGGGGTTCTTACAAAAGCGGAATAAGCTACTGCAGACAAAAGCTTAGCTTGGTGCCTGGCTAGGGTCACATGATCAACAGAAATGATAATGAAAATTTGAATCAGGCCCCAGGCTAAGGCTGTATGCCTGGCACACAGCAGGTGCTTGATAAATGCTCTGTTAATGAATGGATGCACTTATTAACGGCCCACTATGTGCTTACTATATCATATTTAATTTTCGCATTGAGACTCTGAATTGATTTTAGCATTCCTATATTAGAGATGAGGACTTCGAGGGAGGCACAGATAGGTTGAGTAACTCGTCCTAGGTCACACAGCCAAGACTTTGACTGTGTGACTCGGGCCCTAAGCTTTTCTCCCTGTGGGCCACTCTGTTGTGGGGCCATTGGATTTTTTATTCCTCTGGCCTAGAATCCTTTTGAAAAGTAGTCTGTGCGGCTGAATCTTCTGAGATGCCATATCAGCTTTTGAGGCCTTAAGGAGCTGGACTGCCCTGAGTTTCCCTAACACGTCCCTCTGGGTGGAGTCAGAGAGTTGCCAGGTAGATGGGGGTGGGGGTGGGGGGCTGGTTAGGCGAGGGCAGTAGCCACTCTTGGGCTCCCAGCAGCCCCTGTTTTCAGACACACAGGCTCAGTTACCACCAAGCCCCCGTATGCTGGTTATAGCCAGACCTGCAGCTGCTCACTGCAGGCAGAGCTGGCCAGAACTTTTCACCAGTTGCTCTCTGAGACGTCGTGGCATGAAGCTTCCCCCTCCGAGGAAGCCCGGGAGCCCTCCTGCCCCCTCCCTCGTCCCTTGCCCAGGCCTTACTTGTAGGACAGCGTGTAGCCCACGTGGCTGTGACTGACCCTGATGAGAAAAGATCCCAGCGGCTGTGACTCCAGCAAACTCTCGGCATCCCTGGAAGAACACACACGGGAGGGAGACGACTGTGACCCAGCTGTCCCGCGTACCGGCCAGACTCCTGGTGCACCTGTCATCCCGGTACTGAACAAACCTAAAATCGTGTTTTCTTCTCAGCTGTTTCAGACCTTGGGACGTTCAGGGGCAGGGGTGTTCCCAGCTGTGGTGGAAGGCCTCTGATGACCTTGACCCCAGGACAGACTTGCTCCCATCCCCCACAGCCCCTGCCTGCCTTCCCAATGCCTAAAATACCCCCCCGAAGGCATCTTTGGGTGGATCAAGGTGTCGTAGGTGACAATGCCTGTTCTCCGACGCGTTGGAATTCAGACCCCAGCTCTGCTGCTCATCAGCCGTGTGGCACCTGACATCAGTCCCTTTCGGACCTTCAGCTCCCTCAAGGGGAAAGTAAAACCCTCACTCCCAGGACTGACGGGAGAGCAGATCAAATGCGTGCAACACAAGCGTGAGAACTGCTCACCAAATGCTATGATTATTACTCCTATTATCTGGGGATCACAGACAGGAAGGTGGCCTTCTACGGGACAAGCTGGGGAGCCTATGAACCCGAGCTAATCCTGACTACGGGTAGCTACTGAGCACTTGAAATGTGGCTGGTCCGAATCAAGATGTCCGTTCAGCCTACGACACCAGATTTTGAGCACTTAGTACAAAATAAAGGAGTGCTTACTAAATTGTCAATGAGTTCTGAGTACTCCTATTGAAATGATACTGGGTGGAATAAAAGATAGGATCAAAACGAATGCCACCTGTTTCTTTTTACTTCTTTTGCTCTAGCTACTAAAAGCTTTAAAATTACAACATGTGGCTCACATTGTATCCCTCCTGGCACACCCCAGACCTCAGAGACAATGCCTGCTTCGTCCTCTCGGTGGCTTTCACAATGTTCTCTCAATTTCCCGCACACCAAGGGAGGCCATACGCAGTCTTTTCTCCGTTCATTTGGAACCAAGTGGGTGACTAATGAGGTGAGTTTGTTCATGGCCTCAGAAGGCAGCCCAGTGTGGAAAGTCCAGAACTCTGTCCGGTGTGGACATGCTGCTCATGTCCCTGATGCATTGAGAGAGAGCAGCTGTTTGGGGGCCCTGTGTGAAGAAGGATTCTGAGGCTGCATCCTGCCAGCGTTGCTTGGTGATGCCTGGCCTTGAGGGAGGAGTGCCTGGCAGTGCTGGGGTGGTGGGCACTTGTGGAGAGAAAGCTGAGGTCCAGAGATGGGAAGTAACTTGCCCTGGTCACCCAGTGAGTCCACAGAAGAGGCAGGGTTCAAGCGTCAAGGGCCTGAGGGCTCTTTTTTTACTCTCTTAACACCCGGAGCAGAGCTGAGCCCAGAATCCTGCAGAAAACCCACCCAGGCAAGGAAAGAGGGTGAAGGGCAGGGTAGAAGGTACGGATGTGTCCTCACTCTCTCGAGATGGCACCATGGAACCATGCAGGGACCCCTCCTTGGGTCAGCTGGCCCACCTGCGTCTGCACGAACCAGTCCAGTCGTGGGGGCAATGGCGGGGGCAGCTTTCCAGCTTCGTTCATGGCTTCCTGGGGAGCAGTTACCTGGCAGCAGGAGAGAGAAGAGAGAGTCACGCCTGGTCCACCCCCCATACTTTGCTCTATTACAGTTCTTGGTGCCTCCTCCTTTGACAAGTCCTCTAGCTGGCCAGGGCAAGGGGCTTGTGTTTCTTTCTTTCTTCCTTTTTTAAATTTTTTTTAAAGTTTATTTATTTTTGACAGAGACAGAGAGAGACAGAGCATGAGCAGGGGAGGGGCAGACAGAGAGGGAGACACAGAATCCGAAGCAGGCTCCAGGCTCCGAGCTGTCAGCACAGAGCCCGACATGGGGCTCGAACCCACAGACTGTGAGATCATGACCCGAGCTGAAGTTGGATGCTCAACTGACTGAGCCACTCAGGCGCCCCGAGTTCTTAACAGTTTTAAGCTCAAGGTAACACCGGACTTTGTGAGCCAATGACAAGGAGAAAAATAATAGTACCGATTTACAAAAGAGTATCAAATCAATGCAAAACCAGTAATGGGGTCAAGCCCTCCTGGATGGTCTGCTCATGACCCTTTATGCTCAGCCTTAACCGTGTCCCTAACTTGGCCCACCCCTCCACCCTGGCCCTATCTAATGTTTTAATATTTCAGAAGGTCGTTGTTACTATTTCCAGAGGGTGGGGGCATATTGACTAACTCTGTCAATATTGACTTTCTTCCACCTGAAGACAGATGCTGAGACTGCCCTCCAAGGGGAGGCCCAAAGAATTCTGGGACAAGTAAAATTAAAGAGAACTATTAAGAAAGCATTTAATAGGGGTGCCTGGGTGGCTCAGTCGGTTAAGTGTCTGGACTTCACCTCATGGTTCGTGGATTGGAGCCCCGCATCAGGCTCTGTGCTGATGGCTCAGAGCCTGGAGCCTGCTTTGGGTTCTTTGTCTCCCTCTCTCTTTGCCCCTCCCCTGCTGTGCTCTGCTTCTCTCTGTCAAAAATAAACAAACATTGAAAAAAAAACAGAAGAAGAAAGCATTTAATAAAGCAGGGTGACAAAGCAATTAAGAACCTGGAATCAGAGCCAGATAGCCTGGGCTCAAGCCCCAGCTCCCCAACTTAGCTGCTGTGTGACCTTGGGTAAGTCACTTAACACCTCTGTGCCTTTATTTTCATCTGTAGCTTGGGGACATGATATTTAGCTGGGAAAGTACAGGTGGTACAGAACTAAGCACTGGATGTATATAATAAATATTCATGAATCCAGTAATGGCTAGCATGGGGTTATGTACATAGGTTTGTTCTTTTTTCTACCCTGGAGAACTCCTACATATCCTTTAAGACCCAGCAAAAATATCCCCTCCTCCAGGCAGCTTTCCTGTCTCTTCTCTTAGTTAAAGCCCTGGCACCCTTCTCTGTCTCCCACTTTCTCCTCTGCTCCTACCTAAGCTTTGCCTCCTGGAGCTCAAGTGTCTGTGTTCAGTGGAAGCCTTGACAGTTGGCTTTTCTTTCTCTAACGCGAGTGCCTGACTTAAGCTTTGACTGCTAAGTCATCGGCTTTAACTCGATGAAGTCTATCTGGGATAAACACATTGCCAGCCACAGAACTAGATAAAGAGCCAGGATGCTCCTTGTCTCCCCTTCCACCACCACGTCCCCACCACCAGGCTCCTTTATTTTAAAGATCCTGGTTGATTTAGGTAACTGGTCATTGGGTTGCTTTTTATTTTCCCTTTTCTTTCTTTCTTTCTTTCTTTCTTTCTTTCTTTCTTTCTTTCTCTTTCTTTCTTTCTTTCTTTCTTTCTTTCTTTCTCTCTCTTCCCACACTTTAAATTCTCTTATGTTTTAAATTCACCAATAGGGGGTGAGTCCCAGAAACCCTGGGCCCCTCCCTCGCCCCCAATACAAGCAGAGCTCCAGGCACATGTGTGCTGGCTTTCTGTCTACTGGCTACTCACCTGCTTATCTTGTACGCTCCGGGGCTGGCAAGCAATAGATTTTCTTTCTTCAGAGTTTCCAGAGGGTTCTTGCTGATGTGCAGCTTGTGGTCATAACCACAGGGGTCCATCCAGCTGTAATTGGTTTGGCAAGGGGAGATATGTGTGGTTAGCTCAGGAGGCCTAGGTGAGCGCCCCCAAGGCTGAGACTTGCACAAAGCATTGTGTCTGGCTCTGTCTCCCCCATATTAAGGGCCTCTAGGGACGGGGCCCAGGGCTAGCTTCTTTCAGATTTTTCTGGGTCCCCAGCACTACCTGGCACTGGGCAGGGACAGTGAGGGGGCAGGGTGTTTGCTGAGGAATAACTGTCTAGGGCTGAATGAATCTGCACTAAGTTTCAAGCTCCTGACCCTGGCATTGGGGCTCCCCTATCTCCTTGCCCCCGTATTACAGCCCTAAGGACATCCTCGCTCTACTCAAAACTGACCAAGCTCTCTTCCCCTCCACGCCTTCACCCATGCTGTTCCCCTGCCAGGAAAGCCCTTTTTCCAGCTCCATTGTTCAAAGGAAACTGAAAATTCCTCCCGCTTTTCTGGTCTCTGCCAGCCCTGTCCCTCCTTCTGGCCCCACCTGGGCCCCATGCTCTGTCTTCTAGAGGTCTGGGATGGGGCTGAGGCTCTTGGGGTCCCGGGCTCGTCCGGCAGGGGGCAGGCACAGAAGTGGGCACGTGGCCGGCTGAGGGATCCCCACCCGGCACGTACCTGGGAGACCCCTGGGCAGCTGAGGCTCTCACTCTCGCTGTGCAGGGAGCCTGCAGGAACCTCGGTTTCGGTTCAGGGTCTGCACGTCAGCGGGGGTGGGGCTGCTGCCCCCAGGCTGTTCCTGTTTCCTTAAGCAGGTGAGCCCCAGGGGCGGGACCAGGACAAACCTGGTCGCAAGTGCTGTCTGCAGTCCACAGAACTGCTGAGCTGCAGGTGGAGGGAGGCCCCTGCTCTGTGAAGACCGTGACCAGCCTTTATTGAGTACCTACTGTGTGCCAGATCCTTGGGGGACAGAGAGGTGATCCCAAGAGGTGCAAGCCCCACCCTCCTGGCTTCCAGAATCTAGCGAGCAATGAAGAATAAGAAATTAATTGCTAATGTCTCAGAGCAGACAGCCTGCTGGAAGGGGGAACGGGAGTTGCAAGAACCTCAGAGGGGGCTTCGGTGATCGGGAGGAAGCGGCACTTAGGGACAGAGAGGAGTTCACTTGATTGGGGGGTGCAAAAAGAGAGGGCTCTAGGAGGAGGCTCTGAGGCAGCGTCAGGCCTGGACAGGCTGGGGCCACATTGTGCCGTCCTCTGTAATGAAACAAAGCACCGTCTCTAAACTGGTGTTTTATGACCGTGTTGGCACTGAGACCCAGAGAGTCCAGCCTGGATTCGTTATTATACGCTCACTATTATCGTATTCATTTTTTTTTCCTTCTGATTTTAAAACACCGCAACGGTCTGGGGAGCCCTACACACAATGTGGGCCCTGCGTGGAGGAAATAGCGCTGAACGGGTCAGGCAGCCCCGGATGTGTGCTACAGCTCCTTCCCCGGCACATGGGCAAAACCACTTCCTTCTCCTCTTTCAGGCAGAAAGGGGCTGAGTTGGGGGCCTCTCCTCAGGCCCATCGCCCTGGTCCAGGGTCAGCGGCCTCCCCACCTCATGCCCCAGGGGTGGGGGGTGGGGCACGCGCCTGTCCTAGAGGCGCTGTCACTTTAAAAAGCCTGGCCATGGGGGTCTCATTTGCACAAAGTTCAGTCTCCAGAAACGGGTCCAGCTGAGGCCCCACCACAGAAGGCTCCATTCTGATTACCCTGACCTGCTCGGGGCGTGTGGTCTTACACACACTAAAGGCCTCCCCTGAGCATGTCACAACAGAATCAACCCCCAGCCCTTGGTGACCACAGTCCTCAAAACCGTGAACGGGCAGGTGGCCCCTAGAGCGACTTCCAGGAAAGGACCAGCCAGCCACGAGATATGGGGCTGGGACTCCAAGGCCCCTTCCTCTCTTGTGCCACATTCTGGGCTTTTCACTCGAGGCCCCAGCTGGTGAGTAGGACTTCCATGGCCCCATGTGGGGTGGCTCTCTGGGTAGGGACCACAGTGCCTTCTCAGCCCTGGGGACATGCGGGGGTGGGACAGCCAGGCTCTGCCAATGCTGAGCTTTCTGTGTTTTCAACCGTTCTGTTCGTCCCACAATGCTTTCATTCTATTTGTTAATTCATTCTCTCCACAAACATTGGCTGAGCCCCAACTGTGGGCACCGTGCTAGATGCTAAGGATGGAGAAGACAAGACAGGCACTGTCCCTGCCCTGCTGGAGCCCACAGTCCACGGGGAGACGGTTGTCACGCAAGTCCACATGCAGGCCAGGCTTGCACAAGTGGGAACAGCAAGGGCAAAGGCCCTGTGGCAGGAGGAAACCGGGCACGCCCGCGGAACAGACAACAGTTGAGGTGTCCAAAGAGCGGACATAACCGGATGTCCATCAACGGAGGACTAGATTAAAACACCGTGGTCTATCCTCTCCACGGATTGTTATTCGGCCGTGCCAAGCAGTCTTCACATGTGCTACATGGTGGATCTAGAAAACTATGCTGAGTGAAAGAAGCCAGACACAAAAGGCCACATCGCGTACGATCCCGTTTATATGGAGTGTCCAGAACAGGCAAATCCAGAGACAGAAAGACTAATGGTTGCCAGAAGGCTGGAGGAGGGGGTCTGGGGAGTGACAGCTCATGGGGACCCCGAGTGAGGAGAATGTGTTAAAATGGACCGCAGGGAGGGTGGCACATCGCTGTGAATACGCTGAAAGCCGCTGAATTGCACTTCGGTGGGTGGACGGTTCGGTGGGTGGATTAGATCTCAATAAAGCCGTTATTAAAAAAAAAAAAAGAAAAAAGTCGAGGAGTCATCTCTCCCTGTCTGCCACTGCATCAAAGCTCCTCTCTCAGCCAAAGGCCGGGTCTAAGGCAGGACGGAGGTTCCGGGACCCCAGCCTGACTCGGCGGGGGGGGGGGGGGGGGGGGGGGGCGGCGGGACGGGGGGGGGGGGGGGGGGGGGGGGGGGGGGGGGGCAACAGGTGCAGACATGGAGCATCATGGGGCAAATACAGCTCAGAGCCGTGAGCTATTTACGTGACTTGTGCCCCGTTAAGAGACGAGATGCGAAAAACAGAAGTGGGTTCTGCTCTCGGGGAGCAAAACAAATAGCGATGCTAATAATAACGATGATGAGCACGATGCTGACAGCAGCCGATCCCTCAGTGACAGGTGTCTATCCCAGGCTGAGATGCGCCATCCAGAGAGAGAGGGAGCGTGAGAATCCCAAGCAGGCTCCGTGCCATCAGTGCAGAGCCTGATCTGGGGCTTGACCTCACAAACCGCAAGATGACGACCTGAGCCGAAATAAAGGGTCGGGCGGTTTGCCGGATGAGCCACCCAGGCGCCCCCAGGCCTGTCTTTCAAATTAACGGGCATCCTGAGGACCCCGGACCCAACACCTGGCCACAGCTGCGTACCTGCAGGGAACGTGTGGACATAAAAATCCGTTAACGCTGATCTAGTCCAATCTATGATTTTACTGATGAAATTAAAACTAAGGAAAGAACTAAGATAAGCTGTAAAAAAAAAAATCCGTTAACTTTAAAACGAGCTTTAATTTGTTTGTTTTCCTTAAGTGCATTTATCAATGTAAACAGAGCATGTTAAGAAATTTCAGGGGAGAGCAGACTATTGCTGGTATGTTGGTTTTAATTCCAAAAAGAAGAAACTACAACGCCAATGGCTTGGACTGACAGCAGCTTGGGGGGGGGGGGGGGGGGGGGGGTTGCGGGGAGTCGGGGGGAAGGATAAGAAAAAATAAAGGCTCCCTGGTGACGCCGCTCCGACCTGGCTACCTGGTCCAATTGCACAGTCTCTACAGGAGGGCAGAACTGTCACAACAGAACCTGGTGACGGCAGCTAAAACCAACTCCGACTGCTATGCGGCCAGCCTGTCGCCTTGGGCCTCAGCCAGCGCCGAGCGCGGCCTCACGCTCTTGGCCACGTCCGGCCAGAGGTGCGCACGGGCTCCCAAGCACCTGGGTCTGCCGCTGGAAATCAAAGACGGAATCACTTCATGGCACTACAGATCTGGAAAAATAAAAAATCTCAGCTAGAAAGAACATCCAGTTTGGAGACAGCAGGAGGGAAGAGGACGCGGGGGGCGGGGGGCGGGGGGGCTGCCCGGGGGCCCAGAGGCAGACAGATGCCCCAATCACAGGTGGACCGTGTGTGGTTGGTTGCGTTCTCAGGGTCACGCGTGGCGTCCCCTCGGTGCTCAGGCGGGGAATGCCGAGAGAGGCCCACGGAGCTGGCCGAGGCTGGACTGCAGACCAGCACCTGGCTGTGAAACAGGAAGGGCTCCCCCCACGCTTCTTTCCTCAGGATTTCCGTAATTTGTGCTTCCCTTTGGTCTGGCTTGACAGTTAAGAAGAGAAAGGAGGGGGGAAAGAGAATGGTTTTCATCACTTGTCCAAAACTGACAGAAGAGGAGAAGGTAGGCGTCAGATGTGCTGGCTGGACGCTTTGTGGGCCCGGCATGCGTCGCCTCGCTCAGGGTGTGGGGGCCCAGCACTCCTGGAACCGTCGCTGGGCTCCGGGGCCTGGCTTCCGTGGTGGGGACGTGGACGGGCTTTCCGGTGGGGCTTCGGTTGTGCTGCAGGGAGGCCTGGAGACAGAGGCCCACCGTGCCGGCTGATGTTGGCGGCCACAGCTCCGCTCCAGCTTCCTCTCTGGTCACGTGGTGAGAGGGCCCGTTCCGCAGACCAGAAAAATAGCAAATTCTTAACTTATTCCATCTCCAAAGTTGAAAAAAGATCAGACAGTTACTAAAATCAACAATTTCTCAACTGTGTCTGGTGGCCATGGGCCCGGTGGCCGCGGCACGGCAGGGAGTGTTGGGGGGGGAGGGCCCCCGGCCGAGCGAGGGGCTCGCTCAGGACAGGCACAGTCAGCTCAGCTGAGCGAGGCTCAGAGTAAGGCAGTGCTCCTCACAGAAGAACACATCGGAAAAAGCTGCTTCTCTTCTGCTGGTCTGGGGTGATTTTGACTCCCTGGCTGCTCCCTTGGGGACTGTTGCCTTCCTGAAATTGCAAAGGGTTTTGCAAGGTCATGGCTGGGGATCAGCACTATGTCTCTTAACCAACCGGCCCACCGACCAATGAACCAACCACCCACCCGTCTGCCAGGATCCGGATGGTCCATCCACCCACCCGTCCCCTCCCATTTGTCAAACCTTCTGCCACCTTCCAACCATCCATTCATCCAACTGTCCCTTCCAACTCGCTTTTTACAAACCCCAGATCTGCTACGTTCCTCCCCTTTCCAACCACTCATTGTCAGTCTTTCAGTAGCCTGCCCATCCCCCGTTCCATTCATCTCCTCGACAACTTTCCCACCATTTGTTGACCCATCTCATTCTCCTTTCCCTACTTCCGTCCCTCTATCCATCTATCCATCTGTGCTCAGCCCCTCCCGGCGAGGCAGCCCAGGGGCAGTGGAAAGACTGTCTCCTGGGATTGAGGGGAGGCTGGGCTCAAGGTCGCAACGCCACTCACACAGGACTCCCCGTAACCGTGTGCCAAGGCTTGGACCCACCTCTCCCCTTGTCCACCTTCTGCCCCGCAGCTGGTGGCATAAGCCCTAATCTCTGATCTCGTCTGCTCAGTCCATACTGACACCCATCCACCTCCCCCAGGTTTCTGAGGAGTGGCCTAAATCCGTCACTTGAAGCCTCTGCGAGCTGGCCCCTGCCTACCCTGGGAACTCAGACCCTGCTTTCTCCCATTCTACTGTTGGCGAGGTTTGGTCTCCTTTTGACTAGTCTCTTCTCGCCTTTGTGCTCTTAGGTAAAACCTGAAGTTTTATTCGGGCAACTATCGAACACTTATGTGGTGCCAGGCACTTTTGTGGGCGCTGGGCAGGCAGGGGTGGACAGGACAAAAGGTCCCGCTGGGGGCAGACAAATCGCACAGCTAAACAACTGAGCGGCGCTTTCCACAGCAGCGAGTAATGAGACAAAACAGGTGAAGGGTGGAGAAGCGTTTCGATGGCGACGTCGGAGCGCAGACCTCTCGGAAGCGAGGCCAGGGATGGTCCAGGGGCCGTGGTCAGCGGAGTAACTGCCCCCCAAGATGTCCACGCCCTCGTCCCTGGAACCTGCACAGACGGTACGTGACGTGGTGGCAGAGACTTTGCAGACGCGATTGAGGAGGGGTGGGGAGAGGGGCCTGGATCACCCAGGTGGGCCCCATCTAACCCTGCGACTCCTTAAAAGCAGAGAAACTTTCCAGCCGTGGTCGAGGAAGAGCGAGACGAAGGAAGCAGGAAGCAGGGTCAGGGAGGTGCTGGGTGGCTGGCTCGGAAGACGGAGGAAGGGCTCACAAGGCAAGGAATGTGGTGGCTTCTAGAAGCTGGACAAGGCAAGGCAGTGGGTCCTCCCTGTGGGGAGGGCACCCCTGCTGACACCTTGGTCTCAGTCCAGTGAGACCCGTTTCAGACTTGTGACCTCCAGAACCGTCATGCTCGTGTGTCGTTGACGCTACTAAGCTTGTTCCGGGAACACATTCCAGCAGCCTTAGGACACGGATGCGCGAGGGGGGCGCCCACTGGGCCACTCCTGCCAAGCCGGACCGCCACTTTCCCCGGTGGAGGGGAAAGTCTAAAGGAATGTGGGGCATGTGAGGAACAAAAAAAGGCCTGGAGTGGACGGCAGGGAAGCGGCAGGGTGACAAGGTGGAGAGGGTGGCAGCGGCCTGGGCGGGTTGTGGGGACGCAGTGTGTGCTCAGCGGTGAGGAGCGCTGGGTTGAGCGGAGCGGGAGAGCACCAGCGGTCCGGGAGGAGGGTGCTGGTGGGGCCTGGCTTCCCCTGATGCTCTAGGAGGGGAGGCAGGGGTGGGCAGAACTGGCCGTCTGAGTAACACAGATACGAACTTGCAACTAGCACATAGACAGTTCTGGAGATCTGATGCACGGCACAGCGATCACAGTCAAAGTTGCTTAAGAGACCAGATCTGAATTGTTCTCAACGCAAAAGAGAAACGGTAAGTACACGAGTATGTGAGATAATAGAGGTATCGGCTCCCAACGTGTTAAAACCAACGTACTGTAAGCCTCAAATTTACGCAACGTTCAACGTCAGTGGCATTTCGATTAAAAAGACAGATAGGAAGCCGTGGAGGCTGCAACTCTGCATGTGAACAAAGGTGACAGGGAACGAGAAGGCGTTTAACTGTGATTTACAGTTCAGCTCAGAAAAAGAGAGGTCGCACGGACTGTGGCTGCACACCCGTGTTTCACAGTCTGGGCCTTGGAAGGACACGGCACATTCTAGGGGCAGTCGACAGGCCGATGCCGAAAGCACAGGCTACGGAAAAAGTGAGTGTGATGCTTAGTGTCACCGCCGGGGGGCGAGTGTCAGAAGGAGCCTCTAGAATCAAACTCTGGCTGAAGAGAAACAAAATTACAGGAACACTGCACGCCGTCGTCGGGCCGTACGTCTGCTTGCGTGGACACGGTCCTGTTTTGGCTAAAGGGCTGCCACTAAATGGATCCCATCCCTTGTGACTGAATTCGCAGCATCTTAGAATTCCGGAGGCATGTTTTCAGTCAGACGTGACCTACCTGAGTGTCATTTTGTGTCACGTGCGCACTCGCGTGTGACCAGGCGTAACGCAAGCCAACGAATAGCTCACTTCACGCCCTTGAATCAGACAGCGAGGGGTGTCACCTGGCCGGGAAACGGGGGCCACTGGAATGGAGGGCTCCGGGCCAAGACTCCCAGCAGTGTTTAGGGGCTGAACACGCCCAACGTAAACTCGAGTGTGTAGATGTGACCAAAGAAAGTGGTAGTTGTAGAGAGTGGGGACCATGAAACAAAAAGGCCAGAAAACAGACAAAAGGGCGGATACGGAGGGATCCAGGTGGGACCTCTCAGAGGCCCCAGGGCCCTGGCACCCACCGAAGGTCACAGAACTGTCACAGCCAGCAGAACTTGGGGTGGACTCATCAAGA
>NC_064816.1:10931618-11046034 GCF_023721935.1 Panthera uncia | reverse complement strand
GGGGTGTCTTGTCACGGACTGGGGGGGTGGCGGACTGTGGCTCTGGGCCTGCCTTTTCTGCAGGAGGCTCTCTCTCCTCACACGTGCCATCTCCCAGGTAGGATGGCAAGGGCCGCGTGTCCCCTGCTGGCCCATGAACTTAGTAGGGAGCACCTGTCACGGAGCAGCTCCGGGCCCCAGAGCAGCGGATGGGGCAGAGCAGGGTGTCCTGCTGTGGATGCCCAAACCACTCCTGCTAACTCCTGCCCCTTTCCCAGAGATGCTCGACTGGGTCTAGCCGGGCCCCGAAGAGCAGGATCTGCCCGGGGAGGCGTCACAGCACTGAGGCCAAGGATGGCTGGCTCCAACAGGGACCCATGCAAGGATTCAGAAAGCAATACACTCACCAGTTTTTTGTCCATTTTTGCTTTGATGTCTCTGGCGAGAGTGAAAAATGCCTGTGGAATAAGGATGTTGTCAGGGCCGCGGGAGCAGGAAGCGGGTAGGGGCCTGCTGGTGCTGGGCCACTCCCGTGTAGGAGAAGTGGCGGGACAGTGGGGTGGGCAGGGGAGCAGCGTCAGGGTGGCTTCCCAGGTGGGGTCTCACCTGTCCAGCCCCATCTCCTGCCACCACTGGGCCACTCCTGCCAAGCTGGACCGCCACCTCCCCTGAGCCAATGACCTGGGACATGGGGTCACCCTTGACTGGACACAGAGGAAACTGAGGTTCAGAGGGGTCGAGTGACTTGTCTGAAGGCACCCAGTGCCTAACTGACAGAGCCAGAAGGATCCAGGAGGAGGGCCCAGTTTTCCACTGCCGACTCCTGTGCTCTGTCCACTTTTGCCCCCACCTCTGACGGTCAGGTCAGGGCCGGGCAGAGAGGAAAAACAAGCCGTTCTTAGCCAAACACACTTCGCATGGGGTCTCTGCCAGCAGGAAGGCCTGGGAGGGCCAGTGCCAGGTCAAGGCTTGCCTCCCCATGCTTGACGAGGCTCGAGCTGGCCCCTCTTGGTAGGGAGGCAGAGTCTCAACGAACGCCCACATGACGTGGAATATTCTGTTGTGAAGGCTGGTTTCGGTGCTAGGGAAGACCAAAGTGGTGGGCCTAAGGGCCTGGGGGACAGTGAAGGTCTCCCTGCGAGGGGCCACTCGGGCTGGGCCCTGAGGGGAAAGGGGGTGCAAGGAGGGTGTGGCACGGGTGGCCTGGGATGGAAAGTTGCGGGCAAGGCCCAAGCTGTGGGTGGCACACACCGCCTGGGGCTGGTGAGGGAGGGCCTTCTGTGCCAGGCGTGTTGGGCTGAGGCTGGGAGCAACATGGAAGGTGAATTCTGGAAAGATCACTGGGGCAGTGGGATGGAGGTCGGCAGATCAGCTCCACGGAGAAGAGCGGGTGGCCCCGGCCAAAGCTCAGTCATCTGGGCTTGCTGACCGGGGCCTGTCTGTGAGGGTGGCAGGGCCGAGGGCACACACGTGGAGCTGGGCCTGGGCACCTGTCAGCTGGGACTCTCTGAGGCCGTTTCTCCATTGGTAAAACGGCGCCTGCTCCCCAGGGCTGCCCAAGAACCACTGAGGTAACAGCCTAGGTGCCCAGCCAGGGCCTGCACCTGCTGATGTCAGAACATGGCAACTCCCTCAAGGGGCCTGGCACACCGCCTAGAAAGTGCCGCGTGGCCAGCCGAATGAGGGACCGACCTTAGGCAGCCCAGGGCCTGAGGTCGGTCCCCCTGGTAGAGCCTCCCCAGAGGGTGCAGCCTGTCCCTCAGCCCAGAGGGCCCAGGACTCACGTTCTCCACGTTGATGTTGGCCTTCGCACTGGTCTCCATGAACTTGATTCCATAGTCCAGGGCGAGCTGTGTGGAAGGGAGACACACACGTGCATGTTAGCCACTAGGTACCCCTGAACCCCACAAACCCTGAGCCAGGAGCAGTGCAGAGGCGGGAGTTGGGGGGGGGTCTCAGGCCATGGATCTGACACCTGGGCTGCTCCCTCAAGTCCCCAGTGGAGAGCAGGTGGTGAACATCCCTGGCAGGAGGGTGGAGGGGGCGTGGCTCAAACCACTGCTCTCTCCTCTGCTTCCTGTGGGTCCCACAGGTTCCAACCGGATGCCGTGAGGGAGCACACAGAGCACATCCCAGAAGCCGCTGCGTGTGCAGTCTTTAGACGGAAGCCCAGCGGAGGGAGTGCCTTCCACTCTCCCTTTGTCCTGAGTCCCAGACCCCCTCAGTCTTGTACAAGCCAGGCTGGCCGGTTATCGTATGCTTGTAGAGACTGTGAGAGAGTCTCCCCCAAAGCCCACTCGGCGAGTGAGCAATCGGAGACCCTCTGGGGCAGAACAGGCCTCCATGCAGAGAACCCTAAAACCCTGAGGTCCCTGTGCCACGAGGTGCCAGGCCCACGCCGGTGGCCATGCCCACCTTCTCTCCCCGTTCCTTGGACACTTGTCTCTTGTCGTTCACGTCACACTTGTTCCCGAGTATCATCTTTTCGACATCTGCAGAAGCATGCTGAAGGGGAGGGCAGACGGGTGGTGAGAGGTCAGAGGCCAACACACAGTCTGTCCCCCGAAATCCGCGTGGTGGGCCAAGACTGCTGACACACCCTTGTACAGGGGACGAGCTGAAGATCAGAGAGGCTGAGTGGCCTGTCCCACGTCACACAGCCAATACAAGAGCAGAGTCCAGGTTCTGGCTACTACTCTGACCGAGGACATGCTCTCTGGCTGCTGAGGACAGCTTCCCTACGGGCTGTGTCACCCAGGCCCTGAGGCCATCCCTGGGCTCCTGGCAGGGTCTGGCCTACGGAGGCAAGCGAAGCTGGGATATTTACCCCCGCTCGCCTCCCTCCCTCCCTGCCTCTTCCGCTGGAGGCCCCAGCTGCTCTCCCAGGACCTTCCGCCCCACTCCAGTTTGCTCCGTTTGGACTCTGGAAGTAGGCAGCGCCTGGGGTGGCAATGGCCCCCCACTGCAGCCAGCCCCGGGGTGTCCCTATCCCCTGGCGCCCCCCACAGCTGCCTCATGCTTGTAAAGGGCTCCTCCTCCAACCCTTTCTTGGGCTCCAGTGGAAGGTTCCACGCTTCCCGAAGGACGAGGGTATGGAAAGGGACCTCATCGTGTAGCTCAGATCAGGTCTCGTGAAACACTGCTCTGCTCCCGAACTTCCTCTTAACTGCAAGACCCTCTCGCCCACTGGCCAGAAACACTGAGTTTCCACAAGGACCAATGGGAGTGGTTCCTTGTCCTCAGCCCGGGCACGGCCTCTGGCCAGCAGACCATCAGGTCTGACAGTGGGCCTGTCAGGATGGCGGCCTGGTGCCACTGCTCACGTATGTCAGCCGTGGCGTGACCTTTGGCCGTGGCTTTATGGATGGGTGAAGTCCTCTCGCTGCACCTCAGACCCGAAGCCCCACCTGGTGAGTCACCGAGAGGCACAAGTGCTGTCGTCCAAGAAGGCTTTGGGGTGAGCCTGTCTGGGAAGCCAGAAGGCGGGGACGCCAGCTTTGGGACGGGGAGGCGGGGCTAACTGCCTTCTTTTCCCTCCTGGGTTCAAGGTCTGCTTTCCCAGCCAGCTGCAGTCGAAGAGCTGCTGGCTTGAACTCGGGTGGCTCAAACCAGCTCACACCCCGCTCTGCTGAAACTCAGAGTACAATCTGAAATGCCTGTCCGCCAAATGCAAGGGTCATGCCTATCCTGGAACCTCCCGTTTCTAGAAAGCACCAAATGCTCACAGTGATCAAGAGCTCAGGTATCTCTTCTCTCATGGCTGAGACATTGCCCAAACCTGACAGCCCCAGTGGGGAAATTAATGGGCTCTCAGGGCCACCCCATGATGACGCGATGCCCATGTGTGGTCTCCAGGGTCAGCCACCTGGGTCCCGGTCCCCATTCCGGGTACATCCCTGGCCATGGAGCTCTTGGCAAGTGACTTCTAGGGGTCTCTGTGCCTCAGTGAGCTCATCTCTTATCCGAGGAGCTCTGGGGTGGCGACCGAGGTGGGGACATGCATGAAGTTCCTCTGCACGTGAGGGGCGCAAGCCTTACCTCCTCAATATTCCGAATCCAGTTCCGGATGTTGTCAAAGGATTTCTCGTTGGTGATGTCATAGACCAGCATGATGCCCTGGGCGGGAAGGGAGACAAACGTGTGCTCTGGACAAGCTGCGAGCTGAGGGGGAGGCCCCAGCAAGGTGGGGTGGCCGAGACCCCAGCAAAACGCCCCTCCTGCCAACTCCCTCCACTCCACCCCTGGGGCCCTTCCTTCTGCTGGACTCCAGGACCGGCTCCTCCCTGGTCGCCCAGGCTCTAGTCCTGCCCACCCCGCCACCAAGGTGACCCTTCACCCTGCAGACCAGACCTCACCACACTCGTGCTTGCAGACAAGCCTTGCGGGCTCCCCAGCACCAGCAGGGCACATGTGCCCATGGCCTGGCAGCTCTCGGCGTCCCACCTGCCTCCCAGTCCCATGTTCCATGGCCCCAGGGCCCACAGTGCTCCCCTTCACTCAGCCCGCCCTGCCTGAGTCTCCTCCGAGCACCTACTGCGCACCGCGTTCTATGGTAGGGTCTCGTTGAAGCCTCACAGCCCTCACAGGTGGGTCCGGCTGTCCCCACTCTGCAGACGAGGACCCAGAGGTGTGGGATGGCCAGGCCCGCCTCCCTTCCCGTGAGAGAGTAAAGGGCGTAACTGGGGTCTGAACCCTGGATGGCCTGATCCTGACACTCTTGTGTGTTCCAATGAGTCCACCCACGGGGCCAGCTTGGAGCGTGGGGCTGGGCGGCACTGAGGCCCCTGAGGGTCCGTTACCCACGTGTGAGCAGGTGGGAGACAGCGCAGGAGTCCCTAAAGAGCTGCAGAGTGAACCCACCTCCACCTGGGCCCGTGACCTTGCCGCCACTGCGAAGGACACGTGTCCCTGTTTGATACAGAGCAAACTGAGGCCCACAAAAGCACCCTTAAAGATTCAAGCCCAGGAAAGACTGACCCTGAACAAGTTGGTCACACCAGCTCCCATTAGGAACCTCCCTGGGCCCTCATCAGGACCAAGTAACGCCGAGGGCCACCTTCCAGGCACAGGGCCCCAGCTGTCCTGGGCCGGCCTGGCTTACTCCATGTGCTCAGGCCACCCCCTCCCGACGGCCCGGCCCTGCATCCGAGACCGCTGGTGCCGGCCAAGACGTCCCTGAGGCTGCCCGAGTCTGCAGAGTGAGAACGTGGGCTGCGGGCACTGGGTGGAGAGCGGCGAGGACGTGTGGTAAGACCTCAGGGACGGGAAAGGAGAGCCCCTGTAATTCCGAAGCCCCGCCGTGAACCCAAGGAGACACGCAGGGGCCTCGCAGCCTGCCACAACTGAGGCCCCGGCCAGGACCCCTCCGGAAGGCCATCTGGGGGCCCCCTCTCAGGGGTCTCTTGGGGAGACTGAACGGAGACCACCTGCAGGATAACCAGGAGCTTGTAGAGGGGCCGTGCTGTCGGCCACTCCCCAGCCAAGGCCAGCTCGAGTACGAGATCCCGGTGCGCAGACTCCCTAGGTCAAGCACCGCGGAGGCCTCTGGCCGTCAGGGGGCAAGAAACGCCACGAGGTCATGAGAACTTTCCTCCCTTTTATCCAGGGACTGGCCCCTCGGGTGGCCCAGGGCTCTGGCCACCACCAGCAAGTTGACACCCCACGCTCCAGATTCCAAGGTGTCAGATATTCACCACCCGAGGGGTGGGGGTGGTGGGTGGAGCTATCAGGAGCGAGAAGCGCCGAGAAAACACGGGATCACCCTATTCCAGGTCCTCCGTGGAAACTCTCCTCGGGGCCCCAAGCGACCACGTTCCCAGCCCCCACTGGGCACGGCTGCCCCTATCAGCTTGTAAGCTCCCAACGGGACAACGGACACCCAATGTCCCCAAATTTGGGACCCAAGAGTCTAGTACCATGCAGGGAGAGGGCGATGGCTGCGATGGGGGCAATGTTCTCTGAGCTATCCGGTAAGGTCACCCCTGGCCACACGTGGCTCTGCAGTGCCTAAAAGGTGCGACCAAGGGGCCGGATTTCTTACTTGCGTCAATTTACGCTCAAAGAGCCACATGTGGTCGCTGGCTTTATATATGGGTTCTCTAAGGCTATATATATCCAATCTAGGACTGCAAGCCACAAACACCCTGGCTCAGGCCAGCGTCATCAAGGGCTGGCTGAGGATGTGGGCACTGGAGACAGCCAATCGGCACTGGCCCAGTCATTTCCCCTCTGCGTGAACTGAAGCAGGACATGGAACCGTGCTAGGCCTTAGGTCCCCTGTCAGTGAAACGTGGACAACCGTGGCACCCATGCTCCGCTGTTAATGGCCAAGACCTGGGCCCAGCAGCTGGCACACGAAAGGCCTCAGAGAATGGGGGCGGTGGTGGGGGGCTATTTCAGCCCAGATGGGGAGGGGGCCTACCTGAGGCCACACAGCAGAAGCTCCCCCAGGACCCCGGTTCCCCGAGGCCCCTGCCCCACCAGAGCACAGCCAGGTGGGAAGAAAATTAGTAAATAAATTTTAATGAGGAGTGCTAAGGTTGCAATGCACACGATTGAGTTTCTGTTATGTTTCAAAAGCTATGTGGGATACTCTAAATACTTAATGCCTCCGTTCATTTCTGCCGTCCACCGGTATTTCCTGAATACCCACCACATACCCAGCGTGGTCCCAGGCACGGGGCATACGGCAGTGACTGAGACGTGGCCCTGCCCTCACAGAGCTTGTGGTCTTGCAGAGGAAACAGGCATGTATGCGGTCACATGACGGGGTGTGCACCGGGCGCCAGAAACGGGGAGACGGCCATCCGCCCTCGCGGCTGCCCGAAACGGAGTCCTGTTCTCTGTTCCACTTTCCAAGTAAGGAGATGCAGCTCAGAGGGTGACCCAGGGTGCTGAGCCAGGGGCCAGGGCTCTGCCTCCCGCTCCCCCCAGACCCTGAGCGCTCCGCTGTGTGCACACCTCACATGAGCTCGACCCACTCGGAGGGCAGGAACCCGGCCTATTCCGGGTCCTCCTCCGCATCTAGCTCAGGCCTGGCCTAGAGAAGGTGCTCCGTAAAAGCACCTGAGGGATAAGGAACGAGTCTTCCTGTGATAGCACCCTGCCTCTGGCCCGGGGGACCGTACAACGGCCAACTGCCCAGAGCAAGTCAACTCCTGGATGATGTTCAAGTTTTCAGTAGCAAATTCCACAGAGACTGACACAGGCCACGTGAGCGCTCCTAAGTGTCGGGGCATGCTATCTCCAATTTCACTGACCTCACCTGGAAGAACCGGCTTCCTCTGTCTTCCCTCATTCCCAAAGAATTAACCGTCCTTAAACCCTGCATTGTCCCTGAAGCAGAAGAGGATGTATGTCGGGGTGGGGGCAGGGCACATAGCCTTTTCCTAAAATTAACCCGGGACCGAGGACCCCGGAGGAGCCCGAGCACGGACTCCCCAGAAGCATCCGGGTTTGGGCATTCACGAGAGTGATGTTCGCGTGGACTTTAAGAAAAGAAACAAAAACCAGTCCCTACCATTGCGCCCCTGTAGTAGGCCGTTGTGATCGTCCGAAACCGTTCCTGACCAGCTGTGTCCCTAGAGGAGAAGAAGGGAGAGTGGTGACAGCAAACACCAATCGTCATCACCGTGGGAACAACGGGTACTCACCCGGGATGGACGCGGGTTGTTTCTTAATTCACTGTCCGACTGTGGGACAGCACCTTTGTCCTCTACTCTTACAGAGGAGGAAACAGTGACTCAGGGGTGTCAAAGACCTGCCCCATAGGGCATAAAGTCATTCCCTCCAATGACCCCTCTGCTGCACCTCTGTTTCCTGGGGATTCTTCCCAGAGTTTCCGGCTCACAGAAGAGCCGAGATCGGATGTCAGCTGTGAAAATCCAGGGCCATGCAGGCATGGAAGGGGCCGGTCACATGGCTGGAGGGGTGTACCTTCATGCTTGCTTGCTGTCTTGGCAGAAGCCAGGGAGCAAGTCTTCCCTCATTGGTGGAGGGCGACACCTGGGTGAGACACATCGTGCCCAGCCCAGCTCCTGGCACAGGGGGCATTCAGTGCTCGGTGTAAAGATGGCCTGACTGATTGGTGGCGGGGCCAGGGCAAGCCCCATGTCTTTTGTCTCTGGATTCGGGGTTCCTTTCGTGACCCTGCGAGGGCTCTGCATGGCTGGGCTGCACGGAGGCCCCTCAATCTGGGGCTCGGCTGGCTTTCTGACACTAACGGCAGGTGACGTTAGTGGTTAGGAACAGTCATTTCTATCCTCTGCCATGGCCTCAGTCTAGAGAAGCGTTAAGAGAGTCACTGACCCCATCGAGGCTGCTGAGAGCAGAAGTAGGAAGAGAGGAGAAGAGGAAAGTGAAACTTCTGCCAGCTGCCGCCGTGTCACCTCGGACTCCGGGCACTGAGGCTGCTGGGGAGCCACGTGGTAAAGATGGAGATGCTTCTAAGGCTTGTAACTTATGAGGCAGCCAGAGACCAGAGACCAGAGACCAGAGACCAGAGACGGGCAGATTACCAGCTGACGAGGCATCAGGCCTCATCCAGATTTCCACTCTGGAGTCAGACCAGAGGCGAACACCACGGGAGCCGAGGGGGCGCCCTGGGCAGGCAGAGCGATGCTCACGCTCTGAGACCCGGGGGAGGGAGACGGGCTGCGGGGAAGGTGGCTTCGTGGCCCCCCTCACGGCACTCCCTCCCACCACAGGTGCTCGCTAGGGCAGGGAGATTTCGCCACCCTCTCACATGTGACTTCTCTTTCATTTCGCTCAAGGCCCGTACTTCCCCGTGGGTGATGTGGCTGCAGGGCGGGGACTCCCCTTCCATCTGACCATCTGAGCTCAGCCTTCCTGGCACTTCCGAGGGGCTACAGACCCCAGGCAGCGCCAGCGACAGGGACTCACAACCTCTCCGATTTCATGTATCAGAAGAAGTCAGCCCCAGGTAAGCGGAATAGAAAACGGGTCTTGCCGCTGGGCCTGGCCTCAGCTTATTTTTAGTTCTGGGATTTCAGGTCTGTGTGCTAAAGAAGTAAGGCTTGGGCTTCCCCGGGGGTGGGGGAGAAAAGAGGAAATGATGTCTGGCCTTCTTCAGCGAGCTGATAGGGTCAAAAGGAAACACTGGGCTGGGGCATGGCGTTGTCCCAAAGCCTTCACCACCGCCCAGGCACAGAGGGCACGCTCCAAGTCCAATGGAAGCAGGCCACTCGGAAGCCCAGGCCCAGCGGTGCCCACATCGAAACACTGAGCTAACCCGGACTGGCAGCTATGTCCCCAGAAGGTGCTGACAGACTCCAGGCCCCAGTAACCAGCAGAGCACAGTCTCTGGGTTTCGGAAGAAAGCCTGATGCGTATGGCTAGGCACAAAGAGGTGGAGGCCATGGTCACAGGGAGGGGGAAAGAGAGAGGCACCAAGGCTTCTGGCTCAAAGCACTCCCTGGGTGAAGGGGCGGAGGACGCCAACGCCTCTTACCATATCTGTAGCTTAATTCTCTTGCCATCGAGCTCTATGGTCCTAATTTTAAAGTCAATTCCTGAAAGAAAAGGAAAGAAAAGGCACATCACGGTCAGCCCACTGCCCAAGCTGCATCTGAGGCAGCTGCTGCCAACCTGTTACGGAGCACCTGCCTGGTACTGGGGCACCTGGGATCTCGGAAGCTCCCACAACAAGTCTGGAGGCGCCTGGAGAGAACGTTCTCCTCTCCTGGAAGGGGAAGCTGAGGCTCAGAGGGCAGACCGAGCTGCCAAGAGTGAAGCCCCAGGTGGCACAGGCTGGCGGGCAAACCCAGGTCCTTCAGGCGACAAAGCCTTGTTCTCTCACCTCTGCCCACCAGGCAGCCTCTCAGAGTTGGCCTCCACGGAATCTTTCGAGGGCCAGAGCCCCACGCCTCCCACCACCTAGCACCAGGCCCTCCCAAACACACAGGGCATGGAGCCCCAGGATGCCCCCCAATACTGCTCTCACGGACCTCCAGCCTTCGCACATGCCGTTCCCTCTCTGTGGGTGGTCCCTATGCCGCCCACCTGTCGCCCTAACAAACTTTCTCCTTTCATTTTTTCAAGTTTATTTGCTTGCGAGAGAGAGAGAGAGCGTGCATGTGCGCGTACGTGGGGGAGGGGCAGAGAGAGAGAGGGAAAGAATCCCAAGCAGGCTCCACGCTGTCGGCACAGAGCCCAACGTGGGGCTCGATCCCACGAACCATGAGTTCGTGACCTGAGCCAAAAGCAAGAGTCGGACGCTCAACCACTGAGCCTCCACCAGACCTGCTGGAAGGTCGCCTTCCAAGAAGCCTTCCTGACCCTGCCCTCCTCTCCCACTTGTCGGCTGTAGTCCCCTTTCCCCGAGACCAGGGTGACCTCTCAGCCTCCTACCCCCTCAGTCCCCTCCCCAGCTTTCCTGACCACATTCAACCATGTCACGAAGCTAACCTCTGTTCCAAACCTGCCAGCGTGTCCACCAGTGGATGGGCAGATAAACAGAACATGGCCCATCCGTACTACCACCCGGCCGTGAAAAGGAATGAAGGCCTGACACACGCCGCGACAACCAAAAACACCTTCCAGAAGCTTCCGCCACCCCCTCGGCCCCAGGATGAAGTGAGAACAGTTGAGTGTGTGCGCCAAGGTCCTGCCTCGCCTGGCCACCGCGCGGCAAACAGCTCCCACGACTGTTTCCTAAATATCCCGCGCGCAGTCTGGACTCAGGGCTCTCGTGCTCGCTCTTCCCTCTCTTGGAATGTCGCTTCCTTCCATGACTTCCTGGCTCCCCCGGCCCTTCACTCAGGCCTCTGTTCAAGTCACCTCCCCAGGTGAGCCTTCCTGACCATCCTCACTCTCTCTCCCCTCGCTTCTTTTCCTTCTTCGGGTGCACACCCTTGACAGTGCATTTGCTCCACGGATCTTGGGGTGAAAGTTGTCCATGGAAAACAGCCCGACCCTGCCTTTACCTCCGCGAGTTTGTTCTACATCTTTGCCCTCGAAGCCTGGAGGCGGGAGCCTGGCTTGAGCCCTCAGAACTGATGACAGGATGTTAATTCCATCGCTGCCCACCTCAGGAGCTGTCCAGGGGACCACAGGGAATATCAGTCTGCATCTGAAATGTGCCCACGAGGACAGAAGCTCCAGGAGAGCAGGGACTCAGACGTCTTACTCATGGCTGTGTCTCCGGTAACTCAGCATGGCAGAGGCCAGCTATGTATCTGCTAGAAACTGATCACCCAGTCCCACACACGCACCTAGACTACAGGCCTTGTTACATTGGTTTCCCTCTGATTCACCCCAGTCATTTCTTCAGCCCCTGCAGCCGTGCTGGCACACAGCAGGCGTTGGGGAAAGATGGCAGGGCGAAAGAAATAAAAGCCACAGGGTGCCGTGCGGTTTACGAAGCACGTTCACATCTGCCATGTGTCTCCCTGAAGGTATGAGTGAATGGGGCCCCGAGGAAGCCGTGGGAGCTGAGCCAGGCTGTGAAGAACCAATTCCGAACTTGGCCGCTGGGCCAAGTTCACACCGCCAGTGATCGATGCAGCTTTTGAGAACGGGCTCTGGCAAAACGAAAGCTGGGCAGGAAATGAACAGCCACTTAATCCCTGATCCATAAAGACAAGCCAGAGGTGTACTCAGTGCCAGTAGAGAATCACCTTTACACATTCAGTTGCATTCCAGGACTAAGCGGCCCAGTGTTGTTCCTTCCTAAAACAGCCCCTACCTCCCGTCCCAGGTCCACAGGGACACGTGAAATCAAGACGCCCTGTTTAACCGGCAAAGCCCCACAGCATCACTCTGTCCTAACCTCTTCCTGGGTTTCATTAACACACCAGATTTAATTAGGAAGTGTTAAACTTTACAAGGCTAAGAATTATGAGGCCATCACTTCAAGGTCAGGATGAATTAAATTTGCTCAGAAGACAGAGGCCTACTGGAAAACTACAAATGTAATCAGAATACTGAGGTGGGAGGGAAGGATTCTGGGTTTAAGTGCCACCTGTACCTCCCTAGACGACCTTGCCCAAGCCATGTCTTTGTCTGGAAGTGGAGGCCGGCCTCCTCGGAGCCCTAAAGAGCTAGACTGGGTTTCCTGGACAAGAATGAGAAACCAACAGAAAGATCCAATCTCCAAATTGATCTCACTAGTGCTTGTGCTGAACAGGGAGTTTCTGACGCTGGGACACTGAGGTCTGGGTGAGAGCAAGCCACAGCCTGCCAGGACGTAACATCACTTCCTGATTTATGGAGATGCAAACGCTATCCCAAAGTTGGACCCTGGAGTGGTGGAGGGGGAGGAATCAGAAACATCTGGGTCCAGGGATGAGATGCTGTCACTGCAGGAGCCAGAAATTCTGCTTCCTCCAGGCTGCCTCCGGCCACGATAACAACCTCTTACTCGTTGTACATTTACGATCCTCAACCATCCAGGGCACTGGTCAAGGCAGAGAGCATCACTCCTAAACTGAAGAAACAGGGCTCAGAGTCTAAGTGCTTGTTCAGGGTCGCCCAGCGGCTGGAAAGCTGGAATGACCATTTCCAGTCCAATTCTCTCAACTGTCAAGTGCAGCTCCTGGAGAGGGGCAGGAATGGAATGAGCGGCTCATGGTGGGGTTCAGGGAGATAAGGTTATTGGGCTCGAGTTACACAGGGGTAAAGCAAAGCCTGGTTCCTAGGCTTTCCCCATTCAGAATCAACTCCTGGGCTTGCTGACTATTCTGGAACAAGGCTGCACAGCTCACAGGCCACTCCATTTGATTGGTGTTACCTCCAGGTCAAACGTTTTCACACGGGCAATGGCTGTTTTTGTGACATGGGGACAAGTCAGCTCCACTTTTGTGGATATCAGAACTGAGAAGCAACAAGCCAATTCTGTTCAACCACAACGTGGGCTGGCTTTGTGGGAAAGGCTGTTCTGCAAAGTGACAACTGGTGTCCCGGGCCTCAAGATAGGGAAGTCAGCACCGTCTGTGGCAGCGGCTGATTTTGGTTTCTCACTCAGGTTTTTATCTGGCATCTCCTTGGGGATGACAGGTCCCAGGGCAGGCAGCTGTCAGTCATCATTGCTATCACCTTCTAGTGGGATGGAAGGTCGGGCAGAGAAAGGCTCCAGACTCTTTCTTGCCATTCCTTCTAGAAGAAATTCACCCATGGGGGAAACAGGGCCAGGGAGAGGGGCTTAACCCCTGAACATTACAGAGGAAAGAGCAGGAGAGGGCTGGCTCTGGGATGGATCAGCCGTGCTTGCCCTGGGGATGAGTGCTCCCATCCGGTGGTCCAGTCTTGATTTTGGGCGTTAGACCCACAAGGATTCAAATTCCATCCTTGCCACCTGCAGACTGTGTGACCTTGGGTGAGTCGCATGCCTCCTGGAGCCTCAAATTCCTCAGTGAGGCTCATAACAGCACCTAACACAAAGGACTGGAGGGTGTAATAATGCACATAAAGGGGCTAGCGCACAGTACATGCTTAATAAGGTCAGATGTCAAAGGCCTCTTCCTACGGCCAACTCCCCAAGCCTGTTTCACTTCTGTAAGACGCCGACCCCAAAACAACAGCTTCGAGGGCTGCTGTGTGGACAGCACGAGATGACCGGCGCCAAAACCCCAGCCCAAGACCTGTACTTCCTGACGAGCAAGCTGAGAGTTGGGACCTCAGTCTCCCCATCTGTAAAATGGGCCCTCGGTTCCTATCCCCTTCCTCATAGCCCGGGAACCCCCGAAAAGAGGTGGAAGCGGTTGCTCTTTTCCCCTCCGGTCCCCTCGACCCTCTCTAATCCCTGGATCCGTCCGGCCCAGCCGCTCCCTCAGCCCCAGCCCTTCAGGGGCGCGCCCGGCCCGGGCCTCCGGCGTCCCCGGCCGCTCCCCGGCCCCGCTACCTATGGTGGAGATGAAAGTTGAGTTGAACGCGTCCTCGGAGAAGCGGAACAGGACACAGGTCTTCCCCACCCCCGAGTCCCCGATCAGCAGCAGCTTGAACAGGTAATCGTAGGTCTTCGCCATATTACACTCTCTCCCCGACGGGAAGTGCAGCCAGCGCCTCGCCACTGGCCGCTGGTTCCGTCCATCAGCGCCGAGCCCGCCCCCTATTGGCTCCCGGCCCGCGGCGCGTCACCCAGGCCGACACCCTCCCCCGCGCCCCGCCCGTCGCGGGGAGACGTGGGGAAGGGGAGAGCAAGGCGCGGTGCCGGAAGCGGCCCGAGCGCGCCGGTCATTGGTCGGCGCTAGGGACAGGGCGGGCTGCAATTGGCCAGCGGTGAAGAGTCCAGGGGCTTCAAATGAAGACCAGGGGGGGGCGGGGCATCGCGTGTCCCCGCCTTCTGCCCGCCCCCGACTTGGGGGCAGCCACGCCCCCGGGTGGGAGTGGGAGGGCGGGGAACGTCGCCAACGGCTCCGCGCGCCCGCAGTGGGGCGCGTGCGCATGCGGCCCGGGAGACCGTTGGGTGCCGGCAGAGGGCGCACGCGCGGCGGGTTCTCCGGTTCCCGCCCTCACGGCCCGCGCAGCCTCCGTAGGCTCCGGGAAGAGCGCGGGAAGGGAGTGCGCGGGTGGCGGTGTCGTCTGGAGGGCGCTGCGTCCATCCAGGGGGAACCGAAGAGGAAAGGAGAGTGGGGACGCTCGTCATCGTCGAAGCGAGGCCTCTTCGGGACGTCTTCCGGGGTCTCGGCGCCGGCCGGGGGGACTACTCCGCCGCCTGAGCGGCTTCACTGCCACCAGCCGTACCCGCGGGAACTCCTCGCGACGCGCCTTTGGACCTAATTAGGGACTGTCCAGACCACTGTCTGCCTGCAGTTCCCACCCCCCCCCCGACCCCCCGCCAAGCCTCAGCCGCCAGGGGAGCTAGGGTCGTGAGGATGCTAGGAACAGTCACATCGTTGTCCTTTGCCTGCCTGTTGTCGGCACGTACGAAAACTACACCGAAAGTCCTTAATCCCCACCCTAACCCACTGGGGTCAGTAGTCTGATTCTGCCTTTTTATGCTGAGCAAACCGAGGCCAGAGCTTAAGGGACCCTCCCGGGTTCCAGAGGGAAGGTGGCTTTGAGCTGGGACACGCCAGCCTCGGAGGCCTGAGATCCGGGTGGTGTCCTGCTTGTCAGAGGTGGGCGTTGGGAAGGCGTCTAGACTCACATAAGGTTCCTGCCCAAGCCGGCCCTGGCCGCCCTTCCTGCCTCCCTCTAGGGCCAGCCCCGCTGATCTGGCTGCTGGGGGGCGGCGGGGGGCGGGGGAGAGCTTCAAGCAGAGCCGCCGGCCACGTCGGCTTTGGCGTCTGTAACGTTGGGCGCTACCGACCACCTTCCTGGGACTTGGACCGTTCTACTGGCTGGTTTCTTCGGCCGCGACGCCTCCCTTCCCTGCATGCTGCTGCTCAGATCCCATGGCAGTCTTTGGGGTTTCCACATGCCCCTTAGGAGTTCCTCGCGGTTCTAGGTCTGTTCCGCCCTCTGGGTGATCTCCTTCAATACTGTGGCTGCTGAGATCTCCGCACAGGTGATTCTTGGAGGAATCCACATAGCCCGGCCATCCTTCTGTGTCCAGCTGCTTTGTGGATTTGGCAAAGGTACTTTGACAGGTCCACAACCGAACGTGTCAACTTCTATTCAGACTGGCGTGGCCTGAATCACCTTCCGAGTGAAACCGAAGCCCGGGTTCTAGTAGTTGTTGAATCTTGCTCTTCTCTGCACTGGTCTCCTGGATTATTCTCGAATCCAGATTTCACTCTGTGGTATGTTTGTTCTAAAACACTTACCCACTACCCGTTGGTGGTCGGTTGGGATCAAGTCATTGCCATCTGGCCTTAACCTAGGTTATACCTAGGTATGCCCTAGGTTCCGCATACACTTCATGGGATTGGGAAGCTCCCTGAGACCTGAGATCAATTTAACAAACACTGAATACTTCTGTTGAATGCGAGACTCCAGATGGACTATAACAGTATCTGCATTTTAGACTGCAGCCCCAGGGAGTGGGCAGGAGGGAGAGAAGGAACTTCAATCTAGTGATGGTAGGGCACCTAGAGAAGGGGAGGATACTTTATTCATTGACATTCCGTTTCTGCCATCGAAACAAGCTCACAGCGTCCGCCAAATGTTGAATATGAAGGAAATGTTTTTAATTGCACTTAGTGAGCAAAAAATTGTCTACACACACGAATGTTTGGCTTTCAATTCTCTTTGACTCCTTATCCCATCAGATCGTGAGACCATTATCAAAGCAATTCTGGTAATGAAACTGCAGTCACCTTTGACACTCTCTTCGAGTTACCTGCCAGCCAGTCAGCTGTCTCAAGTCATCTTCCTCCAGATCACTTCCTTTTCATTCCCAGGCAAGCACTATCTGGGATTAACAGGAACCACTTCCTAACTGGCCACCCCGCCTCTAGTCTGCCCCCCCATTCTAGTCCTTCCTGAAAATGACTAAGTGGATTTTCCTAATGTGTTTCTTTGTTGATTAGTCTTCAGCGGCTCTCCACTCCTGACCAAATTAAGTTGGGGCTCTCATCACTGTGGACCAGTTTACCTTCCAACTTTCCTCCTTCCTTCCTTTATATACGCAACACACAGAAGCCTTACGCAGGCAGGCCTTGTGCCTTCCTGACTCAAGCAACAGGGAGCATTTTCCCTGCTCCTGTCTCATCTATTAAAATCCTAGTTATTCTTCACAGCCTGGCTTAGGCGGGACTGGGTGTATAACAAAGGACAGGAGCTTTTGAATTACTGAGGCCAAGTGCTCTCACCTGAATATAGAGGTAATAATCCTCCTATCATGAAGTCACGGTATAAAGCAAATAACATTTGTTAATCATCTTGGCACAGTAATCTTTCCATCCTACTAACGTTCGCTGAACCAGAATACCTTGTGTGTCCCCCCACCCCCAAACACATTCTAAAGTTCACACAAATGATAGTTTATGTAAAAATTTATTTGACCAAAATGTAGAAAAAGTGATACTATTACATATGATACAGTTGCAAGAATCTAAATGAAAGGTGTGCGTTTTATTTAATTGCACAATTTGCTAGTGTACCTTCTGGGTAGTGTGATGCTTAATAAATAGGAGTGAGGGGCAGAGAATCTGGATAAGCTAGAAGCAGGGTGATTTTGTCAGAATTGTAAACTTGAGTTGGCCCCCACACTGCTGGGGAATGTGGAATGTTTCAGCTCTGAGATGTTACCCCAGAAAGCAGACAGACAACAAAGCCAAAATGCAGCTGTGCCTACAAAATGCTCCATATCCAGTTTAATCAGGAGTTTCTTGGTCTTTCATTAACTTGGTCCTGAAGAAGGAATTAAAGTCCTACATAAGTAAATCTTCAGTTTGCTATTCCCGGAAGTATACAGGAGAGGAAGCGAGGCCCATTGCTTTATCTGTACTTTGCTGTCAGAGAGGACCCTTCTGCCCAGTAGTTGTCAGCATTGCTCAATTATTGATGGCTCGCAGTCTTTTTGATAGGACTTCTCTGAATGAGACTGAATTCTGCCACATTCATTCCTGCTAAGCAGATGGTCTCAGATCAGAGCAGACAAGCATGGGTCATTATTGGAATAAGAGATCTGCTCCTCAGAGAACCTCAGAATGAAAGAAACCTGTAGAGGAACATAGGATCTATCCAGAAAATATCTGGGTACTTATTACGATGATTTCCCAAGCATTCTCATACTACCTGCCCAGAGGATGTTTGTTCTGCATGGTGGTGTGTGGGAAAGAGCCAGGATGATAAGGTTGATCTATGGTTTATGACTTCCCACAAGGCAAGCCCTCTTCCCCCTCCTCCCTTTTTTTATGCTCTGGATGGAAAATCCCTACCCATTTTAATGGGATGGTCCCTGGCTACCTGTCGTGTGACCAACAGTGGCCCAGAAGGCTATGTATTCTGCGGCCTTTTAAGTTTACCTGTGACTAGACACTGGAGTTGTTTTTTGAAAGTAAAAGTTTGTCTATTCTCCCAGGAACCAAACGCCCTCAGTCTCTATAGGCGTATGCTCAGTATGAAATACCCTGCCTACCTTATGAATAAATGCAACTTAAAGATAAAAATAGAGCTGAAAAAGCTGGTGCCATTTGAAAAAAGGAAGGAATGAGATTTAACGGGGTGCTCAAAGCTTCTCTGATACAAAATATTTGGTCACGTACTCATAATTTGCTTGACATTTCCAGCAAAGCGAAGATTTCAATAGCAAAAGAAACTTCTTACAAGAGAAGAGAAAGACACAGAGCTCTGGAGTTTCTGTTGGAACAAGACTCTTCTGTTTTGGTTATATACAGTTAAGTTCGTTTAGTGTCTGATCCAGTGTCTGATGTAAGCCCACATTCTCTTCTTTGGCCTGGGCAAGTTTTTCTGGTGAGGATTAAGAGTGGGGGGAAAAATAAATTAATAAGCATCTAAAATTTTGTTAAGAGAAAAAAAAAAAAAAAGCTTCTAAAACCCCACACCGTCAGAGTGAAAGTCATAGCGGAGAAAGTACTCCACATTTAATTATAGCAGAACACCGTCTAAACAGGGTTTGAGTATCAAATACGGGAGTCAGATACGGTTTTGAGATAAAACACAGAGTCTTCAACTAAATTTGAACTTCAGGTACACAACAAATAATTTTATAGTACAGGTCTATCCCAAATGTTGCATGAAATATACTTAGGCCAAAAAACTATTCATTGCCTATCTGAAATTCACATTTAACTGGGTGTCCTGTGTTTTAACTTGGTAAATCTGGCAGTCTAGAGTTAGAACACCTGGATGTAAGCCCCAGCCGTCCCTCTGAAATAAGGCATTTAATCTTGCTACATCTCCGTTTCCCCGTCTGTCAAGGATAACGACAACAATGTGTGGTGTGGGAATTATCATAAGGAGATAATAAATGAGACACCCTACAGAACTTCTGAAGTGCTACACAAACATCAGATCTGGGAAACAGGACATTTCTCCCCTAGTGCCAGTTTGGTGGCCTTTGGTAGGAAACTATAATCCTGAAACCCGTTTTCTCCTTTGGAGCTTCTGGGAATGGCCATTTAAATTCCAGGCATAATTGTGTTTTTGTGTCCGTGTGTCCACAGCAATGTAGTCAAACCCCAGAGAAATGCAGCATGACTAAAATCTAAGTCAGATTACGGGTGAATTATTAAATGACCGAGCTGATAAAATAAAAAATTTAAAAACTAAAACAGCGAGATGCCATTTAGAGCTATGCGTGACAGAGCTCAGGACAGAACCGGTTTGCGATGAGTGATGGCTGATAAGAGGACTAGGCCAAGAATCATTAAAATACTGGAGGAAAGCAAAATGCCTCCTAAAAATGTGATAGGATCAGCTTGGACATTTTCAGAAAGGAAAAAAAAAAAAAAGGCTGCGAAGGTGGCAACCTTTCAACTACAACCGCTGGGCCTTTCATCCGATGAGGCCCTTAGAACCTCAAGTTGCTACGATCTGGGCGGATTGTGTCAGAAAGGAAGAGTGACCTGGGCCCGACTAATCTGGACAGACGGCGCCGGTTCGGCGTGAGCCAATGTCTCCATTGTCTCTCCTAATGTTTACCAACCAAGACATCGCTTTTTTTTGCAGAAAAGTGAAGCAGCTCGTTCAGGGTCCCACGGCTGAAATGGCAGGGCTGGGATTCAAACCCAGGTCTCCCCACTACAGATGCTGACCTCAACTCACCGCTTAGATTCCCTGGCATCTACTTTGTGGTAGGTGTGAGATAACATAACAGGTAGTCGTAGATTTCTGTAGCCCTAATCTCTCTACATGAGGCTCCACCTAGTTGCTTAGTTAAGCTGAACGACTGGATAAGCAGGGCTGCAGTTATTTTAAAGGGCGGGGGATACCTAGGTCTGGAAAAGTCCCAGGAACAAATATACACAGAGAGAAAACACAAAACACCCACACCCCTTCATAGGCTAATTTTCCCAGGGGCGTAAGTATGGCCGTGTGTGAGGGGAGTGGTTTATGCAAAAATTCAGGGGGGGATGATAGGACACCAGGAAGAGACTGGGAGTAGAAGGGTGTGGGTCATTTAAGGGAGATGGACTTTGGAGGGGTGAATACAAAGAACCCACCTGAATAAGAAATTACAGGCTGAGGAATAAGCTACAGTGACAAAAAAAATCGATCTAACTGGAGATTTTCCTGCCACTCCCAGGTTCAAGGGGCAGTCTACAAGACTTGACACTAACATGTCAGTGTTTCTGGGATAATTTGGGGGTGGGTACAGAGAAGTGGATAAAAATATTTGAAATGTGCATTCTTATGGAAAAATGTATGAGCTTTTGGTCACTTTCAGTGTGACCTCTTAGTACCCACAGGCTAATTTTTTTGTTTTTTTAATATACCCACAGGCTAACTTTATGAGTGCTCACCAAACCAAGGCAAGGTTCCTGGTTCTTGTTAAATCAAGTATGAGGAGATGTTAGCATCTCAGGCAACCTTGTTTGGAACTCAGGAATGCATCCTTTCTCTTTGTCTGGCTTTCCAGCAGCCTCCACTCCCTTTCCCTGCTAATGGGATGCTCTTTAATTCCTTGTATAGTTGTCTTCTAAGGGCAGGGTATAGAGGTGAGGTTCCCTGGTGAACTTCCTCCCAGGACTGGGAGGGCTGGATACATGTCCCGTGAACAATGAAGATATAGGGGACCCTAGACACCATTCTCAAGAGAGTAACAGAGAGAACACGCGTGAAAAGGCGGAATAAGGAGACCACAAAATGCCATTGCCGCTTTTTGAATCCGTAGATCAAAACCCGCTCAAGAGTAGCCTCTTTGTAGACACGAGCCTGCCAGTTTTTGCACATTCTGCTGACTCTATTAAGCTGCTTAAGAGGTCGGATGAGTCTCCATTCAAAAACAATTTCTATTTAAGGAAAAACTGCTATCGGCACGCAGATATAGTTCGCTAGCAACATATTTGAGAGCTCGTGCCAAATTGGCGTTTGTTTTCATATCGTCGGAAAAGAATCATGTGGGCTTAACTTTCTTTTTGAAATGAGCTCTTCATTGGAACCACCCACTTTCTGTTGTAGCCACAGTCCAGGGCATCACAGCTACGGCTCAAAAGCGGCAAGGGAAGAACATGAAAATGAGAGGGCCTGGGCATGAGGAGGCCTGTCTTTATTTCAGTCACACAGTCACACAGTCACAGACACAGCAGAGGAAGGCTTGAAAGACCAAACCAGGAGGCAGACCACTGGAGCTTCGAGAAGCCCATGGGACTGTAGGCACCACAGTGAGAAGGCAAACTTCAGTATTGCTAGGACAGAGGGCGGCACCCCAGCTCCCTCTTAGAGAGAGGTCATGTCGTTGAGAGCATGGTCCAGTTCCTCGCTGATAGCTTTGTACTTGAGCTTCTGAGCATATAGCTCATCTAGAGGGCGGAGGTCCCCAGGGAGACAGTTCGGAAGAAGAGGTACAGGGGACAGAACGTGAGGGTCGGAGTGGAGTGCCACAGATGAACAATGACAGGAAGGAAACAAAAGTGAGAAAAGAAAGCATGAACTGAAAGAAAGCTGTGTCCTATGTCAAACACATGAGAAAACAAAAGATCAACGGAGAGGTTTCCAAGTGGTTTGGGGCCCTGCAGGGGATTAGCTATAACGAACCTTTGAAAGAATGGAGACTAGAAATGGACACAGCGTCTACCCCCAACCTCCCGCCCCAGGTTATTTCTGACTTTCAGTGATGTCACCCAGTCCAAAGGTTAAATATACTTTGGAACGGGGGGATTTTTCCCTTATATGGAAACCTCACCTCCCAAACCAAACACTGGACACACGGTCTGGGGAATAAGTTCTGTACCCTTTCTGGGTGGGAGAGATGGTTTTAGATGTTTGAATCCCAATATTCTGGAATTTCCTGGTTATTTTATGAAGAATGCGGGACAGAATTTTTTTTTTTTTTTTAAATTGGAACTCTTCAAGAAATTCTGGGATATGTGGGCACCAGACTTGCAGACTGGAGTCTTTATTCAGTTTCTACATTCTCTATGCTTCCATTTTCTCATACTGTGATAAACTCTTGAGCGCTCTGGGAGAGAGCTTCTGTAAAAATGTAAGGCATTTTAAAAATGCAAGGCGTCTCTCAGGAATGAGCAAATTGAAGGAAATTCTGAAGACTTTTAAAATCAGCCATATTTGGGCCTCCGTATTCACATGTGGAGCTAATTAAGCATGAGATCTTTTAGTTCTTGAGAAGTGGCGACCCAAGTCTGAATTTGACTTGCACGGTCCTGTCCCGTGCTTCTGACCTCCTGCTGTGCCCTCACCCTGCACTTCACTTTCCTAAGAGGAACAAAGCCCAGCTCAGCCCCTCCACAGACTCCTCCCACTTGCCAGGAGATTGTCCTGCAGGGGGAGGCCGAAAAAATGCAATGACATGGCAGTGTCATACCTTCCAGGTCATCAATGGTCTTTTCCAGTTTTGCAACCGTTCTCTCTGCAAATTCAGCACGGGTCTCAGCCTGGAGGAAAAGAAAGGAGTCCCTAAGACGGCTTCGCGACCAGCCCCAAGAGAAACTTGAACTAGCCGGGTACGGTCACGCTCACCTCCTTCAGTTTGTCGGACAAAAGTTTAATTTCTTCTTCGTATTTATCCTCCTTTTCAGAATACTGCGGGAGAAACCAAAGCAGTACTTTAAAAAAGGGGGGGGACCAAAAAAGAAAGAAAGAAAGGAAACAGAAAAAAAAAAGAAAAGAATGTAGGTTCTCTGCTCCTCAGAGAAAAGCGTGTGCTTGAAGCGCCACGAACACGCCTGGGAGGCCGAGTGGACACAGCAGCACCTTTCCGGGCAGAAGAGATGGGCACAAAACTGAGGAGCGCATCCGTAGGGGAGCCCTCTGGGATGGAACCTGCGCACTCTCCAGTCTCCCAGCCTCAGGCCTGAGATCGCCCCCTGCCCCAGCACGGAATGCTCCTTTCCCCGTCACTACATGTCAGAAATTAGTTTTGTTTCGCCAGGTTCAACTGAGATCAGCACTAGCTAACCTTTATAGCTGCTTGCTCCGTTGCCAGATATCCCCAATCCCATTTTACAGATGAGTAAGGAGTCATAGAGAGGTTAAGGAGTTTGTCTAGGGTCACACGGCTAGGAAGTGACCAAGCCATGACTGGAACCTGACTCTGGAATCTGAGCTCCTGGCAATCATCATGCTTTATAGCCCTTTGACACGTCACCTGCTTGTAACACATTTCCCAACTTTCCAAGGTCCCTCTGTTGGGAGTCTTCAAGCACTGTATTACAGGGCCAGTCTCTTCAACTCAACGAGACTCTGAGCCCTTGAGGAGCAGAAGCCATATCATCACCGTTACATCTATCCCCGTGGCCCAGGACAGCATCTGGCACGCACACATAAGCTACATTTGCTCATCAAATATCTTAGTATCCATGTCAGTACTAATGACACGGAGCTAAACAAGACAGATACGCTCCCTGTCCTTAAAACTTTCAGTCTGGCAAGGAAGGCATATCGTTAATTGACTAATTATGACCAACACGATGAACCACACGATAGGAAAAGAAGTAGGCGGGGCTATACAGCCAAGAAACCCCTAACCTAGATGTTCAGTGCAACTGGAGGGCCCTGGGGTGCGGGGGGCGGGGGGTAGGGTGAGGAAGAAATAAAGATGGGGAATTCACAGGTCAGGCCACGAAGGGGTGTGTTCATTCCTGATGCGGTTCTCTCCGGTAATGACTGCTTTGGATACCATTTCAGCCTAAAAAGCCCAATTCCACCTCTCATACCTGCTGCTTGACCTGTTAGAGTGTATTTCTGGGGGATCCAGGGGAATCATTTGAGAGTGAGGCTCTGTATTTATACAATTATGCTCAGCTCTCCCTAGGAAGTGCCTGACCAGGGACCAATCTCATATTCCATCTCCACCCTTGTAGAAGGTGGGGGCGAAGGTGGCACCAAGACCCCACCGAAGGAGGAGTCTAGCCACTGGACATCTCTTTTTATGGAGGGAAAAACCTTGTGGCTGGGCAGCAAAGCTACTGTTAGCAAACACAGGTCAGATCCCTGAGACCCTGGGCATGCTCCCGTGTTCCTTGGGGGGAAGCAAAGAAAGTCCAACAAATCACCAACTCAAGCCGGCCACCAACCTTCTCAGAGGCAGCCTCGAGTGATTTCAGATTGTTCGTGACATTCTTGAGTTCTTCTTCCAGGTCACCACATTTTCTGTGCAGAGAGACAAAGGAATCTGGCGCCCTATCCACCCTCATAGCAGGCAATTCCCCTCAAGGTTTTCAAAAAGGAGGAATCCCTGCTGCCCAGGGCCCCCAGAAGGAATGCGGGGGAAAAATGTTAATGGCTTTTTCTGAGCCGGAGTGCTGTGCACTTATCAAAACCCTGTCGTGGCTGGCAAGGGCACAGCAGGCCGAGGAGTATTTGGAAGGTTTGTAAAGCACTCCTGGGCTCTCGCCAGGGGTGAGGCAACTGGGACTTGTGAAATCTGTGAATTATGAGGCTGACTCCAGAAGGTGCAACAATGCCATGGAGCACGGGAGGAGAGAGCAATCGGTTTGCACCCGACCCTCCGGGAGGCAGGCTCGAGAACGGATCCGCCGGATTCCCCTCTCTCAGCGCGGCGGGATGCTCCATGGAGCTGGATTCCTCACCCAAGATCAAGGGGAGACATTCTTGTTCCCCCAGAGCTTGTGTGACTGTGGTCAAGCTTCCCACCTTTCCTCCCCCAGGAATGTGTCCCAGCCAAACAATGACATCAGGAACAAGGCAGTGAAACACGACAGGGAAGCCTGCTTTTCAGAGGCAAATGTTCTCTTAAGAAGGCACAGCTTCCTGAGATCATCCTCTCTGGGAAAATAGGACTTCCCGGCCTCTCTGCTCCTGCCTGTCTCACTCCTATTTCCCAAAACCTTTGTGGGAAGAGTCAACATGTAGACAAGCGCTTCCCAGGGCAGTTAAGAACAGACACCCTGTCAGCCATGGGGACGAGGAGCAGGGGCTGAGCTCTGAATCCCTGATGCCCCTCCACTTGGCTTGAGCACTGGCCTTACCAAGTCGGAGTCAATACCCAGTGCAACCAACTCCCTCCCGCTCCGTCCCTCTCAGTCCCGCTCTGCCACTCACAGTTCGGACACCTCTGCGCGCTCCTCCGCCCTCTCCAGCTCGCCCTCCAGGATGACCAATTTACGAGCCACCTGCAGACAGAAAGGACCAACTGGGACCCCGACAACCACGTCTAGGAGGATGCCCCCCTCCCCGCTTGCAGACGGTGAGGCCCCTCCCCAGACCATCTGTGAAGACTCTGGCCCCGGAGGGAGGCAGACAGGAAGGGAAGCAGACCACGGAGGCCAGCAGGAGAGCAACAGAACTTTCAAGGTCCCCAGACCCACAGGATTCCCAATGTCAGCCAAACTGTGCCAAAGCACCCGGCTGCGGGACAAAACGTGATCTGACCAGTGGGTCTCCCTACCAAGTCAGACAAGTGCCACAGAGTTCCCCGGGACTTTCTAGCACTGCGGAAGATCGTCTCCTAGCCGAGTGGCCATCTCTGGAAGAACAGACGTGGACGCAGAAGGACAGCTGCCCCAACCAGGCGTTTCCTTCAGGCGGCCCCGGGGCTGCCCCGCTCACCTCCTCGTACTTGCGGTCGGCCTCCTCGGCAATGTGCTTGGCCTCTTTGAGCTGCATCTCCTGAATTTCCATCTTTTCCTCATCTTTCATGGCCCGGTTTTCTATCACCTTCATTCCTCTGCAAGGAGCAACTTTGTCATTACCGCCGCCGCCCCCGCGCCACCAGATTACCACCCTCGTATACCTCCAGACACCTGCTCATCCAAGCACCTCTCTGATGCCCACCAAGAACCTGTGCTCCGCACAGAAGATTGCAGAGGTGTTCTTCACTTCACCTTGGCCTTCACCTTCACAACTGCCCCACGAGGCAGGAACCTCATCCCCCACTTTGCAGAGGAAGAAACGGAGCCACAGGGAGGCCAAGTAACCTGCTCAAGGCTGCGTAGCTAGTAAGTGGCAGAGCCGGGACTCAAACCCTGGTGATCTGGCTCCAGATCCTCAGCTCCCATCCTCTACGGCCCCTCACCGACTAGTAACAAGCGCGGACACGCCAACGGTTACCACAATGGGATGAGGGATCTGGGCCAGGGCAGCTGTGGGAATGATGAGTTCTGCTGCACTGGGGGAGGAGGTGTGTATGCGTCCTGGGAGGCTTTCCAAAAGAGAACACAGGGAAACCCCAGGAGCGTTTCAAAAGCAGGAGTGAATGGAAGCCAGAAAGAGGAACGGGAAGACCAGGTAAGACGCAGGTACCAACAAGGTGAGGGGTGAGGACGGCCCGATCTGAAGTGGATGCGTCCAATTTGGAAAGGACAGTGTCCCGGGGACAGCTGGAAATGTGCAAGGCAGCTGGCTTACCAGGAAACGAGCTCACTCTGGCCCGCACTGCTCGGAGTGCACTAGGGCAGCTCAGATACCCCGAAAGAGGCCAACCCAGGACGACGTATTGATGTGCGTCATGCCTGCCCAGAGTGGAAGACCGTATATATCTTGCTGTTTAATAAATACTTCCATTCGGGCTGTCGCTCCCATTCCTCAAAACACCCTTCCCATCTGTACAGAGCCTTAACCTCCGTGGACGGGCAGACTTGGAAAACCTTTGCAGCTCTGGAGAGATCAAAGTGGCTTGCCCAACGATTAGTACGTGGCTGTGGAAGGACTGGAATCTAGACCCTCCAGCTCCCAAGTACAGAATTCTATCAAAACTAGCCTTCTCCAACGAGGGGGTCACCAAAGGCCTCTGGTGACATGACACAAGTAAGTGGGTTTGGTCAACTCCTGGAAGGGAGACATCTGGCCAGGCTGGTCTGACTGTGAACGCGGGCAGCGGCTAACCCAGGCCCCAGGCACAGCCCCGAGCAACTTGTGGCCGGGCCCTTCACCCTTCCTGGCGGCCACAGCTCAGCCTCCGCGAGCGTGCCCAAAGTTCCCGTCTGGGCAACCGGCAGAGTCAATTTCCAAGACTCCCCAAGTAGTTTCTAATCTCCGGTGTATGGGCCACAACAGCACCATCCGAAACGAATCCTCTGGAGGGGTTTATACCAGGAAACCACCGTGGACCGGCCAAACGAGAACCCTGCTGCGATCGTGTGGCAGATACAGAATGACCACTGGCCCGGCCCACACCATCACTGCACAAGGGACCCATTTTCCACCGCGCAGAGACGGCTGCTTCTGTGAATTACACAATCTGCCCTCAGTCCTCCAGAGCCCGCGCCGAGGCGTGCAGAGTTATCCTGCTCCGGAGGAAAGAGCATCCCGCCAGAGCCCCGAATGCATGCCACAGAGGTGGTTTGCATGCGTCCCTGACGTACAGTTGTCACTGCCCAGCAGCCTGAAGCCTGCCTGGTGGCACGGTTAACCAGCATCCATGCACGCGGCCCATTTTGAGGGTGGCCCATCCCCCCCCATCCCCCCCGGAACTTGATATCTGGAGGTGACCAGCGAGATGAGATGCACGGTGGCTTTCAGAGGACACACGAAGCGGCACTCTGCACCAGTCTCCGGTGACAGTCCTACTTGCAAGTCTTACATCTATCCATTTTTTAAATTTCCTCTAGCGGGAGTTTCCTTCACAACCACCAGGACGACAAACGCCCCTACGCGGCGTGGCAGTTGACAAGGCGCTGCCGTGCATGGTCTGTGTGTGTGCACACGCATCCACACCACCCGCATTCGGTCTCACCCCGGCTCTGGGAGGTCAGCCCCGTGGCACAGTCCCCGCTTCCGAGAAGCCAATGCCGAAGCCGCCAGGCTGGAAGCATCCTCACCTCTCGCTCTCATCTGCGGCCTTTTCTGCCTCTTCCAGCTTCTGCAGGGCTGTGGCCAGTCGCTCCTGAGCCCTGTCCAGCTCCTCCTCAACAAGCTGGATGCGTCGATTGAGAGCGGCCACATCTCCTTCGGCCTGGGGAGATGAGAGGTGCAGCCGGGTTAAGAAGGAAAAGGCCAGACGGCACCAGGAGTCCCCAGTGCACGCGGCACTCGTCCCTCAGTTACCACGCCTCCTCTGACAAAGCCCACCCGGGAGTGCAGGTGGTTAAGGGATTCACGCTCCCATCTGGAGATTTCTGTATGATCTTCCCTGAAAATGTTCAGAAATTTCCACCACTCTGTGACAAAGGTGTGCATCCCAGGATGGGTCGGGCAGCCAAGTCAACACAGAAGAGAAGAGTATACACCACAGGAGGTGAGAAGACGGTGCTGGCCTCTCTGGGATGCCTAGACAGTAAGGCCACCGGTGCCCTGGCCCCACCCTGTCACATAAAAAGCACTGGGGGGTGGCGGGGGGTGGCGGGGCACCTGGATGGCTCAGTCCAGTAAGCAGCCGACTTCGGCTCAGGTCATGATCTCACGGTTCGTGAGTTAGAGCCCCACGTCTGGCTCCCTGCTGGTGGATTGAAGCCGGCTTGGGGCTCTCTCTCTCCCCCTCTCTGCCCCTTCCATGCGTGCTCTTTCTCTCCAAATAAATAAACTTTAAAAATAATACATAAATAAGTAAAATAAAAAGCTCCGCTCCCAGTCACCTCCACAGCAAGATAAATGCAAGCATATGGAAGCTTCAGTTAAATGTTGGCCACACAATGTGAGGGAGGAGGGCAGCAGGGTCCAAACACCACCTTGAACGAGGTCTGGCCCAGAGATGACGGGATAGACAGATGTTAAGGAAGGAAGGAAAGAAAAGTTGGTTACAGGCACGAGAGGGATGTCTGAACAGGGATACTGGCTTTTCAAGGTATTTTCACCTACAAGGAAGGGAAAATGGTGGCACACATAAAAGCAGAAACTCCAGGCTCAGAAAGTGCTAGGTCAGAATCCCCGTTCTGCCGATGCATAGCCATGTGGCATTGGGCAGGTTGCTTCACTGCTCTGAACCACCCCCATCCTGGTCCCGGCACCATGAAGACCCATAACTGAAGGGTGTGGCAGTGACTGTACCCGGCAAGTGGGAAGTCCCACAAAAGGACAGCTCTTACCGCCATGATTTCACCTCACTTAATCCTCTAGTGTTATAGGGCCACCTGGGTGGCTCAGCCGGTTAAGTGTCCGACTCTTGATCTCTGCTCAGGTCACGATCACAGGGTTCGTGGGTTCGAGCCCCACGTTGGGCTCCGCGCTGTCAGTGAGAGCTTTGGGATTCTCTCTCTCCCTCTCTCTCTGCCCTTTCCTTACTCTCGCTCACTGTCTCTCTCAAAAGTAAATAACTTAAAAAAAAAAACCCTCCAGCATTTTACGGTGGGGAAACTGAGAGGTTCAGTTAGGTGAAGTGATTCTGTTCAATGTCACAGAACTGGTGAGAAATGGTCTCATGAACCCCAGCCCCCCGCAAGATCTTCCCTTGTTAAACCCGAGTCCTCTGGGGCTTCGAGGCCAGCCACCCTCAGGAAGAAATACTAAAGAGTTGGTGAGATTTGACTCAACTGAGGGAAGACGTGTTAAGCTACACTGGCTTCTTCATATCAAGACAAATAATCTCTGAATGGGGAAAGCCATAAAAATTAGCAGGAAACCACTGCCTTCCCTCTGAATTTTTTAAAAATATTTTTCTACCAGTTTGTGCTAGATTTGGTTTTATTATTAATTTTTTTAATGTTTGTTTATTTTTGAAAGAGAGACAGAGCGCGAGCAGGGGAGGGGCAGAGAGTGAGAGGGAGACAGAATCCGAAGCGGGCTCCAGGCTGGGAGCTGTCAGCACAGAGCCTGACGCGGGGCTCGAACCCACGAACTGCGAGATCAGGAACTGAGCTGAAGTTGGACGCTCAACCGACTGAGCCACCCAGGCTCCCCACCCCCCCACTGCCCCCTGAATTTATACAGCAAAAAAATGGAGTAAAAGAATGAGGCCAGAGATGCTGAAAAACACAGAGAATCAGGAAACTTTTCTCAGCTCCAGAGTCTTAGCAGCAGATGGAGAGAAAACTCCCACAGGTGTCTCTGATCACAACTTCCTCTGTTAAAACCACCGATGAACTATTTTAAGAAACTCACCCACCCCTTCCAATGAGTGGGTGCCTTTTATTCTTTCTGATGACATGATTCTTTAACTCCTTCAGCAACAGGGCAGGAATTGATTTTTTTCCCCCCAACAGTTTTTTAGCACATTAGCAAAACATCATCATCAGCACCACTACCTAATTCCAGAACATTCTCATCACCCGCCCCCCAAAAGAAACCCCATCCCCGCCAGCAATCAAGGAATTGCTTTTTAACATCAAACAAAGGTGCGTGACTCATGAATTGTCTTCAAAAAAATAAAAGCGAGGCTTTCTTTACGTGGGGAATTCTGAGTCCTGATAACCATGCTTTTGGCACACTTTCAACCGCCTGGAATTGAAAGAACGCTGATACATAGGAGGATATCCATCCATACATATATATGTATTTTTGAAAAACTGCTAGTCACTGCTAGTCATTTTGGGCTCCACCCCTTCCTGCAATCAAAGCTTCTACACTCTACAAAGGATTTCCCTTATAAGGTAAAAGAGGCTTGCTAGATACATGTGGCAAAGGAACAGGAAGATGTCGGTTAATCACACAAAAATCTAAACGAAACCAGCTGTCGGGAGGAGACCCAGAAGTCTGCCACACGCCGGCTCTTGGTTTTCTCCACAAGAGACCGAGAAAGGTTTTTTGTTGTGTGTTTTTGGGTTTTTCTTCCCTTCTCTGGGCTCAGTTCCTTTGCCCAGGAACTTTTCTTCAGACTTCCCCATCCTGACCAAGAGGCACATGCTCTGAAAAGCAAACTTTTTACGAAGTCCACAACTTTCCAAAAACATCTTTCCTCCCAACTGGACTGTCCTCCTCCTATGTCTTGGCTCGAGGCTGAGGGCCATTTTTAAGCAGAAGTAATCGTCCTCCAGCGAGATGACTTGGGATGAGATCAGAGGGAGGGTTATGCCGGTTCCTTGTGTGAAAGAGGCCAAACCAGCTACTGTTTGAGGCTTGCACCAGGTTTCTGAGGCCCCTTCACGCCAGAGCAACTTACAGGATTAAACACCTCCACTCAGGCCAACACTGAAGCCGCCTGGGGCTCGCCTCCAGCCTTGACAATACACATGACACCTTTTCCACTTCTGGGGTCCTCACCCTTCCTCTCAACACTCCAGCTTTCAGGGGCCCTGGGCCCTCTCCAACTTTTTTGCACACCTAAGTCCCTCTTCCCAGCAAAGCCTTATTCTAGAATAATGCTCAACTTCCATTTTGAAGCCTACCCCACCGAGAGGCGGCTTCCCTGTGATGCTCCCACAACAGAACACTGAACCCCTCGGGTAGGCTAACCAGCCCTGTTTGTACGCCTCACCTCCATCAGACTGTGGGCTCTTCTGAGGTTACAGGGAGGGGAAAAATAAGCCCAGGAATTGAGCACCTACTCGGCGCCGGATGCTCTGCAGGGAGGTTGTACTCCTGGGACCCTCCCAGCTCTCCTAGGGGGTCGGTACTGTCCCCGCTGCTTCACAGATGGGGAGACGCGTTCCTAGCGGTTAAGTACTTGACCGCGTTAGAATCCAGATCTCTCCCCAGCCCCAGGAGTTGCCACCATCTGTCCTGCCCCGAGGGGCGGTCAGAGGAAGCTGAGAGGGGGAAGAGGGCGCCTCCTCGTTCTGCCCCATTATCTGTCTCCGGCCCCGCAGCGTGGAGCGAAGGCACACAAAACCGTCTCGGGTCCAGGGCCCCGAGCTAACATTCCTAGGATCCTTTGGGAAGGCGGGGTCCCGCGGCCGTCGCTCGGCGGCCGTTCCCGCAGGGACCAGCTGGGGACGGAAAGGCCGGCGGCTCTGGGCTGAACTTCCGCCCCCCGCCGGGAGCCGACACGTCGTCGCCGCGCCCCTGGGAACAGCTGGGAAAGTTCAGCTGGAGCCGGGAAGCCGCGTAAGAAGGGAGAAAGTGCGACCTCACCCCCCCTCCCCCGAGTCCGTGTCGGCCAGTCCAACCCCAGACAATGGAAGCTCAATGTTTCCACTCTCACTTCCCGCTCCTGGGTCCAGGAGCGGGTCCGGTCCCCCCACCCCACCCCCTACCCGGGACCCCGGCGCCAGCCCGGAGTCAGATGGCAGCGCGCCCCCCCCCCTACATCCCCTCCCCACTCCCGGATCGCGCATCCTCCCCGGCCCCATCCCCCTATTACTCGCCGGGCCAGCCACGCCCGATCAGGAGGCGGCGCCCCCTCCCCCGCCCCAGGCCCAGGCCCGGGCCGGACGACCGCGGAGGAAGGGGGTCTCAGCAGGCCGCCCGGGGAGGCGGGGGGGTGCGGGTCCGCGATCCCGGAGCGGCCAGGCCGGAGGGCGCGAAGGCGGGCTGGTGTGGGGGAGGGGGGGAGGACCGGGGAGCGCGGGAAGCGGGCGGCGCGGGGAGAAGGGGAGAAAGGAGCGCGCGCTGGGCCGGGGGGCGGGGGGCGCGGGCTCTCACTTTCTCGCGCCGCTCGCGCTCGCCGTCCAGCTCCCGCTGCAGGCCCTGCGCGCGGTCCTCCGCCTCGTCCGCCTGCTGCTGCAGGGCCTGGATCTTGCGTTTCACCGCCTCCAGGGAGTTGAGGCCGGCCATGGCGCGGAGGCGCGGAGGCGCACGCAGCGGGCGGCGGGCAGCGGCGGGCGCTCGGCTCGGCTCCGGCTCCGGCGAAAGCTGCACCAGCCGCGCCCCGGCCCCCCGAGCCTTTGCCTGCGCCGGGGCCGCCCCCGCCTCTCCCCGCCCCCGGCCCTGCTGCCGTCGGGGCGATGAGGTCACCCGGCCCGGCCGCCGACGTCAGCACCGCTGGGGGAGGGCCTGACGTCGGCACCGCTGGCCACAGCTGCTGGAAAGTGCCCCTTTTCGGGACTTATTTGGAGAAAGCGCCGGGAGGCACCGCCTTCTCCTCTTCCTCCTCCTCCTCCTCCTCCTCCTCCTCCTCCTCCTCCTCCTCCTCTTCCTCCTGGCGCTGCCCGCCCGCCAGCCCGTCCGGCCCCGCCCAGCTGCGGGCGTCCCCATTACTGCGCACGTACGTCGGAGGCTTTCTTCTCCGTCAGCTCCAGCTTCTCCTGTGCGTCCTTCAGGTTCTCGGAGTATTTGTCCAACTCATCCTCCGTCCCCTTCAGCTTCTTCTGGAGGTGCGTCAGCTCCTCTTCCACCTGGGGGGACAGATGGGGGGACGCGTCAGCCTGGGGGCCACGTGCCCGAGGCGCAGGGGCGCCCCCCACCCTCCATTCACAGCAGCCCTCTCTCTCCCTCTGAGCCTCGGTTGCCTCATCTGCAAAACAGAGATAACAACACTAGGCACCACTCTAATGCTACCTGTTAATAGGATTTTTCACATTCTTCCCACCTCCTGGGACCAGCTGTGCTTATCTTTTGGGGCGGGGCGGGGGGGGGGGGGGGGGGGTGGTCCCAGATGCTCTCTCGGAATCAATCACAGCTTTTGGGAAACAAGGCCTGAAACCATTTCCCAGGAACACAGGTTCAGGTTTGCATCCCAGTTTCAGGGGTGCGGCCTGCTGGTGATCCCCGGTTAGGCAGAAATAGGACTCTCATACTCTGGGCCTGGACTGTCCCCCAAGCCCCAGCCTGTGCCCGCCCCCCCCCCCCCCCCCAGTTCTGCCTCCTACACTGGCAGCCAGAAAAAATTTTAGAAAGTTTATGTTTGCCCTCCCCCTGCCGAGAACTGCTGTGGCTCCCCATTGCCCAAGAGAGTGGTTCTCAGACTGTCTCACAAAATACTCTGAAAGATTGAAGGGCTCAGACTCGCTCCACTCCTGTACTTGGGGGTCCTGGCCAGAAGAGAGATGCCCCCACAAAGACCATTTTCTTCGAAGGCAGAAGTTAAACCTTTAAAATTATTGCACATCTGGCTTACGTTCATTTTAATTAAAATGTCCCCTACTTCCCCCCAATTTTCAGTTCTATTTGTTTACCTTGGAGACTTGCTGCTCTCTGGGCACTCCCAGTGTGAAAAGTTCGGGTCTGTGGGATACAAACCACAGACCCCCCCACCTCTCCCTCTCCATCGCCCTCCACCACACGAGTTAAGAGTCAGCTTTCTCCATCACCTCCAGGCTGTACCTCCCTCCCCTACCCCTAACTCTGGTCTGGGGTGGCCCGTGCTTTGATCTGACTTATGTCCCCGGTCCTGTCCATGCTCCCAGGGTGGGCGGGAGGCCCTCACTTCATCCTCCTGCTTCCTTTTCCCAGCAGGAAGCCCGGAGAGGTAGAATGACTTTCTCCAGAACACACAGCACAGGATTTGAATCCCCTTCTGAACAGGCCCTTAGGCCAGGCCTGCTTTCCTGCATCCCTTTCTGACTTCCTTCTTTTCTCTAACTTCCCCAAAAAAGTTATGTTAGAAAAGCTGATGTGACTTCTAGGTCAAGCTCTGAATCTGATCTGGGTTACACACTCACCCCCGAGGTGATGTCTAAAATGTGCCAGATGCTTTGTGTGTGTGTGCGTGTGTGTGTGTGTGCCCGTGCAAATTTTTTTTTTAATGTTCATTTATTTATTTTGAGAGAGAGATAGCGTGCGCGCAAGTGGGGGAGGGACAGAGAGAGAGAATGTCAAGCAGGCTCTGTGCTCCGTTTCACAAACCCTGAAATCATGACCTGAGCGGGTATCAACTGACTGAACTGCCGGGAGTGGGGGGGGGGGGCGCACCTGTGCAGATTCTTAAAAGGCCCCCTGTCCTGTCTTCAGGGCCACTGAGTGTCCTGCTGCTGAGCTAGGGAGTGGGGAGGGGAGTGGAAGGAAGGACCTTCAGGCAATAAGCCCAAAAGCCTGGCTCCAAATCCCAGCTCTATGATACCCTGTCCCCTTTTCTGACCTCAGTTTCCTCATCTGTAAAATGGAAGCCTTGATGTGGTGCTCTCTGAGTGCCCCAGTAGCTGCTGTGAAACTTTTGCCTTGACTGAGAAAATGAGCCAATTTCCTTAAAGACAGGTCAGCGTGACCCAGCGTCCACCTGACTTCCTTCTGGAAGGAGCTGTGGGGTGCAGTATTTCATAGGTGCCACCTATGTGCCCACCGGAGCGCTCTCTTAACATGAAAGAGTGAGAACAAGTTCTGCAGCATTGGGTTCATCCAGGTGCTGAGATGGTTGAGTGTTTGACAACATTTTCCGGCAACATTTGGACAACAAGTGGCGGGGACTGGGGTAATGTGGGCAGGGCGCTATGAGGCATTTAGAATGTGCCAGGCACACTGAGGCGCCTGGGTGGCTCAGTCGGTTAAACGTCAGACTCTTGATTTTGGCTCAGGTCATGATCTCACAGTTCAAGAGTTCTAACCCCACGTTGGGCTCTGTGCTGACAGTGCGGAGCCTGCTTGAGGTTCTCTCTCTCCCTTTCTTTCTGCCCCTCCCTCATGCATTCTCTCATAGAATGTGCCAGGCACACTACAAGTACTGTTTCACTAAAGCTCCATGTCACAGAAGGGTAAACTGAGTCCCAGAATGAGGAAGGGACTTGTCCCCAGACCGTACAGATAGGGGCTGACTGATTCCACAGCTGCTTCGCTTGACTTGGAGGCTACCCATGCCCCCTGCCCAGTGCACCCTCTTCCTGCCTACCTTCCACATCCAGCACCGATGCCCCCTCCCCTGAGCAGCCTGCCCTGCTGCCCTGGGCAGAGCCTTACCGCCCACCTTGGACCCTCCCAGCCCCTGTCCCTCCCTCTGGCCCACCCCTGACTGTTGAGGCAGGGAGCGTCCCTCCATGTCTGGCTCTGTCTCTCCCAGCCTGGGCTCCCCTGGAGTTGCCTCGGGCTGAGGTCCCTCTGAGCCCCAGTATCACTCAGCATGGCACCGGGCCCAGGGCTCCCCACGGAACCCCAGGGGAAGTGCGCGGAATGAATCAATGACACAACCCCAAACCCTTCAGCGGTTGGAGCCAGGTATGAAAAATAAATAAGACTGACAAACCGGGTTTCTTTCCGTCTGTCCGGTTTCTAAGCACAGAATGTGTGTTAGTGTATGCACCTTGCTGGGGTCGGGGGGGGGGGGGGGGGGGGGGGGGGGGGGGGCGTGGCCTTGGCCTGGCTCTGGGAGGTCTCTGACAAGTCACTTCCTTCTCTGGGCCTCAGTTTCCCTGCCTGTAAAACAGCTGGGAAGGTCATAGACTGCACACCTTAGTCTGTGTAAATGGGGCCTTAGGGCAGGGCTGAGGCAGGATGTGGGGTCAAAGGCCAGTTGTGGCGGATGTCACTGCCCTGGGAGGGGATCGGGCAGGAAGCAGGGGGGCTGGGCCTCCTGGTCCTGTTCCCACACTGGACAAACAGGGCCTAGAATTGGGATTTTGCTGCAGGGTCCCCAAGGGTCAGGCAGGCCCCACGGCCCACGCTCTTTGGCCTGCTGAAGCATAAGGCTCTCCAGGTAAGTTGAGTCCCTCATTGCCTCCTGCCTCTGTTCCCAGGCAGGACAGGCCATCCGCCCCATGGGAATGTGGCTTCTGCTTTTGGCTTCTGGAATCTTGGGTTCCATGCCTGGCCATCAGAAGGTAGCCTGTGCCCCATTTCACAGATAAGAACACTGAGGGTGCAGAGAGGGGCAGCAATGTGTCCTGAGTCAAAGTTAGAAGAAGATCCAGCCTGGATTCAAGCACGAGCCCACCCCAGTGGGTGACTTCGTGGAGAAACAAGAACAGAATAAAAATCCAGCTGAAGGTGAGAGAACCTGTCCCTGCTTTAGAGCCATACAGCTGGCTGAAGGCTCTGAGAAGCCTTTCCTTTTGAATTTGTGTCTGCCCGGGGAGATTATGCTGTATCAGTCACCCACACCTTAGTGAAAATTAGAGCCATAAACTCGCTTTTCTCAGAATCCCCAGCTAAGCATCTCATGGCAAGGGCTAAATGATGGATGGAAGCAGGCAGCTCAGGGCCAGCACAAGAGGGGCGGCTGTATCTGCCAGGGAGGGGAACCAGGAGGGAGGAAGGGAGTGTGGCAGGGAGCGCTGGGGCGGGGCTGGCCTCTCCCAATGTGTCACAGGCTCTCAGGGAAGCCCGGGGAGACTGGGGGGTGGGGAGGCCCAAAGGGGAAGTAGGGTGGAGCAGGAAATAATCCTGCATTTATTGAGTGCTTACTCTGTGCGGGGCACCGGGACAAGGGCTCCACCTGCAGTCATCTCATCCTCCCATGGTCATGAGGGAAGCACCACGGTCACTTTCCTGTCTCAAACGTGGGGCCACTGAGGCACAGAAGGCCTTCGCTCCAGGGCGCCCCGTGACCGAGCTGTGAAACAGGGCCAGCCTGAGCTCACAGCCTGCCCTTTTCCCTGCCAAGCTGGCCTGGCATATGGGCTGGGCAGGGCTAGGAGTGTAGTGTCACTGTCCTGGGTGGCTCCCGGGACTTATCTGAGACCCTGATGTCCCTGAGGGCTGGACGGTTGACCCTGGGGCAGTGGATGAGCCCTGTGGGGGGCAGGGTGCTATGGAGGGAGCAGCACCCCCTTCCCTCCTCCCTCTGGCTGATCTGGCCGCCCAGACCCAGACAAATGACTTCTGCTCTGCCCCAAGCCCTGGCCTTGGGACTGCCCAGCCCAGACCCCTGCCCACTGGCCACATTAGCTCCCTGATGCACCCCTACTGCCAGAGCCTCCTGGAAAGCTCGTCTCCGGAGCTCTGAGTCCAAGGCCACTGCCTGTCACTGTCGCCCCACCTTTCCCTTCTGGGTTCACAGCAGCAACGTCAGGGGCACCTGAGATACACAGAGATGCATGGAGATTCTCAGGTTCACCCTCAAGTCTCCAACTAGCCCAGTCCCCGGACTCTCACCCGCTTCCCCCAGCAGCTGGACACAGCTGGCCCCACGACGCACCCACACTCGGCCACCCTTCCTGGGCGGTCACCAGTGTGGACCCACGGTCCACACATACCTGGGTATGCGCTGACACGGGGCCGGGGTCACCCACACTCACGCACAGCTCCACACCCTGACACACGCACGTACACACACCGATAGAAACAATCACCCCAACATGCACACACACGCCAACACAAATACAGTCACCTGAACACACACACGCTCTCCCCGACACACACACATTCCATTGCTGTCATGTCAACTTTGGCACAAGCGCACGGCCTCTCGCCCGCACACACGAGCCCGCGGTGACACCACCACCAACATGCTGGCAGACTCACAAACACACCCTCACGTACGCTGTCGGCCACACCCCCTCCTAGCGCACACTTCCACGCTCACACCCTCATCCCAACACACTTACGCACACCAGCTTGCACACGCGTCTGGCGCAAAGACCCCTTCCTTGCGCTCGTGCTCACGCTCGCCCTCTCTCTGTCTCCCTGTCTCTGTCTCCGTCTGTCTCTCTCTCTCACTTTGCTCACACTGGCCCTGCTGGGGCCACCTCTCTCTCCCAGCTCAGGGACCCTGGAAAGACAGTGGTCCCCCTCGCTCCCAGCCAGAGCATCGCCCCCTGTCCCCCTCCTGACTCCGGGACCAAGGCTTCTGAGAGTCCCCCCCACCCCCCACCCTGGCCCAGCACCTGGCCTCCAGGCTGGGAGCAGCCCAGAGATGGCAGTGGGCGGCCGGACGCGGCCCAGCGTTCGGGGCCTCACCTGCTTGCACTTCTCCTCGGCGGCTTTCTTGTCCGACTCGGCCTGCTCGGCGCGGTCGATGGCGTTCTCCTTGTCCAGCTTAAGCATCTGCATCTTCTTCTTGATGGCCTCCATGGCTGGGCGGCGGGTGCGGGCGCAGAGGACTCTGCGGGGTAGGGGCTGCGCTGCGGGTCGGGACTGAGCGGCCCGGCGGGGGCGAGGCCCTTATAGGCTCCGGGCGCACCGCCCCGCTGCCGGGCGAGTCCTGGAGGAGGCCCAAGCCCAGGCCGCCGGGCCGGCCGCCACTCGCTTGCTCAGGAGGACTTGGCCAGCTCACCAGCCTCCCGCAGCCCTCGCCTTATTTGGGCCTAGGATTTTCTCAAAGGAAAAAAAAAAAAAAAGAAAGAGCCCGACCCGTTTCCGTTTTTAACCTGCTGACACAGGTCCCTTGTGGGTGTGCGGGCACAGCATTGGCTCAGGAGGATCCTGGCGGCCTGGCCTGCCGGGCCGGCCTCACCTTCCCCATCTGTGCTTGGGGAGCATAGAAGAAGGCTTGTGCGTGGGTGCAGGGTAGGGGCCAGGTGGGGTGGGGCGGTGCCCATCCTCCCTTCTCCTCCCCTCTGGTCCAGCCTCCAGGTATGGGGTCAGGACTCCAACCCACTTCCCGCTCTGCCCCAGGGGCTCCCTGGGTCACCCCTGCTTTCTGGTGAGTCTCTGACACGTCATCTTCTCCCTCTGTCTCTTTTCCAATGAGTGTCTCTCTCTATCTCTGTGTCTGTCTCCCCATCTCTTTTGGTCTTGTTCTCTCAGACTCCCTCTGGATCTCTTTGTCTCTCTCTCTCTCTCTCTCTCTCTCTCTCTTTAGGGTTTCTCTGCCCTTCTTTCTATCTCTCCCTCCTCTTGTGTCTCTCTCTGTCAGCTCCTCTGCCCCTGTGGGCCGGCATCACCAGGGCAAGAATGACCTGGGTCATCTCTTGGGAATTCTTGGAAGCCAAGGCAGGCCCAGACCAGGCCCTGATGCCCTCCCTGCTCCGCTCAGCACCACTGGAAAGGAGGTGGCCTTAGCTTCTCAGCTTGTCACTCAAGACTCCTGCCCTCTGCTCCCCAGCTGTCCCCAACACCACCTTCAGGCCTTGGCATGTGTGGCATCCCCCAACCCCCTGCCATGCTTGTCCCTTGTGTCCTCCAGCAACCGGGGGTAAGATTTCCTGCCTTCAGAAAGGTGTATTCATTCATTCATTCATTCATTCATTCACATGATGAACACAGAGGGCCTTGCCCACGCTGAGCCCCAGCAGCATAAGCACAGAATATGGGGGCTATTATTATTATTGTTATTATTTGATCATCAGGTTGGAACTGTGAGCTGCTCCAAAGCATCATCTGTGGCCTCCTGAGTACCCGGCCTCCAGAAGATCAGAAAATCCTTGTTAATTAAAGTGAACAACTAACCCCCTATACATTCACACACTCCCTCCCACACACTTATACCCCCCTCCACACACACACACACACACACACACACACACGCACACGCACACGCACACATACACATTCTTCTAGGACTAGAAAGCTTGTATTCATCCTTTAAAGTCCAGATCAGATGGGTCCTCCTCCAGAAAGCCCTCCTGGACTCCTAGACAGAGAGCCCCGGGGCCTCCAGCCCAGCATCAAAGCTTCTGTGTGGGATGAAGTAGAAGGAGTGAGGCTTCTGTGTTTCCTGACCAAGACCACAGTAGGATGGGATAAAGGGAGACTGAGCAGTGGCCAGCACCACTGGGGAGCATGGGTGTCAGGCTCAGATATAGAGTCATTGCTTCCCTCTACCACCCCCCACCCCAAGCCAGCTTCCTTTTCTTTGTCATGTGGAGAACTCCCATCCCCCACCCCCCATCAGCATGGGGGCCCAAACGGTAGCAAACTGAACATTCTGGAAGCTTTCTCATGCCCCAAGGACACTGGGGAGAAGCCAGTGGCTTCTTTAGGAATCAAGAGGACTCCGCCCAGATCCCTCCTCAACTCCATTCTCCATCACTCTCCCTTATCTCACCCCTTCCCACATCCTGGTTGTGCAGACCCCCCTTCCTCTTATGATCTAAGCAAATCATCATAATTGCCTCTCTACGAATGTCAGTGATCAAAAAAGTGGAGTCTGGTGCCAGGAGCCATGCTGAGCACTGCACTCAGAGCACCTCACTTCAGCCTCCCCGAACCTTAAGAGGTGGAAAACTGTATTTATTTCCATTTACAGAGGAGGAAGCTGAGGCTCCGAGTCGCCTCCCGAGGGTCACCCTGCTTGTAAATGGCAGAGCAGAAACCTGACCCAGCTCCCTCTAGAACAGAGCTGGAGAGAGGTCCTGAGACCCCCACCATGTCTCTCTGGGCCCCTTCTCCTGTCCTCTGATGGTCTCAGACTAAGTCATCAGAGGTCAGCTCCCTCCATTCCCTCCCCCTGCCCCACCCCTGCCTCCTGGGAGTCCCTGGGACCAGCCTCTCCACAGGTGGTGAGGCTAATTCCAGGCCTGACACCACCAGCTCAGGAAAGGGATCCCTCCCCCAGGAGCTGCGGGTTAGCTGGCTAGCTAGCTCGGTGGCCTTGTAGGGTAGACCCTTGTCACTGGAATGTCCTCTTGTTCAGGGAGCTCCCAGAGTGGAATCTGATGCTGGGGAGAGGAGAAGGAGGCTAGGAAAGGCATTAAAGCTCTGCTCTGCCCCCTGCCCTGTAGCCTTGGGACTTGTGCCCTGTCTGTGTACCTGCCCCAGGGATGCCCGAGGAGTGCTGACCAGGGCTGGAAGTGTCGGCCAGCGTTCCTGGGGGCCCTGGCCCAGCTGTCCAGGCTGTGGGGCATGAGGCGGGTGGAAACTACCATTTATCCCTCCGGAGGTATGAACCCCCGCCTCCCGACACTGGTTTCTGAGGATGGTGGTGAGCACAGAGGGACCCATCGCCACCCTGGTCACCTCACAGCCATGACACTTGGGGTCATTTATTGAGCATCTACTACATGGCAGGCACTGTGTGGGCCTTGAAGACATGGTGGTGGACACGACTCAGCCCAGGGAGAGAGGTGACCGTAACTACAGTTAGGGAATTCTTCATAGTAGGCTAAACTGCTGTCTTAGGTTGGGCTCCCCGAGAAGGAGACCCTGAGACAAGAATTCAAGGGCAAGTGATTTATTTGGGAGGCAACCCGAGGAGACATGGGTAGCAGGTGGGGAGGTGGGGCAGAGAAGGGAAGGAGGCCCGTAAAAGGCTGTCTGGATGAAGCCAGTTACCTCTCTGGACAACTGAGGCGCAGTCCCACTGGGGGCCTCTGGGGGCGCAGCAGAAAGCACGCTCCTCGGAGTTGTGGGGGCTGAGGGCGTGGTAGGCTGGGGTATTTATGCACCAATCCCCATCCTCCTTGGTTGAAGGATGCTTGTGTACATGGGGGGTGTTGATTGGCCAGCACTTCTGGCCTGCCCTTGCGTGGGGCACCCTTACCTTCCCCAATCCACCACCCCATTCAGGTGCTGGAAGAAGGAAACCCTTTGTGCCAGGGGGAGCAGTGGGAGCTGAGGGCACCTGGGTAGGCACTGAGCATGTCGGTGAAATGTTAATTTTAACACTTAATGTTAATATGCAACGTGGGGACATGATCGGTCTTGGGTGGAAGTCAGGGAAGCCTTCCCGGAGGAGGTGACAATTGAAGTCGGTCTGAAAGAGGACCGAGGGTGGGGTGGGGGTGGGGGGGGGACTAGAAACAGGTGTTGCATATATGAAGACTACAGGTGAGAGAGTCCTAGAGGAGGTGAGCATGCCTTGACTGTGGAGAGATGGGCAGAAAGAGTGTGGTAGGTGGGAAATGAGGACGCTAGGGTCAGATGACAGAGGAGAGTATGGGGGGGGGGCCCTCGATGTGTCTCCTGGAGTTGGAGGCACCAGAGAGACCAAGGGAGCCAGAGTGAACTTACTGTTGGTGGACAAGAGCAAAGATCTTCTCCTCTGGCATCCTGTGAAGTCTTGCTGATTGAATAACATGACAACAATGGTCATCAAAGTGGCATTGGCTAAGGATGATCCAGATTATCTTCTTGGTGGGTCACATGCTGCGTGTGTAGTATTTGTGTGAGGGGAGTTTCGCTGACCCTTCACCCAGACCCTTGTTCAGTAAGAACTTGGAGCCCCCCACCCCCGCACGCCCACAAGGGAAATGCTCACCAAGGTCACCCAGCTGGCATGTGCCAAAGCCAGGATTTGAACCTGAGTCTGTCTGATACCCTGGGACCTGAGACCACCACCGCTCCAGCCCCACTGCTGTGTTTACTAAGCCAGTGTGGGGTGGAGGAAGCAAAGGGCCCTGTGTCCTCCTAGAAATCTCGGAGACAGACTCCAGGGGAACTGTGTGGGTTACAGAGCTTGGCCACAAATGCCGAAAAGCAGGCATGACCACGAGCTCTGTGGCACCATCATGATAATTAATGATAATTATAGTTAACACTGACATGGCTCTCAATCAGCTCATGCTCTTCTAAGTGCCTTGCATACATAAGCTCATATATTAATTTTCACCTAACCCTTTGAGATAGATAGAGGCTATTACTATTTCCATCATATAGCAGGATAAACTGGAGCACAGAGAAGTCAAGTGACTTGCTCAAGGTGACACAGCTAAAAAGTAACAGAATCAGGATTTGAACCCAGGTGGTCTGACTCTAGAGTCTACTCATTGAACCACTACACTATACCCTGAGCAGACTTTTGTGCTTGACCTTCAGCCCCAATTACCCTTACAAACAGTAGCCACCACCCATTGGGTGTCAGTGCCACCACTATTGGGAAACAATCTTTGTGAGTGTTTGGCATTTCTGTACAACTTGCAAACAGTGGCATGGGCAAGGTTTTTTTGGTTGTCTTTTCAAGGATGTTTGTATAGCAAACAGCCATGGAAGATAGTTTCTTCCTGCAGAGCAGAGAGCAGGTTTGTTTGCTGTCCCTATGATAACGATAATGCCTCCCTCTGAGATAAAGGTGGAGCGGGTTTGTGTGTAATCTACTAGAAAAGTCTGGGATTTCTCAGCATAGAGCTCCCCGGCTGTGGTTCAAAGACATTTTGTGTCCATTACCTACCTGGGATCACCTGAATGGTCCCTGTGGGACTTGGGAAGAACTGGCACAAACAGGAAGTTCATGCCACCTGCACTGCAAGTAATAAAGTCTTTTGTCTCTGACCCTGGAGTCTCGTGTCTTCTGCCAGCATCCAAAACTGTATCAGGTTAAATTGTCAGCTTGCAGGGAGGGTGACAACCCAGACCCTTCATAGTTCTTGGTACTTATTTGCTCTCTCTGATGCCACGTGTCACCAGGGTGTCTCTCATGGGATCCTGGATTTTATCCTCTCACCTCTGCTGTTGCCTTTCTGAGCTGGTGCAGAATGGAGTGGTGAAGAGTTAAAGCATGCAATCCTTTTAAGGTTTATCTCTCACCTTTGGTGCTACTGATGTTTCAGGCCAGATGGTTCTGTGATGGTTCAAGGCCGTCCTGTGCAGTGGATACTGTGGAGCAGCATCCCTGGCCTCTACCCATTAGATGCCATGAGCACCCCACCCCCAGTCATGACAACCCCAAAATGTTTCCATACATTGCCAACTGTCCCCTGGGAGTGGGGGGGGGGCAAGCTAAATTGTTCTTGAGAATCACTCCTTCTAGGAAGGATCAACATCTTTCTACTCCCCCATTTATATGGAAATGATTCCTGAAATGCCCTCAGTTTGAACACTGGCATATCAGAATTCCTGAGACTTTGAAAGAATGGATTAATGATAAAAAGTAACAACATTGTGCACCCATGTTCATAGCAGCATTAGTCACAATAGCCTACAGCTGGAAGCACCCCGTGTATCCACTGATGGATGAATGGATAAAGATAAATGTGTCATATCTTGATACAATGGATTACTCAACCTTCCAAAGAAAGGAAATTCTGACACACACTGTAACATTGTTGAACCTTGACAATGTCATGCGGAGTGAAAGAAGCAAGGCACGAAGGCGTAAATACTGTCTGATGCCACCTATAGGAGGTCCCTAGAGGAGTCAAATTCATAGAGACAGGAAGTAGGATGGTGGGTGCCAGGGGCTGGGGGAGGGGGATGGCGAGTTAGTGTTTCAATGGGGACAGAGTTCCGGTTTTTCAAGATGATAAGAGTTGTGGGGATGGACGGTGGTGACAGTTGCACAACCACGAGAATGTACTTAATGCCACTGAAGTGAACACTGAAAAACGGTGAAGATGGAAAATTTCATGTTATGTGTTATGTGTATTTTACCATGGAATATGCAACATGGGGACTTAATTAGCCTTGGCTGGAAGTCAGGGAGGCCTTCCCCAAGGAGGTGGCATTGAAGTGAGGTCTAAAGGACGACTGAGAGGTGGGGTGGTAGAAACAGGTGTTGCATATATAAAGACCACAGGTGAGTGGTCTTTTATTTATTTTTTATTTGTTTTTATTTTTTAATTTTTATTTTTTAAATTTAATTAATTAATTATTATTATTATTATTATTTTTTTTTTTTTTTTTGAGAAAGAGAGAGAAAACATGAGCAGGGGAGAAGGGGCAGAGGGAGAATCTCAAGCAGGCTCCACGCTCAGGGTGGAGCCCAACTTGGAGTTCAATCCCACGACACTGGGATCATGACCTGAGCTGAAATCAAGAGTCAGACGCTCAACCCACTGAGCCACCCAGGTGCCCCTTACCACATTTTTTAGAAGTAACAATTAATAGCATTTGTTGAACACTTACTATGTGCCAGGCACTGAGTGTTTTAGATGCAATGTCTCAGCATTTACAAACTTCAGTCATTCCTATATCACCTCTACCTTCCTGTGCATGTCTTACTTTGGGTTTCCCTAAAAGTAGACCCCAAAACGAGGATCTTGCCCGTCATGGATGCCACACCTTATCCTGTGTCACCCTGCTCACATCCCTGTGCTTTACGGGTTAATACCTTTATCTTAAGAGAAAACTCAGGCTGGCCCAAAGCTACGTGGGAAGGAAAAGGCTGGCTTCCATTCTCCCCTCCTCTATAACATGGAATTGTGACCTTGTAGTTGCAGTATCTTTTCCAGTCTGCCTTGTGGTTAAGCCACATTGGTGGCTAAGTCCTCACTGCTGAGATGGGAATGTAAGTTATGTGTGTGCCCTCTGGGCTAAAGCCTGAGGACAGAAGACCTCCCTCCCTCATGCTCTTTGGCCCCTTGTTTGCAAGCTGGAATTTGGACATGCCTATGACCCAGCTTGCAAACAACCCCAGTGTCTTAGGGATTGATGGAAATTGGTACCTAAAACGGCTGCATGAAGAGAGCTTCCTGCCGACCCGGGACTCAGAGAAAAATCAGCTTCTGTCTTGGTTGAAATACTGCATTTTGGGATTCTCCCTTTTTGCTGGAGCTTTAGACTTTTGTCCTAACAAATAGAGTAGCCGGTCCTGGAAGTGGGGTGCTGCCATGGCAGTAGGTGGCATTAGCTTAGAGGCTGGGTTGTGAGGACATGGTACCCCAGGCTAGAGCTGGGCATCCTCTTCAGGTCACAGCCAAGGTGAAACTATAATCGTTGAGAACCTGGAAGATCGTTCAGGTGGTTACGAAGCCTGCATCTCTAGATGGAGGGATTAGAAGGAGCAAGAACAGGGTCACCTGGGTGGCTCAGTCGGTTTAGCATCCGACTTCGGCTCGGGTCATGATCTCGCGGTCCGTGAGTTCGAGCCCCGCATCGGGCTCTGTGCTGATAGCTCGGAGCCCGGAGCCTGCTTCGGATTCTGTGTCTCCCTCCCCCTCTGCCCCTAACCCACTCGCATTCTGTCTCTGTCTCTCTCAAAAATAAATAAACATTAAAAAAAATTTAAAAAAGAAGGAGCAAGAATATCATTGTGAATTGGCTGCTCCTTGCTGAGTTTTGCAAAGTATTACAAGAAAGATGTGGACTCAAGGGACAAGAGTTGGTGCATAGAGATAGAAAAGTCGACAGATGAGAGTCCTCAAAGGGTTGGAGAAACCCCATGATCCTGATTTTGGAACCCGTGGTTAAGCAGGGCATTGCCTTCTGCAGGGTAAGAGGCATCCATTTCAAAAAATGTCCATTTTATTTTATTTTATCTTATTTTTGAGATTGAGAGAGAGAGAGAGTGAGTGAGAGCATGAGCAGGGGAGAGAGGGAGAGGGATGGGGGGAGAGAGAAAGACAGAGAGAGAGAGAGAAAATCTTAAGCAGGCTCCATGCTCAGTGCAGAGCCAGACTCGGGGCTCGATCCCACGACCCTGCAATCATGAGCTGAAATCAAGAGTTGGATGCTCAACCGACTGAGCTACCCAAGTACCCCAAGATGTCCATTTTTTTCAAAAATGTGTTTCCATCCAATTTTATTTACCCAAACAGGTGGTGGGCCAGATTTGGCCCATAGGCTGTAGTTCGCTGACTCTTGTCCTGACTCAGATTGTTTTGTTTGTTTGCTTACTTGTTTGTTTTTAGTTTCAGGTGTACAACCTAATGATTCGATATTTGTATATATTGTGAAAGACCACGGTACCTCTCGTTAATGTCATCACCACACATGGTTATACTCTCCTTTCTTCTTGTGAAGAGAAATTTTAAGATCCACTCCCTTAGCAACTTTCATATATGGTAGAGTATCATTAACCACAGTCACCAGGCTGGACATTGCACTCGATGACTTATTTATTTTATAACTGGAAGTGTGTACCTTTTGACCACCTGTACCCATTTTCCCTATCACTCACCCTTCAGCCTCTGGCAAGCATCCATCAGTTCTCTGGATCTAGGAATTTTTTTTTTTGTTTTGTTTTGTTTTAGGTTCCTCATATAAGTGAGACCAAACAGTATTTGTCTTTCTCTGACTTATTGCAATTAGCACAATGCCCTGGAGTCATCCATCTTGGTGCAAACAGCAGGTTTTCCTTTTTTTTTTTTTAAGAGGTGGGGAGAGGTAGAGGGGGAGAGAGAATCTCAAGCAGGCTCCACACTCAGCGCAGAGCCTGACGCGGGGCTCGATCCCACAACCCTGGGATTATGACCTGAGCCAAAATCAAGAGTCAGACGCTTAACCAACTGAGCCACCCAGGCTGCCCTGGGGTAGAATTTCCTTCTTTTTCATGACCAAATAAGTCACCCATCTTGAATAAACGTGACACAGTTACTAATGGACCCACCAGATAAGGAATTAGGGAACCCTCAGCATGAAGTTCCCCTTTTAGAAACCTCTGGATAATCTAAATAATGGACCACTTGAGTGACCCCACTTTCCCCTTCCAACTCCCTAATTCTTGCTCTTATGCTTTAAATTAGCCAATACAGGGGCACCTGGGTGACTCAGTGGGTTAAGCGTCCAACTTCGGCTCAGGTCATGATCTCACGGTTCATGGGTTTGAGCCCCACATCGGGCTCCATGCTGACAGCCCAGAGCCTGGAGCCTGCTTCGGATTCTGTGTCTCCCTCTCGCTCTGCCCCTCCCCCACTCGCACTCTGTCTCAGTCTCTCAAAGATAAATAAATGTAAAAAAAAAAAAATTCTAAATTAGCCAATAGAGAGTGAGCCCCCCAAACCCAAGGCACCTCATCCATGGACCCTAGTAAACACAGAGCCTGAAGTCTATGTTCTCTGTCTCCCTATAACCTTGCTGCGTGGCCCCCAGGTGTGCTGTGTACCCTCCAGAAATATGCAGAAGAGTCTTATTTGTTTCAAAGTTCCTCAATAGTTGTTGCTAAGGTGTACCTTGTAATTGTAGCAAGAACCATGAGGGCTGTTCCACCACAACACTGACTCCTGTCGAGGGGGAAATGTCTGTGGCCACCCTCACAAATAGCACAGGCTCAGGTGAGTGCCTTAGGCATTCCTAGCCAGAGCATCACCAACAGTGGGCTGAGACCAGCACACAGGTCTGCCAAGACCTTTGTTTTCAAATGACCTCAAGTAGCCACCGTTAATGTGCTAGAGAGACGTGAGCACATCAAGGAATGCAAACATTCTGTCTGGGAAAGAACTTTGGGCGTGGTTACTGACTCAAAGCAAATAGCCTACTAAGAGTTCTAGAGAGTTCCTTCGAAATCAAGGGCCCCCGCCTGTGCCTTTTGGCACTAATTTGCATCAGAGGAATCAAAATCTATGACAGCTGCAGAGTTCCTCAGAAGGGTATCTCCTTGATCTCAGTTGATCTCAGCTCAGGTCACGATCTCATGGTTCGTGAGATCAAGCCCCGAGTTGGGCTCTGCACTGACAGCGTGGAGCCTGCCTGAGATTCTCTCTCTCCCTCTCTCTCTCTGCCTCTCTCTCTCTCTCTCAAAATAAATAAACATTAAAAAAATGTTATGGGTTGCCTCATGTCTCCTCCCCAAATTCATATCTTAAAAATAGGATTGTTGCAGATATAATAGTTAAGATGATGTCATTCTGGAGTAGGGTGGGTTCCTACTCCAAGAGAACTGGTGCCTTTATAAAAAGGGGGTGTTTGGAGACAGCCATGCACACCAGGAGGATGCCATGTAATGACGAAGACATGATCTACAAGTTAAGGGACACCAAAGATGGCCAGCAAAGCACCAGCTTCTCCCCAGCTAGAAGAGAGGCTCGGGACAGATTTTCCCTCACAGCCTCAGCAGGAGCCAATCTGCCAACACCTTGATTTTGGACTTTAGGCCTCCAGAACAGTGGGAGAACAAATTTCTGTGTAAGCCACCTCATTTGTGGTTGTTTGGTTGGTTGGTTTTGGTCTTTTTATTTGTTTGTTTGTTTTTACAGAATCCCCAGGAAACTAATACAGCCCATACGCTGTTCATCCTGACCAATATAGAAACTGGTACCAGAAGTGAGATGTTGCCATCCCACAAATGAAGAACCAGTTGAATGAGCTGCCTGGTCCGGTGGTTAAGGACACAAATTTTGCAGGCTGGGAAAGCTGGTAACCGTTGTTATGCCAAAGAACCTCGTCCAGAAATACTGCCAAGGGTGACAACCTGACAGGTAGATCATATGTCTCCTGAGCCTGTGTTTGCAGGATTGGAAAGAGCTAGAATGTCACCGTGAGTTGGCTGCTGCTTGCCGCTTGCAGCAAGGAATCACAAGAAAGAGATGATCTTGGAGGAGAATTGGCCACGTTTCAAAGTCAGAAACATCACAAGGTTAGAAGAGCCAACAGCTTCCTGTTCCTTCAAAACAGTGTAAATAAGGATCTTGCCTCCCACCTAAGGCTATTGTTTCGGGTGACCATTAACAGGGAGTGACAAAAGTGTAGGTAGTTCAAGGAAGCAAATATTGCAAATTAAATAAACACAAGAGCTCTGGCTAGAAAAGCCCATCGGATCTGGTGCCTAGCAATGGAACTCACTGGAAACAACAAGACCAGATGTCTACTCTAAGCTTTTTGAAGGAACTACGTTGTTAAAGAAACAAAGAGTGCAGTCTGCAAAATCTTATAACTCTTGAGCCTTTGCAATCAGGTCTTTTTATTATAGTTGCTTAACCTGAATCTTAACCAAATGGGGCTTGTGTTCTGGTCTCTCTCATCAGCAGAGCACTTCCTTTTTTTAGGCACTTCCTTTTTTGAAAATTTTTATTTGAGAGAGAGAGAGAGTGAGCTCAGGGGAGAGGGGCAGAGGGAGAGAGAGACAGAAGATCTGAAGCAGGCTCTGTGTTGACAGTAGAGAGCCTGATGTGGGGCTCAAACTCATGAACTGTGCAGTCATGACTAAAGCCGAAGTCAGATGCTTAACCAACTGAGCCACCCAGGCACCCTGAGAGACAGAGAGAGAGAAAGAGAGAGAGAGAGACAGAGAGAGAATTTAAGCAGACTCCACAGTCAACGCAGAGCTGGATGCGAGGCTCGATTCCACGACCCTGGGATCATGACCTGAACCGAAATCAAGAGTCGGACACTCAATGGACTGAGCCACCCAGATGCCCCAGAGAGCACTCTCTTTTAGCTGTGATGTGTTCTTCAGGCTGCAGTGTGAGCACCACATGGTCAGTGGTTTTGTTTGTTCCCTGCTGGACCCTCAGCCCTTCAAAGAGTGTCTGCAATGTAATAGATGTCCAATAAATAGCTGTTGGAAGGATGATGTAATAAACAGAACCAAGAGTGAAGTGAAAGAAATATCTAAGATTGGAACTATACAGGGCAATTTAGTACAGATGGGCCCCAGATTTGGACACTGAAACATCCCAATGTTATGGTCACTGAATAAACACTGGCTTCCTACCAATGAGGGCCCCCAAGGCGCCCGTCCTGTCACTGCTGTGTAGGCTGTACATGAAGGGGTTCAGCATGGGAGTGACCACCACGTACATCACTGCAGCCGCCGTGTCCTTCTGGGCCGTGTGGGAGGATGTAGGGCTGAAATAAACCCCGAAGAGTGTCCTGTAGGACAGGGACACCACAGAGAGGTGAGAGCCACAGGTGGAGAAAGCCTTCTGCTTGCCTCTCGTGGATGGGATCCTCAGCACGGAGGCAAAGATGCATGTGTAGGAGACCAAGGTACCCACAAAGGGGGTGATGATGGGTAGGGTGCCCCTGGTGTACAACATTGCATTATTGAGAAAGGTGTCAGAGCAGGCCAGCTTCAGCAGAGGGCTGAGGTCACAAAAGAGATGGGGAACCCGGTTGTGGGTGCAGAACAAGAGGCGAGTCAGTAATACTGTGTGGGTCAGGGCGTTCCCGAAGGCTGCAGTCCAGGATGCAGCCACCAGGAGGCTACAGAGGTGTGGCGTCACAGACACGGCGTAGTGCAGAGGGTGACAGATGGCCGCATAGCAGCCATAGGCCATGACCATCAGAAGGGAGCTATCGATGCCAGCAAACCAGATGAAGAAGAAGATCTGGGTCAGGCAGCCTGCGTTAAGGGATCCCTTTGTGTCCTGACGCGAGGTTGGCCAGCATCTTGGGAATGGTGGTGGAGGTGAAGCAAATGTCCACAAAGGCCAGCTTAGCCAGGAAGAAGTACGTGGGCGTGTGGAGTTGGGAGTCAGTGGCGATGGCCAGGACGATGAGCAGGTTCCCCAGTCCCATGACCAGGACATGCTCAGGAAGAGTATGAGGAGCAGCTGCTGTTGCTTGCGGTTCCCTGAGAGGCCCAGGAGCAGGAACTGAGAGACCCCGGTGAGAGTTGCCCCTTCCACCGCCATCTTGGAGCAATCAGAAAGGAAACCCAGGAGTTGTCCAGGGTCCTGACTCGGCCAGCCCTTGCACCGAGCCCTGGATCTCATGCCCTCTGGCTAGTTCCAGGCGTTCATCCATTCTTCCCATGCTCTCCCGCAACAGGACCCCCGCCCACCCACCTTCTTTGCTGCATGATTTCCATCAGTGAATACACCGTTCATTCCCCATCATCCACCTGCAGATGGGTGGACTGCTGCCAAGCACCGGGCCCATTTCTCACCCTCACCCCCTACACCTCTATGCCCCAGGGCTTCATCTGGGTACAGTCACGAGCTCAGCCTGCACATGTGGGGATGTGGGCATTAATATTCCCTGGAGTGACTTATAGCCCGCAAAGGACAGGGCTTTTTGGGCGACTCCCCTGGCTGCATCACTTCTGAGCGATGCAGTGCTGAGGTGTGCTTTCTCTGGGATCCCTAGGAACATCACCCTAGGAACATCAGCTGCCCCAAAGTGGGAATCTACTCATCCATGCCTCCCTTTCCCAAACATTCATTGGCTCTCCTGGGACTACCTCCTAACGAAACTATTTGCACTATTTCCTTGACTCAGAACCTGCTGTGGGGAGAATCCAAAGGAAGACTCAAGGATTCCAGAATTTCTTCCATCTTTGAGAGAATCCCTTCTCTGTCCCAAATAGCTCTCCAGCTACTGCTCCCTTTCCCTGCTTCCCTGGACTGCCATACTTTTCAAAAACATTGCCTGTTCTTACACGTCAAGAGGAGCCATGACCCCCCACCACCCCTCCAAGACAGCCAGCATGTGCCGGCACAAGTGTCCATTGATAAAATCCGGAAATGTTTGGCACAGGCTAGAGCATACGCTTATAGTCCTTCCAAAGAATAGTAAAATTAATCAACAATACAAATCATAACATAAACTCAATACTTCAATTCATTGCTGTTGAAGGTTGCAATGAGCTCTGATACATTGGCAACATCTGAGAAATATTTGCCAAACCTTTTGCCAGTTTGGCTATTGTCACTGTGAGCGGCATGGTCATGTGCTCATGAAATGCTCTGCACTGTAGGAGAGGTACCAGTGTGTCAGTATCCTCAAATCCGAGGTGGGCTTTGGTCTTAGGTAAGATTTACTTCGGCGTTTACCATTTGTGCATTGTAACTTTTGCGTAAGTGATTAAGTGTGCGATGCTTGGATAATGATCAAATCAAGTTTACAATAAAACATTAAAAAGAAAAGATCCAGGGGCCGCCTGGGTGGCTCAGTAGGTTAAGCATCTGGCATTGGCTCAGGTCATGGACTCGCAGTTCATGGGTTCAAGCCCCTCGTCAGGCTCTGTGCTGACAACTCAGAGCCTGGAGCCTTCTTGGGATTCCACGTCTCCCTCTCTCTCTGCCTGCCCCCCACTCGTGCTCTGCCTCTCTCTCTCAAGAATAAATACGCATTTAAGAAAATTTTTAAAAAAGGATTCAGGATGAAAAGGCAACAAGGTTTCAATAAGCTTTTTCATGTTCCTAGTAAATATGAACAGTACTCTGAATTTGTGGGAGAGGAGAGGAGGAATGCTATTCACTGTGAATTGTAACCCTGCAACATCTGATGATAGCAGAAGTCAGAGCATCCTGAAACAGTTTTGCTTCGATGTAAGACTCACTGTAAAATATGACAACTAATTTATATTTTTGGCAAATAATTATTTAGCAATAAAAATATAGATAGTTTATAGGAAGTAACAGGTGAAAGAGGTATTATATCCAAATACTGCTCACAAGCTGTTCACTCAAGTTTATTCATTTTGGAGAAACAGAGACAGAGCGTGAGTGAGGGAGGAGCAGAGAAAGGGAGACACAGAATCCGAAGCAGGCTCCAAGCTCTGAGCTGTCAGCACAGAGCCCGATGTGGGGCTTGAACTCACAAACCGTGAGATCATGACCTGAGCTGAAATCAGACGCCCAACCGACTGAACCACCCAGGCATCCCGTAAAAAAATTTTTTTTAATGTTTATTCATTTTTGAGAGGGAGAGACAGAGTGCAAATAGGAGAGGGGCAGAGAGAGAGAGGGAGACACAGAATTGTAAGCAGACTCTGGGCTTTGAGCTGTCAGCACAGAGCCCGATGCGGGGCTTGAACTCATGAACCATGAGATCATGACCTGAGCCAAAGTCGGACGCTTAACTGACTGAGCCACCCTGGTGCCCCAAAAGTAATATGACTTTTTAAATTTTTTTTTTAACGTTTCTTTATTTTTGAGACAGAGAGAGATAGAGCATGAACGGGGGAGGGTCAGAGAGAGAGGGAGCCACAGAATCTGAAACAGGCTCCAGGCTCTGAGCTGTCCGCACAGAGCCCGACGCGGGGCTCGAACCCACGGACTGTGAGATTGTGACCTGAGCTGAAGTCGGACGCTTAGCCGACTGAGCCACCCAGGCGCCCCAATATGACTTTTTAAAATACTCCGATGTATGGTTAAAAGTAACTGAGACTTTTAAGAAACAAAATAATTAATAAAACCTCAAAAACTATAATACCCATATGGGCATGACAGTACCATTCAGACTTGTGGATCTGTGCGTGGCGAAACCCATTTACTGAAAAGAAAAAACAGCTTTGTGAAAAATTACCTCAAGTAACTAAAACCTCAACCATGATCAGTGTCACTAGAATTGTTTCTGTAATTTATTTTAAAAGCGAAATTCAAGACCTTGAAAGCAGTTTTAGGTTTGTGGTTGATTGCACGAGGCTGTGTGATTTATTTCAGAACAACATTTGAACTAAATCTGACATAAGTAAAAAATAGAGTCAAATTTATTGGATCTGAAAAGGTGGTCACATGATGCTTGTGACAGCTTGGTGGTGTTTTAGAAATGTCATCTCCACGGAAAATATGTATGTGAAGACTTTCTGGGAGTTTGTAGAGATATAATGTAAGTCCAGAGTTTTGGGCAAAGTGTGCAAAACATTCTGGATGTTTTAATTTGGTATCATTCAAGTCTTTCTGTTTAGTTGTTGCTGAATGAGTCAAAAAAGATATAACTAAAATGGAATACTTTAAATATTTCTCTTAAAACTTTACATATGCCACCACGCATCCAGGAAATGCAGAGAATAAACCAATGTATCTGAAGAACTGGAGACGGAAATAGTGAAAATTGGAGGCGTATTTGGACGCAAATGGACAATCTGAGAGGAGCCAAAGCTGCAAAGAACAGACTGGAAATCAGGTCAGGTCTTGTAAATCCTTTTCTCAATAAAATTGTGGGAAAGGAGTCAGCCTTTAGAAAATAAAGGTGTGGGGCGCCTGGGTGGCTCAGTCGGTTAAGCGGCCGACTTCGGCTGAGGTCATGATCTCGCGGTCCGTGAGTTTGAGCCCCGCATCGGGCTCTGTGCTGACAGCTCAGAGCCTGGAGCCTGTTTCAGATTCTGTGTTTCCCTCTCTCTGACCCTCCCCTGTTCATGCTCTGTCTCTCCCTGTCTCAAAAATAAATGTTAAAAAAAATTAAAAAAAAAAAAAGAAAAGAAAGGTGTGTGTTTTTCGGTTTGTGTTTAGTGTTTAAGATTTGGCTTTAATAAATACATTTCTAAGAAGGACATCAATACTCTGGTTTTACAAAAAAAGGTTTGGTTGGGTTATTAAAGCTGATGGTAATTTGATGTATAAAAAGAACTGAACACATAAAAATAATTGAAAAAAAACCCCACCGAGACGGAAGTGAAAGATATTACAAGAATGAAGAAATGTGCGATACTATCTGAAAACCAACAAAATAAACATCAATCCCCAGGTGCGGGGAGTGGGAGACTATTTGGAGGTCCATGACTAGATTTTATGAAAATGAATTTGTTGTTTGATGACACGAGTAAAAACAAATCCATTTATGGAATCCTAAGAGTTGATCAAAGTATATCTGCGAAGCTCTGTGGGACAAATGTTAATGCAATCAAGCTCTTCAAATAAATAGGACAATTAAACCATTGCTAGAGCTTAATCACGTGAAGAGGTATTGAATATATAAAAATCTCAGGATTACAAGAGCTAGGACTTGGCTTTCAATTTGAATTGTTTGTTCAGTAGAAGGTGAGAAAGGGGGCGCCTGGGTGGCTCAGTCGGTTGAGCGGCCGACTTCGGCTCAGGTCATGATCTCGCGGTCCATGAGTTCGAGCCCCGCGTCGGGCTCTGTGCTGACAGCTCAGAGCCTGCAGCCTGTTTCAGATTCTGTGTCTCCCTCTCTCTGACCCTCCCCCGTTCATGCTCTGTCTCTCTCTGTCTCAAAAATAAATAAACGTTAAAAAAAATTAAAAAAAAAAAGAAGGTGAGAAAGGACTCAGCACCTTGAACATTGGTATTGATGTTAAGAGGAAATCTTGACTTTTTGAAGCTACAAGTGACCTAATGACAATCACCTTGAACCGTACCTCCTTCCATCTTTCCCTTCTCATTTATGATCTCACCTCCTACTCTCCACTGCACTCATTTCTGGTATCACTGATGTTCCCGGAACAAGCCAGACATGCTTCTGCCTCAGGGCCTTTGCACTTTCTGTTCCCTCTGCTTAAACATTCTTTTCCCCCAGATATCCACATGGCTCTGTTTTCCACTTCTGGCCCCTAAAATAACATATTTGTTAAGCAGGCAGGAGGAGCTTTTACAGAAGTAAACTAAATCTTGTCCTTTGTGTAGCATTTCACTCCCCCTCCCCGTAATATGTAGAGTACAATTCTGAATCCTGGTGCAACCACTATAGAAAACTATATGGAGGTTCCTCAAAAAATTAAAAAGGAAATGAAAACGGAATAGCTGAGAGCTATCTGCAATCCCAAGTTCATTGCTGCATTATTCACAATAGCCAAGATATGGAAAACAACCCAAGAATCTGTCAGTGGATGGTCAAGAAAATGTGGTATATGGGGTGCCTGGGTGGCTCAATAGGTTAAGCATCCGACTCTTGATCTGGGCTCAGGTCATAATCTCTCAGTTCATGGGATTGAGCCCCAAGCCCTGCACTGATACCTTGGAGCCTGCTTGGGCTTCTCTCTCTCTCTCTCTCTCTCTCTCCCTCTCTCCCTGCCTCTCCCCAACTCACGCTCTTGTGCTCTCTTTCAAAATAAATAAATAAACATTTTAAAAAAGAAGAAGGTTGGGGCGCCTGGGTGGCGCAGTCGGTTAAGCGTCCGACTTCAGCCAGGTCACGATCTTGCAGTCTGTGAGTTCGAGCCCCGCGTCGGGCTCTGGGCTGATGGCTCGGAGCCTGGAGCTTGTTTCAGATTCTGTGTCTCCCTCTCTCTCTGCCCCTCCCCCGTTCATGCTCTGTCTCTCTCTGTCCCAAAAATAAATAAAAAACGTTGAAAAAAAAAAAAAAAGAAGAAGGTTGTATGATTTCACTCATATGTGGAATTAAAGAAACAAAACAGATGAACATAGAGGAAGTGAAGGAAAAATAAGATGAAAACAGAGAGGGAGGCAAACCATACGAGACTCTTAAATACGGAGGACAAACTGAGGGTTGCTGGAGGGGAGGTGGGTGGGGTTGGGCTAAATGGGTGATGGGCATTGAGGAGGACACTTGTTGGGATGAGCACTGGGTGTTATATGTAAGTGATGAATCATGAAATCCTACTTCTGAAACTGGTGGTACACTATATGTTAACTTTCTTGGATTTAAATAAAATTTAAAAAAATAAAGAAAAGGGGCACCTGGGTGGCTCGGTCATTTGAGCATCCAACTCTTGGTTTCGGCTCAGGTCATGATCTCACAGTTTGTGGGTTCAAGCCCCACATTGGGCTCTGTGCTGACAGCTCAGAGCCTGCTTGGGATTCTCTCTCTCCCTTGCTCTCTGCCCCTCCCCCACTTGCACTGTCTCTGCCTCTCTCAAAATAAATAAATAAACTTAAAGTGAAATAAAATAAAATAAAATAAAATAAAATAAAGAAGAATGTTGTTTAGGTAAAGTTTAAAAACATGCAAAATGATTCTATGGATTGTTCATGGATATGTCCCTTGTAGTAAAGGTGCAAAATGTGTATGGGAGTGATCAACACTAGCTGTAGATGTTGGGTGTGTCAGAGAGAAGGGTAGGGAGGGCAGCGACATGGGCAGTATGGGAATATGGGAATGGTAGGGGGGGGATGTACATGGATGTTTTACTTCTTCATTTGAAGGATGAATACAAACTATGTTTCAGCCTGAAGCATGATCTATGCAATATCACACACACACACACACACACACACACACACTGGTCCCCACATACCTTGAAGGAACTCACCAGGAGAGATGGGTGGGTAAGTAAATGATAGATTCCACCTCACTCTCAGGTCAAGGTCACTGCGTCCCTCAAGCTCCCATCCCAAGGCTCCAGACACATCTCTTGGGTGCCCCACCCTTGCTGAACTTGCTCTGGCTCCCACAGGCCCCGTGTCAAGCCCAGCTCAGCGTCTACCCCCAATCCTGTTCTACCTCTGTGCCCGGGCTTAGCGCTGCCCTCACTGACCCCCCCAGGCACCTGGGTCAGAGATGCGGGTGGTAGCCTGGTCTCCTTCCGCCCCACTCACTGCATCCTGAAGGTTCTACCTGAGCTTCCTCTCTTCTTCCTCTCCTCCCAGTACCCTACTGGGTTCCTGTCTTGTCATTCTTCAACTTCAACCCTGCTCCTTCTCTGGACTCTTTGGTTCCAGATTTCCTCTTCTGGATGAGCCTCCATAACGGCCACCACCACAGTGAAATGACATGCCTCTCCCTTGCTTAGAACCCTGCACTGGCTCCCCATTGCCCTGCTGCTAACAGTTAACCTTTCTTACATGCCTCCTGTGCATGCCACGGCAAGGAGTTCGACATGCTTCGTCTTACTTTACCCTCTAAGATGGGCACTCTTACCTCCATTTCTAGGATCAGCAAGCCTGGAAAGGACAATCAACCACCCACCTTGCAGTTTCTTTTGCTCCAATCCTCCTCAAGCTCTCCAGTGAGGACCTCTTAGCACAGGACACTTCCTATTTTATTTTGTTTTCATTATACCGACAAATAACTGAAGCCCAGAGAGGCAAAGTCACTCTCCTGAGGCACACAGCAAGCCTGGCTGGAGACTCCACAGTCCCCTGCTTGTGGTTTACCCTGTCTGCCTCCCTTTCTCCCCACTCACCTACGGAAGGTGTCACCTCTAGCCACAGAGATGTGTCTCCAAAGGTGAGCCAGCTTTTGCTGGGAGAGCATTGTGGGCCACACGTGATGTAGAGGCAAGTCATTGGACTCACAAGAGGGAGCTCAAGGACCTGACAGAGTCAGATTTATCCCTCCATCCCATTCCTCGAGCCCAGTCCCCGAGTCCTCGAGTGTCTTGTTGGGGCACGTGCTAATTGTCCGCTCCACACTCTGTCCTACTGGCCTGTCTCTTTGGGGGGGAGGGCGACTGCAGCTTGCTCTGGGCCTTTCCCTCTACTCCTGAGCTGCAGGTGGCAGGGGCTCTGGTCTTATTCGGGGGACCTTCCCTGTGGGGCCTGAGCCCAACAGACTCCCCCTTCCACCCCCTCAGCTCTGCCTGGAGCTGCCTCACCACTGGGCTATGTCCGTGGCTCCCCTTTGCTGGAAGCAACAGACTACTGACATTTATTTCTTAATTAAGGTAAAATTCTTAATTTCAGAATTAGCCATTCAGAAGCGACCACTTCAATGGCATGTAGCATATTCCCAATGTTGTGCGACCACCACCTCTATCTAGTTCCAGAACATTTTTATCTCCCCAGAAGGACACGCTGTCCCCCTTCTGTACTCACTGACCGTCCCTCTCCCCCAGACCCTGGCAAGCACCAATCGCTTTCCATCCCTGTGGATTTGCTCGTTTTTGTTTTTTTATTTATTTATTTTTTTTTATTTTTGGGACAGAGAGAGACAGAGCATGAATGGGGGAGGGGCAGAGAGAGAGGGAGACACAGAATCGGAAACAGGCTCCAGGCTCCGAGCCATCAGCCCAGAGCCCGACGCGGGGCTCGAACTCACGGACCGCGAGATCATGACCTGAGCCGAAGTCGGCCGCTTAACCGACTGCGCCACCCAGGCGCCCCATTGCTCGTTGTATATAAATGGAATGATGCATGTGGGCTTTCGTGTCTGGCTTCTTTCACTCAGCACGACAGCTTCTAGGCTCATCCACACTGTAGTGTATGTCAGTGCCTCATTCTTTTTCACGGCCGAGTAATATTCCGTCGTATGAATGAGCCACATTTTGTTTATCCATTCACCATAGACATTTGGGTTATTTCCGCCTTTTGGCTATTGTGCATAGGGCCACTGTGAACACCTATGTACTGATATCTCTTCGGGTCTCTGCGTTCAGTTCTTCTGGGTACATCCCTATGTGCGGAATTGTTGAGTCATGTGGCAATTCTGTGTTCAGCTTTTTGGGGAACTCTGCCAAACTGTTTTCCACAGTGGCTCTCCCACTTTATGTTCCCCCCAGCAACGCATACGAGTTTCATCTCCTCCACATCCTCACCAACACTTGTTATTGTCCGTCTTTTTTTACTATAGCTGCTAAGGGGTGTGAAGTGTTATCTCGCTGTGGTTTTGACTTGCATTTCCTTCCATGAATGATCCAGTTGTGCATCTTTTCATGTTCCAAATACTTCGGAGCTTGCATAGCTACTGGTAAAATCTATTTGGGCACATACCCCTGCTACATGTATATTTATTGAAAAACAAAGTACTATTGTGAGCATTATAAAACACTCCTCCCAAATTGAAGTTAAAAAGAGGGTCACCCGGGTGGCTCGGTTGGTTAAGGGTCCAACTTCGGCTCAGGTCATGATCTCACAGCTCGTGAGTTCGAGTCGTGCGTCGGACTCTGTGCTAACAGCTCAGAGCCTGGAGCCTGCTTCGGATTCTGGGTCTCCCTCTCTCTCTGCCCCTCCCCTGCTCATGCTCTATCTCTGTCTCTCTCTCAAAAACAAACAAAAACATTAAGAAACTTTAAAAAAAAAGAAAAAAAGAGAAGCTCTGAGGATGACATAAACTCTTGGTCACTTCCAATCACCCTGATTAACCCTGACAATGGTTAATGCTTCAAGGTACCCTGGGACCAAGTTCATGGCTAAGGTTGTGGATAGAAACCCTTATCACAAGGGCTTTTTGACAACTGAAAAATATTAGACCCTTTCCAATCACAACTAATTTCTTTGCCACTGCCTTTCCCTGTCACAATGGGGCTGACACAGAGTTTATTTTAGGGGTAGAAATGATGCCACCAGCATTTTCTGGTCGACATTGTCCCCAATATGCTGTCTTTCATGACAGGGGTTCATTTTTGACGATGAGTTAATATAAAAATGGTTAATACAACCCGTAAATCAATTCATCCTGGCACACAGAAATCGCATTAATGCCCCTTAAAATAGGCTGAGAGCTAGAGTCAATCTGGTGAAATAGAAAATGTTAGCAAAGTACACTTCCCTGTTACTTTTTAAGCCCTTTTTATTTAGAAATAATTTTAGACTCACATAAAAGTCACAAACATAGATGAAGTGACTCCGTGTATCTTTCACTCAGCTTTCCCCAACAGAAACATTCTTATAATTATATAATTATATATGAAAAGCGTATTAAAGTTATAATTATATATTGTATAACATATATGTATATATAATTATAGATTTATATTCTGTATATTTAATAGTATATAATTATGGTACAATTATAAAAACCAGGACATTGACAGTGGCACAATACTATGAACTAAATACCTTTTTTTGGAATGCATCACTTTTTATATGCCCTCAATTGCTTTGAAACGCTTTATGAAATTTTGTCAGTTGCATGGAGTTATGCCATCACCACCACAGTCAGGGCACAGAACCATTTCATCACCCCAAAGAAACTCCCCCATGCCTCCCCTTTGCAGTCAATATACTCCCCCCTTCCCTAACCCTTGGCAATCATTATCTGGTCACTATAACCCCCATAATCCTAACATTTCAAGAAAGTTGTAAATAATATCAGGCAGTATGTGACCTACTCAGCATCCAGGTTGAGAGCCATCCAGTTTGTCACTTGTATCAATAGTCTGCTCCTTTTCACTGCTGAGTAGTATTCCATTGCATGGATGGACCACTGGACAGTTAGGCTGTTTCCAGCTTTTGGTTTTTGCAAATAAAATTGCTATGAATATTCGTGTACAGAAGTCTTCATGTTTCAAGGGTTTTTACCCAGGAGTGAGATTGTTGGATGATGTGGTAAGTGTAAATCTAACTTTATAAGAAACGGTCAAATCCTTTTCCAGAATGGCCATTCTATTTTGCATTCCCAGCAGAAATGTGTGAAAGTCCTGGTTGTTGGCACTTGGTATTGTCAGAGTTTTTATTTTAGCCATTCTGATAGCTGTGTTCTGATGTCATTCTTGGCTTTAATTTGCATTTCCCTGATGGCTAGTGCTGTTGAACGTCTCTTCATGTCTTTGTCATCTGTATATCCTCTTTGGTGAAGTGTTCGTGTGTGCAAGTCTTCTGTCCTTTCTCTAATTACTGTTATTTTAATTTTTAAATGTTTATTTATTTTTGAAGGAGAGAGAGACAGAGCATGAACGGGGGAGGGGCAGAGAGAGAGGGAGGCACAGAATCCGAAGCAGGCTCCAGGCTCTGAGCTGTCAGCACAGGGCCCGATGTGGGGCTCAAACCCACGAACTGTGAGATCATAACCTGAGCCAAAGTTGGACACCCAACCAACTGAGCCACCCAGTCACCTCTCTGATTACTGTTATTTGAAAAGTTTTTGGAAGAGAAAATGAATGTACTTGAAAGTTATTCTGTTTTCTCCTTACATGCAGGGCCACTATACAGCAGAACTTCTCAGTGTGGAGGGTGTGTGTGTGTGTGTGTGTGCGTGTGTGTGGGTGTGTGAACCATTCTCATTGCTGTCTGCGTGAATGGTGCCCCCATGAGGTTAGTGCAGTGCACACACCCCACTCCATTGTTCCTGCCAGTCCTGTCTGTTTCTCACTGGAGCATCTTGCCTGCCCCCAGGTTGACAACAGCGGACGCTGATCTATTCTCTTGTGGTGGGATGTTGTCCCTCACCTGCTTGGGAATAGGTATTCCTTACAACCTAGCTCCAGTGGACCTTGCCAGTCTCCTCTACAGCCAGTTCCTATCTCCACTCTATCCTAAAATCATGCTTTCTCAAGCCCCAGGGCCTTTGCACATGTGGGAAAGCCACCATCTCTGCAGACTAATGATTCCTTATACTATGTTCTCCATGCCAAGTTCAAGCCTCATTTCTAGGACATTTTTCCTTCACTGTTGATCAACCCCCAGGACCCTCACTCTGACCCATCCCTAAACATTTGTGCTGGTTGGGGGGGGGGTGGTCTGTGTCTCCAGACTGGAACTTCTCAAAGGCAAAGTCTGGAACTGAGCTTTCTCTGCCACACCAACAGTATTCAGCACAAGACTGAGCAAAGAGAGCCAGCAGAAGAGTGGTCTGTTGTTGAAATAATAAGCATGGGTTTATTTTTTTAAGTTTATTTATTTATTTATTTAGAGAGAGAGAGAGAGAGAGAGAGAGAGAATCCCAAGCAGGCTCCATGCTGTCAGAGCAGAGTCCAACATGGGGTTGGATTCCAGAACCATGAGATCAAGACCTGAGCTGAAATCAAGAGTCAGACCCTTAACCGACTGAATCACCCAGGTGTCCCTAAGTATGAGTTTGAAGAAGATTTTGACAGCTAATATTCAGAGTTTTGCAATGAAATCATATGAATTTTGAGTTGGGTGGGAAGAGCCTACAAGAACAGCTTTATCATTCTCATGCCCCTGTTTGGACCTTCCTGACGGCCTTCCTTCACTCACTCATTCATTCATTCGATTGTTATTGAGCACCTGTATGTGCCAAACCCTGGGCCAAGGGAGGAAAGACAGCATCTTTGGCCCTCGTCCAGTTCACATTTGAATGGAGAAGGCAGGCAGAAACCCAATAATTGCACAAATAATAAATATATGGTTACAACGTGACAGGGGCTATAAACCATGTGATGCTAAGAGCAAAGGTAATGGGGGCCTGAGTTGGGGTCAGAGAAGGCTTCCCTGAGGAGGTGGCCTTGAACTGAGATGGGAAGAATGAAAGGGAGTGGAGTTGGCCAAAGTAGAGAGGGAAGCGTTATTCAAGCCAAAGGAACAGCAGGTGTGAAGGCAGGAGGCAGGACATCCCCGGGGCACCTGCACTCTCAAAGATCCTGTCCTGCCTCATAACACACATCTTAGCAAGCCACTCGCAGTAAATGCATTTCTTCCTCTGTTAAAAAAAAATCGTAGGGGTGCCTGGGTGACTCAGTTAAGTGTCTGACTCTTGATTTGGGCTCAGGTCATGATCTCGCGGTTTGTGGATTGGAGCCTCACCTCTGGCTCTGTGTTGGCAGCACGGAGCCTGCTTGGGATTCTCTCTCCCCGTCTTGTGCTCTCTCTCTCTCTCTCAAAAATAAATAAATGAACTTAAATAAAAAGTAGAAAAGATTGTTATACTTTTGCTTTTGAAATTATTTAGGGGCCATGAAAATTACTGCACCACCTGCTTGCTGTGCTTCTACAGGGATTCTTGCAAACAGAGAACATCTAACCCACAGGTAACTTTCCAAATGTAACCACTTTTTGGGGAAATGCTACCGTTCACAATGAAAGGTGTTGACATCATGCTAGTGGAAGAAGACATTTCCTCCAAGCGTTTATTGATTTTGATTGTGCAGCCTTGCTTTTATGTTTTCAAACGTCAGAGTGTGTAGTTTTTAGTTTTTTCTTCCAGGTTTGAACATTTTCAGACTCCCAGAAAAATCTCCTGGCGTGTCGGCATACTGGCGCCCCCCAGCGCCCATACTGGGAAACGCACCCTGCAAGGATGTAGGGTCTTGGCCGGCCTGGGGCTGTGAAAAGTCAACCTGCAACCCAGCTCGCCCCACCCGCTGTCATTGTTGTCCCCGCCCGGTGAAACCCAAATTGCAACTAGAAGGAAGTGTCTCCACAGCACAAGATTCCTATTACGCCTCTCTGTCTTTGCAAAGGAAGTTCCCTCTCTATTCTTTTACTTATTTTTTTTTATTTCCAAACTAGATTGAGGTATCATGGCTACACAGAAAACGGCACATATTTATGTATTTATTATTACTTTTAATGTTTATTTATTTTTGAAAGAGAGAGACAGAGCATGACGGGGGAGGGGCAGAGAGAGAGAGAGGGAGACACAGAATCCGAAGCAGGCTCTAGGCTTTGAGCTGTCAGCGCAGAGCCTGATGCGGGGCTGACCTGAACCAAAGTGGGAAACTTAACCAACCGAGCCACCTAGGCGCCACATTTAGAGTGTGCAATTTGATAACTTCTGATGGGTGTGTACATGCATGCTTTTAAAATTATATATAATGATTTATAATACTAATTTTAAATATATAATGATTTATAATACTAATTTTAAATATATAAAATACAAATAACATAAAATTAAAATAAATTCAAATTGATGAAATAATTGCGAGAATATTACAAAGAATTCTTCCAAGTCCTTCTCCTACTTTGACCAATTGTTAACCTTTTTTTTCCCCACATTTGTGTTATAGTTCCAACTCTGTATATATACATTTTTTTTTTCTGAACCACTTGAGGGTTTTTCTGAACCACTTGCAGACAGAATGCCCCTCTACCCCTACTTTATGTGAATTTCCTAAGAAGAAGGGTATTCTCTTATGTGACCACAGAAAATTTATGAAATTCAAGAAATTCATCACAGACACATTTTATTATCTAATAGCTAGTCCGGATTCCAATGTCTCCAATTGTCCCCACATGGCTACACTCCATAGTGGTTTTCTTCTGTGATCCAAGATCCAGAAGGTACAAGCAGGATCAGGTGTATGTAGATCCAGTCCAGGATCAGGCATCCATTTCTAGTTATTATGGTTCTTTTGACTCCTTTCATAAAGACCAGCTTCTCAGCTTTTCTTGCTCTTTCATAACATCAAACATGTAAAACTATACTTGATTTTTTATGATAAATTTTCCTACAGGATAAAAACATTGAAAGAGTTTTATAATGAATTCTTTATTTATTTTTAATTTTTTAAATGTTTCTTTATTTTTGACAGAGAGACAGAGAGACAGAGTATGAGCAGGGCAGGGGTGGAGAGAGAGGGAGACACACAACCCAAAGCAGGTCCAGGCTCCCAGCTGTCAGCACAGAGCCCGACGCGGGGCTTGAACTCACAAACCGCGAGATCATGACCTGAGCTGAAGTCGAACGCTTAACCGAATGAGCCACCCAGGCTCCCCGATTACAATGAATTCTGATATGCCTGCCACCCTGGTTCAAAGGTTCTCAAAGTTTCGACATTGACATATTTGAAGAAAACAGGTGGATTTTTGTTTAAGTTTATTTATTTACACTGAGAGAGAGAGGCCAAGAGAGGAGAGAATCCCAAGCAGGTTCTACACTGTCAGGGCAGAGCCCAACACGTGGCTTGAGCCCATCAACCAGGCTGTATCCCACCAACTGTGAGATCACAGCCTGAGTGAAACCGACTGAGTCACCCAGGCACCCTCTGGTGGATTTTAATGTGGAATGTCTCTCAGTGTGGGTTTATCGGACATTTGATCATGATTAGACTCAAGGTTATAGTTTGGCAGGAACCACAGACATGTTGCGTCCTCCCTGGTTCATGGTTTCAGGAAGCACACAATGCTATTTCTTTCTCCTTCTATGGGCACCTGGAGATCTCATGTGCGGATGTTTCTGGGGAGACCAAGGGAAGGAGTGTCCTGAGGAAGAGCCAGCAAAGGCTGCTTGGGCAAGTGCTTCTGTGGGCAGAGGGTGTGAGGGGCTGCTACGTACGGGGACCAGAGAGGATGCGGTGCTTCCCAGGGTGTGAGGAGGGACATATTCTGGTTCAGTGCTCACATTTTCCTCTCTGTTTCTCTGAGTCAGTGCTTCTCACTTTCCAGCTTGCTTCCAATGAGTTTCTGCCACTAGGAGTGTCTCATGAAGGCCCAGAAGGTTAGAGGAAAGTCAGATCAGAGGGAGACAGGTGGCTGTCATAATGCCGGAAGCTCTCCTGGTAGCATCAGCAGGTGGCTGAGGCTCTGGCAGCCGCGGTGGCAGAACTCCTTCGTTTGAGGAGGAAGAAACCCTCTCTGGTCCAGACTTTGAAGAAACCCTCTCTGGTCCCCACGAGCCCCTCTGCTTGCCGCCTGTCTCTCTCCCCTTCCCGGTGGGTCTGTAACAGCCTCCACTTCCTCATTCATTCATCAAACCCTTATTGAGCATCTCATTTGGGGGTACTCCTAAACCTATGACCAGACACTCAGATGACCAGTGTAAGATCCCACCCTTACCCACAGCAGAGACATAAAGAAACAATATCACAGACAGGGGAACCCAGACGCCACATGAAAAAACACAAGGATGATCAACCTCATCAGTAATGGGGGCGGGAAGCCACTACGAGATGCTGTGTCACACTCATTACCCAAGGTGGATGAAAAAGTCTGGCAACAACAACAAGGTTTTCTGAGGCTTTGGGACAAGGAAACCCTTATCCACTGCTGGAGGGAGAGCAAATGGACAAGGTCACTTTGGAGAATAACGTGACAGTATCTGGAAAGGCTGAGAATGCACTATTCTATGATTAGTAATTCTTAGCTTTATACCCTACCGAGATATGGGACATAGAGATGTGTCCTGTGGGAAGCGTGGGGTATATGTTTCCATGTGAGCACATGAGAGGCTGTGATCAGGAATGTACGTCAGCATGGGGCACCTGGGTGGCTCAGTCCGTTAAGCATCTGACTTGGGTTCAGGTCATGATCTCGAGGTTTGTGAGTTTGAGCCCTGCATCGGGCTCTGGGCTGACAGCTCAGAGCCTGGAGCCTGTTTTGGATTCTGTGTCTCCCTCTCTCTCTGCTCCACCCCCACTCATGTCTGTCTCTCAAAAATAAATACAAACGTTAAAAACAAAGGAATATACATTAGCAAAATGTGGTATATCCATGTAATGGAGTACTACACAGCCCTAAAAAGGAAGGATGTTCTGACCCAGGCTACAACATGGATGAAACTTGAGGACATCATGCTGAGTGAAGTAAGCCAGTCACAAAAGGACAAACACAGGTCGATTCCACTTCTGTGAGCTCCCTAGAGGAGTCACAGTCACAGAGGCAGGAAGTAGATGGGGCGAGCCAGGGGCTGGGGGAGGGGATGGGGAGTCAGTGTTTCATGGGGACAGAGCTGCAGTTTTACAAGACGAAAAGTGTTCCAGAGACAGATGGTGGGGAGGGCCGCTCAGTGGTGTGAACATACTTAGTGCCACTGGACTGGACACTTAAAAATGCTTAAGATGGTAAATTTTACATCATGTGTATTTTAGCCACAAGAAAAAATTTGGAAAGCAAACCATTGGCAACACTGCTCATAATGGTGGAAGATTACAAAATAGCTAGATGACCCTCAGCAGAAAGATGGAGAAATACATGAGGGTGTATTCCCACGGTAGAATACTGTCACCCCGGAAGCAAATGAACCAGAGCCACGTGTGCTGACTGATATAAATCTTAAAAACATGGTTCTAAGCAAAACACAGCAAGCTTCAGAAGGATGTGTAGAGTGACCGTGTTTATATAAAGATTGTAAAACCCCTAGGGGCATGACAAAGGCCGTATTTAGAACAGTGGTTACCTTGGAGGAGGGAAACGATGGGACAGGGGAAGGGACTCACGAGGTCTCAGTTGCATCTGTGACACCCCCCTGTGAGGAGGGTTAATGTTTGTTTATTGTAAACTATACTTTAAATTTTTTTCCTTTTGATTTTTGTTACTATTTTTTTGACGTGTGCCTTACGAGCGATGAATGGCATACATTTGGCCTGTGAAACCGGCCACAAGAAAGATATTGAACATTTTTTTGAATGCCTGAAATCCAAAGGCTTCTTTTTTTGTTTCTCTCTGTGCGTGTGTATGTCTCTGTTTCTCTCTGTCTCTGTCTCTCACTGTCTCTGTGTCTCTTTCTGTATTTCTGTTTCGGTCTAAGTCTCTGTGTCTGTCTGTCTCTGTTCCTTTCCCTGTCTCTCTCTGTGCCTCTGTTTCTCCCTGTCTCTCTCTCTCTCTCTCTCTCTCTCTCTGTGCCTCTGTGTCTGTGTCTCTCTGTCTCTGTCTGACTGTCTGTCTCTCTCACACACATTTGATGAAGTTCTTGGTTCCTGTCTTCCATTCTCAAAGAAAAAAGTGGGAACAGCAACAAGTAGGCTGGGCCCACTGGCCCGTATCTGGGTTCTGACCACAATGCTCGGGCTGATGTCGCCCTCCTGGGCATCCACTGGTGGACATCCTCCAGGACTTCCCAGCCTCCCTGATATTCCTTGAACCCCCAAACCAGAGCCTGGGTGTTGTCACCCCTATCTGTGCTGCCTCACCTCCATGGCCAATAGGTCACCACTCCCTGCTTCTCTTACTTCCTAAAATATCCCTCCTTCCTGTCCCCTACTCTCCTTTCCAGCCCCCTGCCTCTCATCTCTCTCCTGGACAACCATTCTATGCCCTCACTGGTCGCTCTATTATCTCCCCTTTCTCTCTTGTCCCCTGGACAATCCCCAAAGTAACCTTGTAACTAAGTCCAAACTCCTTGCACGACAAGCCCATAAATCAAGAGGCATGATGTTGGGATAGGAAAGTGACTTTGTTTGGGGTAGGGAGCCAAGGATGGCTGGCTCTGTCCCAAAGAGCCATCTCCCTGGGCATGAAATTTGAGCTTCTTTTGTGTTAGCAAAAGGGGGAAACAGGAGGAAGTTGGAGTCAAAAAGTGACCGACATCCCAGGAAGGTCGTGAAACTTCTTGGTTCTTGGTCAGCTGATCCTTATATACAGAAATCTGCTCACATCGTTCCTGAAAATCTTGAACTTAGCGCAGTCATTTCTGTACATCCTTTCTCATCTCAAGTGAGGTAAGTTTCAGGTTTAAAAAAGCAGTTTTTGCAAATCTCAGCTGTAAGCAAAATTCCTTTGATGATTAACATGTCTCCCCGCAGGGCTCATCAGAAGTTTCTAAGCTACGGATCATAGCAGCAAGGAAAATAGGAGGAATATGGAGTCAGACGTGCTAAGTTTCTCCTGTTTGCAACCTCACATGCCTCCCTGCCAGCAACCCTGCAATAGCTTTTCCTACCAAGAGGTCACCTGTACTGAGGGTTCACTATGTGAGTGATTCTGTGTATCTGATTCTCCAAGGTAGCTACTATTACTCCCATTCCCTAGAAGACTTTGAGGTGCAAGGAGGTCAGATGACTCAGGTCTATTTGCTTCCAAAGCCCATTCGTATAAAACATCCCAGCCCAGGAGTTAGCACGGCTTACACACATGAAGACTTTCTAGTCCCATTCGTACAATATGAAGACTAACTAGTCAAGACTCAGAGAGGCAAAGTCACCTGTCCAAGGTCACACAGCGGGTCTGGCTATCTCCAGAACTCCTGCTCTTTCTTTCTGCTCCCACCTGTTCTACCTCTCTTCCCACTCACCTGGCACGTGAGCTATGATGTCAGGCACTAAGCCCACGGTGGTCCATACACTTCTGTCTTCTGGATCTGAAGGTATCTGATAAGTGGTGAGTTGGGTTGCGTGGAGAATGGGGTCTGGGGCTTTGAGTGATGGGGAGGTAGGTCTGTGGTCCCCCAGGAAGGAGTTTCAGTGCTCATAGCCCATTGCCTTGGGGGTGAGCCCCTGAGTGCCTTGTTAGGGATCCAGAAGCCAAATAATCGTCTGCTGTGTATAGAACCACCACTAGATGTGGCCTCTTGGGGAAAGTGAGTAACTCTCATCATTTCTTTCCTTTTCCTTTTCCTCCACTTCTGTAGAGGCCCTGATCTCTGAGACATTTTTCTTGGAGAGAACTTTCTTCCAGGGCTCTGGAAGTGGCAGAACTTCCCTGGCACCCTTGCGTCCTGTGACAAACCCAAGGTGCTCTTCTCCTGCTCAAAATCCTACCATGGCTCCCATCCTTAAGCAGGACCTCCACACTTCTTTTTTTTCACACAGCTTTTTATAGGAAAAAAGCATGTAAGCATATATTCATGCTTATTTATAAATAGATACATCTGCTACAGATAGAATATACAGTATTTTATGAACCACATCCTGTAAATGCTAACTTACAAAAAGCAAGAAGAAAATGAACCCTATTTAAGTAGATTTATAATTATGGCAGCTTCATATTATTCTTAGCTTACACATCCAGGCACATATAATGGTTAATATTAATGCTTACACATGTGTATATAAGACAGTCTTCTTGATACTTTCACATTTTTTGCCGGGAGGCGGACTTCTATTCCTGCTATTGCATTTATCAATTGCTTTACAACACATAACCCCCAAAGTTAGTGGATTTAAACAACATCAATAAGAACATTTATTTTGCTTATGAATATCTTTGTTTTGTTTTCTTTTGTTTTTAGATTGAATCCCCCCCCCAGCTTTATTGAATTATAATTCAGTATATATTTAGGGCACACAATGTGATGATTTGGTATGTGTATACATGGTGAAATGATGACCACAATCGAGTTAACACATCAATAATCTCTTGCAGTTACCAAAGTTCTTTGTGTGATGAGAACACTTAAGACCCACTCTCTTAGCAAATTTCAAGTGTATGATACAGAAGGATTAACTATAGTAGCCACGCTGTGCATTAGATCCTCAGAACTTGTTCATCTTATAACTCATAAAGTTTGTACCTTTTGACCAACACCTCCCCATTTCTCTCCCTTCCAATCCTGGCAACCACCATTCTGCTCTGTTTCTATAAGTTTGATGTTTTTCCCCCTCCCAGATGCGGCAGATAAGTGAAATTATACAGTATTTGTCTTTCTCTGCCTGGCTTATTTCACTTAGCATAATGTCCTCCAGGTTCGTTTATGTTGTCACGAACGGCATTATTTCCCTCTTATCTATATCGATAAATCTCCATCTGTATATCACATTCCTTTATCCATTTATCTGATGATAGACACTTAGGTTGTTTCTGTATCTTAGCTATTGTGAAAAATGCTGCAATGAACTTCAACATCCAGATATCTTTTTGAAATACAAGACAATATCTCTGAGGAACATGAATGCAAAATTCCTCAACAAAATATCAGCAAACCAAATTCAATAGCACATTAAAAGAATCATACATCATGGGGCGCCTGAGTGGCTCAGTCAGTTAGGCGACCAACTTCAGCCCAGGTCATGATCTCATGGTTTGTGAGTTTGAGCCCTGTGTCGGGCTCTGTGCTGACAGCTCAGAGCCTGGAGCCTGCTTCCAATTCTGTGTCTCCCTCTCTCTGCACCTCCCCTACTCATCCTCTATCTCTCTCTGTCTCTCAAAAAATAAATAAATGTTTAAAAAAAATTTTAAAAAAGAATCATACATCATGATCAAATGGGATTTATCTCGGAAATGTAAGGAAGGTTCAACATATACAGTAAGTAAATGTGATATGGAACACTAACAGAATGAAAGGTAAAAATCATATGATCATATCATTAGATGCAGAAGAAGCATCTGACGATACTCAACATCCTTTTGTGATAAAAACTTTCAACAAATTGGATATAGAAGGAATGAACCTCAACATAATAAAGGCCACATATGACAAGCCTATAGCTAACATCATACTCAACAGTGAAAGGTTGAAATCTTTTTCTCTAAGATCAAGAACAAGACAAGGATGCCCACTCTCACCTTTCCTATTCAATATAGTACTAGAAGTCCTAGCCAAAGCAATTAGGCAAGAAAAAAAAATAAAGGGCATCCAATTGGAAAGGAAGAAGTAAAACTGTGTTTGTTTGCTTATGGATTTTAATTTGAGACGGGCTTGGCAAGGCCAGTTCACCTCTTCCATTGGAAGGCTGAGGGTGGGAATCATTGAACACAGTGCATTCTGGATGTCGGCTGGACTTCGGCTGGGACTGGCTTGCAACACCTCTGGGTGGTGCCTCCATGTTACACCTTGGCTTCCTTGCAACATGCAGCTGGGTTCCAAGAGTGAGCATCCCAACAGGACCAGGTGGAAACTGTATGATCTTTAATGATTCAGCTTTGGAAGTCACATTGGGGCCACTTTGACATAGTCACAGTGCCCCTCCCCCCCCCCCCCAGATTTAAGGGGAGGATATTTACGCCCCACTTTTTGATGGAAGAGTATCAACATCACATTGTAAGAACAGTATGTGGGACGGCAGATATTAGTATGGTCATCCTTGGAAAATGCAATCTGCCAATGTCACTGATTATGGTATTTTCCTCTCACATTTTACCCAGTGAAGGGTCCTAGCCTCAGTCACTTTCATAGGTATTGTGCTTGCGTTGTTAAAATTAATTTTTTTCTGCAGATTATTTTCAAGGAATGTTCTTTAAGTTACTTGTCTGTTACATGGAGGGTGGTTTAGGGAAATCTGGATAACTCAAGCCATTCGTGCACTTTACCAAGTATGCAATCCTTCTATAAGACAAATTAAGAACAATATACATTAAAAATATATTTATCTGTGAAAATATGTGTATTTTTCTCTGTGGAAAAGAGGAGGGGTGCCTGAGTGCCTCAGTTGGTTAAGCGTCTGACTCTTGATCTCAGCTCGGGTCATGATCTCACAGTTTGTGAGATTGAGCCTCACATCGGGCTCTGTGCTGACAGCATAGAGCCTATTTGGGATTCTTTCTCCCCTCTCTCTGTCTCTCAAAATAAATAAATAAACTTTAAGAAAAAAGAAGAGGAGGAAATGATCTCTTGAGGAAAAAGGGTATTTCTCGCTTGAAATCATTTTGTTACCATGAGTATATTGCTTATTTAACCTTTAGCTGGATACTTTGAGCATCAGTGGACTTTCCCATTAAGTTAAAAAGCAAAAATATAAATGACTTCCACTGGATTTTTTTTAACCCAAGAATGAGTCTTTATTACCAAAGTAATTTTTTTGTTTTTTTAAACTTATCTTGAAGAAGTTATAGATGCACGAGAAGTTTCAAAAATAGTACATCGAATTCTGCAAACCTTCCACTCAGTTTCACCCGGTAGTTACATTGTATATAAGTATGTAGTACAAAATCAAAACCAAGGAATTCACATTAGTACAATGTATCTATATAGTTGTATGCAATTTAATCACAGGTGTGGATAAAATTGTCATTTTGAGGGTGTCATAGAAATGGAATCACACAATGTGTAACCTTTTGTGATTGGCTTTTTGCACTCAGTGTAATGCCCTGGAAATGTGACCAAGTTGTTGTATGTATCATGACATTTTATTTTTTTTATTACTGGGCATGTCATGGGCTGAATTGTGCTCCCCACTCCAAATTCGGATGTTGGTGTACTAATCCTTAGTACCTTAGAATATGACTTCATTTGGAGATAAGGTCTTTACAGAGATTAGTAAGTTTAAAATGACCTCTGAGGGTGGGCCTTAATCCCCTATGACTGATGTCCTTATAAGAAGAGGACAGTTGGACACAAAGATAGACACAGAGAAAAGATTATGTGAAGACATAAGAAGACAGACACCTCTGGCCTCTGGAGGTGTGAGAAAATACATTTTTGTTGTTTAAACCACCCAGTCGGTGGTACTTTGTTCAGTTAGCCTGAGATAACTAATACAGAGGGTTGAATACTATTGTATGGTTTCCCGGTGTTTGTTCAAGCATTCATGTGTTGAAGGATATTTGAGTCATTTCTAGTTTTTCACTATTACAAATGATAGCTGCTGTGAATATTTGTGTACAGGTTTGTGTGTGTGTGTGGGGGGGGGGGGCTGTATTGTCACTTTTATAAATTCCGAAGCCAACAATTAGTGAAATTGATGTAACATTTCACTTGACAGTCATTTCTTTAAACACTTGTTGATTTCAACTTTGTGGTTTTACTTTTGTGCTTTGGAGCAAAACTCTGCTTTTCTCCTTTTTTTTAAATTTTGTTTTCATTCCTAGGTCCCAGTTAGGTTCAGAAGCTCCTGGGATGCTGCAGACGGCCAGTGGGCAATGCCCAGGTTTGAAGCTTGAGGAAAGAAATAAAGGCCTCGTTAGACCCTTAAGTTATGTGAAATATGCCTCTGGAAAATCTTGGGAATGATCCACCTGATTTTGAAACACTAGCGTCCCCTAGCGCTTGGTTTGGGTTACACATCATGGAAGAGGGTTTCACCGTGAGGGGGGGTGAGGAAGGAATTCCTCCACATCTATATTTATATCTTCTTGATGAATCGACCCTTTTCTCATTATGATGTATCCTTGTTTTAAATATATAATTTATTGTCAAGTTAGCTAACATACAGTGTATACGGTGTGCTCTTGGCTTCAGGAGTAGATTCCCATGATTCATCACTTACATATAACACCCAGTGCTCATCCCAACAAGTGTCCTCCTCAATGCCCATCACCCATTTAGTCCACCCCCCACCCACCTCCCCTCCAGCAACCCTCAGTTTGTCCTCTGTATTTAAGAGTCTCTTATGGTTTGCCTCCCTCTTTGTAACTGTATATGTTTTTTTCTTTCCCTTCCCCCATGCTCTTCTATTAAGTTTCTCAATGTCCACATATGAGTGAAATCATACGATATCTTTCTCTGACTGACTTATTTCATCTAGCATAATACCCTCCGGTTCCATCCACATTGTTGGAAATGGCAGGATTTCGTTCTTTTTCATCACTGAGTAGTACTCCATTGTATATATAAACCACATCTTCTTTATCCATTCATCCATCGATGGACATTTGGGCTATTTCCATAATTTGGCTATTGTTGAAAGCGCTGCTATAAACATTGGGGTACATGTGCCCCTGAAATGTCCTTCTTTATCTCTGGTAATTCTCCTTGCTTTCAAGTCTGTTTTTTTTTCCTGATATTGATATAGACACTCCACCTTTCTTATGATTAGTATTTTCATAATTTGCTTTCCATACTTTTATAAGAGATACATAGCCAAGGAAACTTGAATGGCCAATAAACTTAGGAAAAGATTCTCCCTCTCACTAGAAATCAAGGAGATTGAAAGTACACCAACGAAGACATAGAATTTTCCTCCAAGAAACTGGCAAAATTTTGAAGTTTTATTATTCAAAATGGTGTTGACATAGTTGGGGAAATGACCAGTCTCCTGTGTGGGTGGCAATCTTTGCACGGTAATTTGGCAATATCTATTAAAAAAAATGTGTGTACTTTATGATGAAGCCACTCATCTCTTAGAGATAACAGCTGGGTGTGATGAGATTGAGAGGAAGTGAGAGACTCAGTTCTTCTGACAAGGTCAGTGGTGTAGGTGAAGGCAGAGGAAGAGCCCGAACCAGGCCTGGCATCATTTTCCCCACTGAACTTGCTTAAAGCCTCTCATGCTAATGTTCATGAAAGTCTAAGAAATAAAACTAATCAGCCTCACAGAACCTTACTCTTTTCTATATTACCTTTGTTGTATCGAGTACAATGAAATATTTCTTAAAATTGTTTTAGTGTTTGGTTATTTTTGAGGGAGAGAGAGACAGAGTGCGAGCAGGGGAGGAGCACAGAGAGAGGGAGACACAGAATCCGAAGCAGGCTCCAGGCTCCGAGGTGTCAGCACAAAGCCCTACGTGGGGTTCGAACTCACGAACCGTGAGATCATGACCTGAGCCAAAGTCAGACACTTAACTGACTGAGCCACCCAAGCGTCTCTACAATGGAATATTTCTTTAAAAGTATCTCAGATTTGGGGAGAAATATACACACATCCAGTCTGTTTTTTGTAACTTCAGGGAAGCTTTACTGGGTCTGGGAAGAGCGGGGGTAGAAATTAAAGAGAAGAGCAATAGAGAAGACTCAGGATCCTGGCCAGCTTATTCTCGCTGGTTTGTAAAACTGCACAAAACATGCCCTCCCCGCCCCTCTCACCTGCCCAGTCCTGAGAGCAGCAAAACCATTATAAGGGACTTCCACTCATGTCTCCTGACCTTCGTTTCACCTATGACCTCAGAGTGATCAGCTCAAGGATGACTGTGGCCAGTAAGAGACAAGAGAATTCTCACCAGAATGCTGTATTTCCTTGCCTTGATTTTTACAATTTCCTTTCTAGTCTTCAGGAGACATTTGCCAGTTGGAAGCACTGTGATATGTTGAACACAGACTCGGGCAGCCTGGGTTAGAATCCCAGCTCCCTAAATATGGAGAACAAACTGAGGGTTGCTGGAAGGGTTGTTGGTGGGGGGATGGGCTAACTGGGCCAGGGGCATTAAGCAAGGCACTTGTTGGGATGAGCACTGGGTGTTATACATAGGGGATGAATCTCTGGAAACTACTCCTGAAATCATTGCACTATATGCCAACTAACTTGGATGTAAATTTAAAAAAGAATCCTAGCAACTTCCTAGCTGGGTTATCTTGGATATGTTACTTAAACTCCCCATGTTTCAGTTTCTTTGTCTATACATAAGACAATAACAGTATGGACTCAGAGGGTTGTTGAGGGTATATGCTGTGACAATAGAAACCCTGTTGGCTTTATAAATAAAAGTTTATCACCCACATAAATTCCAGTATAGGTCATCCCTAATACCATACTACACTACTCTGATACTATACTGTAGTCAAATTGTGATAGTATATTGCAATATTGTGTACTACAAATAGTATAGTATTCTACAGGTATCATCCCTGATACCTATGTTGACTGGTCCAAGAGAGCTCTGAAAATGGAACTTGGGCTTAAATGTGGGCTTGATGACATAGTTCAAATACTTAAAAGCCCTCACTCAATAACTCCTTTCCTCGACACACACAATACCTCCACACACATAGATTGACACCCATCATTCAAATGCTTAGGATAACGTGTCAACTCAGCCTTGGTATGCATAACAGCTCTGATTCTTAACCCAAAGATACATTAGGTAAATATCTCTGCAAAGACAAAGAGTAGGGATGTATCATTCTTCTGGAAATCCTTAATTGAGTAATCTTAACTCTTGTAGTCAATGGTGATGACAAAAAAAGTTTAAAAATGGCAGCATCCAATCTTAGAAGGCCTGGGCATTCAGATAAGAGTGGTCTTCACCATCTTACAACCGCTTCATAATAATTGAGATAGTAAATATAACACATGCTTGGACTGTCCAACCAGGGTCATCGTGAGTGACAGTCTTCCATTTCAGTGAAACCTAAAAATATGACCCAAACAAAGATACCACTGAGAACCAACATGGCTTACTCGGATTTCAGAGATGGGATCCCAGACCCATCACTCACTCTGCAGAAATGTATAAGAATAGGGTGTAAGCCAGAACAATAACAGGTGACCAAAATATCCCCAAGCTGTTGGGTTAACATTATTTCAGTAAAATTTCCTTCTGTTTAACACTGAAAAAACAAACAAACAAACAAACAAACAACTCTTCCTCTTATTTAAGCGATTGGATTCTTGTTTTCTATAAATCCCCAAGAGAAAAAGCAACTCTTGGAGGAGAAAAGGAGTTGGATATAGTACACCTTGCACCACATGAATTGTAAATGAAGGATAGGCCTCAGCTGTAAGGGAGGGTCCCAGAAACAACCCAGAATCCTCCATGAGGTCATCTCTTTGACATAAAGCCAGTTCTGCCAAGAACCTTGACCAAAGCCATTCGAACCTCTCTGTTTCTCAGGCTATAGATGAGGGGTTGAGTGTGGGGGTGATAAGGCTATAGAAGAGGGAGACCACATTGTCCTGCTGTGGGCTGTGGTAGGTGCCTGGAACCATGTACATGAACATGGCTGCCCCATAAAAGAGCCCCACAACAGTGATGTGAGAGGAGCAGGTGGTGAAGGCCTTGTGTCGGGTCTCTGCTGAGTGCATGCAGAGAACGGCCCTCAACACATGGCTGTAGGAGGTGGCAATGAGTGACAGGGGCAGAAGCAAGATCAGCATTCCTGAGATGGACAGCGACAACTCATAAGCAGAGGTGTCTGCACAAGAGAGCTTCAGCAGAGCTGGTAGCTCACAGAAGAAGTGATCCACAGTGTGTGAGGCACAGTAGGGGAAGTGCAGGGTGATGGAGGTCTGGATGGAGGCCACGAGCACACCTGACAACCAGGAGGTGCCCACCATGAGCAGGCAGACCTGACGTCTCATGAGTACAGGATAATGCAGGGGGTGGCACACGGCAACATAGCGGTCGTAAGACATGAGGGATAGCAGAACACCCTCAGAGACACCCATCAGCATCAGGAAGAACATCTGAGCTGCACAACCCCCAAAGGAGATGGAACCTTCTCCCTGCAGGAAGTTGGCTGCCATCTTGGGGATGGTGACCAGTAGAAAGCCAACATCCAATAAGGAGAGTTGACTGAGCAGGAAGTACATGGGCCTGTGGAGCCTGGAGTCTGTGAGGATCAGGAAGAGCAGGATGGCATTTCCCAGAAGGCCCATAGTGAATATGACAGCCACAAGGGAGAATAGGACCAGATGTGGCCCCGAGTGGCTCAAGAGCCCCATGAGAGTGAAGTCTGAGGTCACTGACTGATTTGATTCCCCCATCCTCCAGGAGGCATCACCCACCTGCAGGAAGAAGGGAATATTTGGAAGGAGTCTCAGTGGGCAGTAGTTTTGTCTTGTATGCCAAATAGAATTGTTTGGTAAGGGTTGCTCTGGAGTCTCAAGAAGGATGAAGAGCACAGTCTCAGTAAGAAAAAAAATAATTGATTCATTATATCTGCTTTGGTCAGGAGGTAGGGAATAGCAAAGTCTTGCTTTTACCCTCCAGGCAAGCCCTATCCACCTGTACTTACAGTTAAACTCTCTATCCCCAAGCTAAGGAGTCCAAGTCAATCCCAGTGCAATATTGGAATATGCCCATCCCAGATGTCCTGGAGCCAAAGCAGAGGTTGTATTCCAAAGAGATTAGATATCAACTAGGGAGACTTTGCCAAAGATAATAGGAGAGGATGAGGCTGGAGAAGGAATGTAGTGTGTTTGGATTGTTTGGCATATAGTTAAGAGAATATACTCTGGGCTAGAGCAAGATTCGAATGCCAACTCAGCTGTGTCCTAGCTTTGTGACTTTGGACAAGTTATTTAACCTTTCTGGGAGTCAGTTTCCCCATCTGCCTATGGAGATAAATAACACCTCTTCGTAAGAGTAGCTCTGAGTGTCAAATGAGATAGTGAATTAAAGAGCTCAGCACAATGACAACCATGTGGTAATTTCTTGATTTAAGTTCACAACTATTACTCATATCGTAAAGGAAATGTAAACATTAAAAAAATTCAGCTATAGTTGGGTAATGTATGCCTGGTGCTTAGCCCAATGTCTGGGATATTGTAGTACTGTTCAATAAATATTAGCTCTTTTTGTTGATGTTATTCAACATTATAATTCTTGTCCAGTTGCATGGCAAAAACTGATCAAGTTTATTCTCAGTCCTGCTCTCTTGAAATGACAATTTCCCTGTCCTTACCCTAAGTCAGTGGTTCTCAACCAGAGGTAATTTAGCCCTCTTTCCTGTCCAGAGGACATTGGCAATGTCTGGAGATATTTCTGATTGTCATGACAGAGTGCTAATGGATCTAGTGGGTAGAGGTTAGAGATGCTACTGAATATCCTATAAGGCACAGGATGGCCCCCACCACAAAGAATTGTCTGGTCCCAAATTTCAATGGTGCCAAGGTCGAGAAACCCTTCAACTGATATCCATCAACTCTTCTCTGACCTGGAGCTGAGCCTCTGGGAGATCTCTTGAGTCCATTGTCTTGGTCATCCAACAGAGATGAGCTTCGTGTCCCATGCATGCCTGGAGATTAATCTGTGAAGTTGAATTTCCAGATACATTTTAAAGGAAATATTAATAAGACTAGTCCCAACTGAAATCCCTGGAGAACTGCACTGTTTCCATGACTCTGTATAGAGAAGGGTTTATTCTTTTAATCATTATTCCTTGGGGCAAATTCATAGCCAAACAGTCCCTCTGGACCTTGTCAAAGGATTTGCAAGTGGACAGTGTACTTAGCTCTTCTCATTTCACCCATATCTCCTCCCCCTCAACCCATACACCAAAGGGAAGAAAAGGAAGCTAATTCCTTTTAAGCATTTACTATGCATCAGACACCCTGCTAAGGTCAGAGAAAGGCTGATGGGTTTCAGTTGAGGGTTTCTCAACATTGACGCTATTGACATTTTGGGCCAGATCATTTTAGGTATGTTACAGGCATTTTTTAAATTTAATCTTGCTGGTAGGTATTATCATCTGCCTTGTATAGGTGAAGGAGCAGGGATTCAAAGAAGGGCAATAGCTGAGTATATTAGGTTGAATAATGTTTCTCTCAAATTCATGTCCCCTTGGAACCTCGGAGTGTGTCCCTATTTGGAAAGAGGGTCTTTGCAGATGTAACTGTTAAGCATCTTGAGCCTAAATCATCCTGGATTCAGGGTGTCCTCTAAGAGCGGGCACAGGGAAGGTGGACATGTGGAGATGGAAGCAGAGATTGGACTGCCCCAGATAAAAGACAAGGAGCATCAAAGGTTGCCAGAGATGCCAGAATCTAGAAAAGAGCCATGGGACAGATTCCCCCTCAGAACCCCCAGAAAGAATCAATCCTGTCAACACCTTGAGTTCGGACATCTGGTCTCCAGAACTGTGAGAGAACACATGTCTTGCTTTAGACCACCCAGTTTGTGACCCCTGCACACTCATACACCAATCCAAGGTTACCCAGCAAACAAGTGGTAGAATCAACTTTTAAATAATAGCTGGTGCGATTCCAGGGTTCCTATGTTTTTTCTTCACATCCTACTTTCTAACAAAAAATAATGGATTGTTCAGGTCCTGCTTCTCTAGGTAAACCCTTGGCTTTCCTGCTCCAGTCATGCTATGTTCTTCTCTTCTGTTGGAGAATTATCTACCTGTGTGGCCTGAGGCAGGAGCCAGGACCTCACCAGCTGTGGGTCCATGGTCTTGGATACTCTTGCCCTGGAGCTCTCCCACTCACTCACCTGGCTTTAGCATGGTTGTCCTTTCACTGGATTGGTCAACAGTCCCCTACTCTTCACCTTGAGAAACCATGCAGATCAACTCTGGTTTACCTCCAAGAAGTGTCAATTGGTCTGGAGCGTGATGTGAACTCAGTACCATTTGCCCTGGTACCTTGAATCCTCTATCTCTGAAGACTATATATCTCCCCAATGTCTTACCCAGTAAAGGCTCCCTTCCTTCCCTCACCCTCAACACTGTTTCCCTGACCTCACTTTCCCTTCCAGAATTTCCAAGTGGTCTCTTTGCTAATGCTACATCCACAGAGCAGCACACTCCCATTGCTGGCTTTTGGAAGCTCCTGTAAGCAGCTTCTCCAACAGGACTGTCTGTGAGCCCCTCTATCATGGTTTGTTTGCCTTGGGCTTTGTGCACATTCTTCCTTCAGGACAGGATGCTTCCTTCCACTCAACCCACCTTCCCCAGCCAGGCAGCAGGAAGCACGGGACAGGGACCAATCTTGGCTTTGGGTGTGTTGTCTCCTTGTTCTAAGTCAGCCAGCTCCCTCATATCTTAGGATCAAGAGTCTCTCCAACTCCAGCCAGTCTTTTTTTTTTTTTTTTTTTAAGTAAGCTCTATACCCAATGTGGGGCTTGGACTCACAACCCTGAGATCAAGATTTGCATGCTCTACCTACTGAGCCAGCCAGGCACCTCTCCAACCAGTTTTTTGAGCTGACTTTTAAACTCCTTCCTTCTTACCTTTTCCTCATTATTGTTTGCATTTCAGACCTGATGCCCTTTGCTGAAATGAAAAGTGAGAGAAGAGGCCCTGGAGTTAGTGGACTCCCTGTTGCCAGTAAAACCTTCACACCATCATTCCCCTATGAGGAAGCATGGCTGAACCCTCCCTCCATCAGACAGAGGGCAGCTTCTATGAAAGTTCATGTGTGGACATTAAAATAGACACCCCACCCCCACATCCCAGGGTCTGGCACTCTCAGGCTCTTGGCAGTGCTGACGGATCGAGATAAAACAGATGGTAAGATGCTCACCTGTGAGCCGGGGAAGATGAAGAGGCAAATACAATCCCTGTCCCTGAAAATGCCTGCATACACTCAAATTCTGCACCATCATAAAAATGAATATAAAACTATCAACTTCTGAGGCTCTTTCTTGCCCTCAATATCTCCTCTCTAACCATGCCTACTGTCCAGAAACCTCCACAAGCAGTGGGGTTCCGGGCTCTCACTTCTACTTGCCAGGGTCTGAAAGACCCCCCTCTAGGCCCTCACAAATATTTCACTTCTTATGCTTGGACGCTTTCTTGATAAAACCTCCCCAGAATCCAGCATTAAATTAATCCTTTGATTCATTAATCTTGCCTTGGTCTACGGGGTGACTGACAAAATTGTCTGAGGATAGAGGCCCTGGGGGACTGTGTTACATCAGAAAGCTTCTTTTTATCTCCTTTTGTCAGAGAGAGAGAAAATCAATAGCCATGGGAGCTAGAGCCCTTGAGACTGAAATTATGCCAGGAGATACATTTGCCCAGCCTTCCATTCCAGGAAGGTGGGAAGCACTGTGGGAGATAACTGAACTCTCCAAAGAATCTAAAGGCCAACAATAGTGTCTGATAATTCAGAAGTCTTTATGTGTCCCCTTGTGAGAGAAGGGGATGTGGGAATCCCGTCTCCCCCCGCCTTTTTTAAAGCATGGATACACATGAACATAAACACACACAAAATTAACATTTCTGATTTTTAGAGAATTTTTTTGAGCGAAATAATGAAGCTGTGATGTTAGAAGAATAACCAGGAAATAGCCCCCACTTATTCTGCCTATTCTAGAGTAATTCCTGTCTCTCTGAGGGCACTCACAGAATGCACAGGCACATATTTGCATTCAGTCAAAGAGGGCAGGCGCTGTCACCGAATGATCAATCATAGTCTGTAAGTCAGGAAATGAATGGGAGGACACTGCCCAGGCCAGCAGTGCATCCTCACCCCCGCTCCCCTTCAACCCCCTACTCCCACCTCCTTCCACCCCCACCCCACTCCCTCCTGCCCCCAATAATTCAAGAGAGGAGGGTTTGTTTGGAAGAGAAGGGGGGATTTATTTTGGGTGCTGACAGCTGGGGCAGGTGGCAACCTCTGTGCCGGCAAGAAGGAGACCTAGATTTTTTTTTTAACGTTTATTTACTTTTGAGAGAGAGACAGAGCACAAGCGGGGGAGGGGCAGAGAGAGAGGGAGACTCAGAATCTGAAGCAGGCTCCAGGCTCTGAGCTGTCAGCACAGAGCCCGATTGGGGGCTCGAACTCACGAATGGTGAGATCATGACCTGAGCCACCCAGGTGCCCCAGGAGTCCTAGATTTTTATAAGGAGAGGTGGAGGGGTTGGTTTGCTGCAGGAAAGCAGGCAGAGAGCAGACAGAGAGCACGTGATCAGGGTGTGGAGCGGGATGGGGCTGGGTCTGTGTTCAGCACGGGATCTGAGGTTCTCAGGCAGGAAAGGGGATGCGTGGGGTGTGGGCTTTTCTGGTCTGGCAGTTGGAATGTTCCGGTCATTGCAAAACACCTTCCTCAATGCTTAGAGAAAGTGTGATAAGAGATAAGCATAATGGGTTTTAGTGTGTGAGTTAAGCCGTCTTGTCTCTTTCTGGTTTTAACTTGGTTGAGCAAGAGGGCCCCATAACCGGAGGTCTGGAATCTGTTGAGTGTTTCTTGGACAGCATATATGATGACTTTTGAGAAATATTTGATTAATATTAAATATAAATGTATGAATATAAATTTAAAATGTACTTATAAATACTTTATACATACAAAATAAATATATGAATATTTATAAATAGTTACATAAAGTTTATATAAGTTATGCAATTTGTATATAGATAAAGGAGGTAGTTGGGGTTTATGGGCTTTTTTGGATTGGTTGATATGCACATGGAAGATATGCTCCCAGATGAGTTGTTTGCTATCTCTAGAAATTGTCTAGTCTCTCCAGGATCAGCAAGGCCCCAGCTGTCAACACATCAGAAAATAAAAAGGCACGACTAATACAAAATACCAATGCAAATCCAGTAACTGCTGACTGTTTACTAAAAGGTGATGTGTGTCAACTGTGGTTTTAACTCCTTGTAAATAAAGCAGAACACTTACATCTTTGTAACCAATTACAGGCTACCCGCAGGCATTCTGGGCCTTTTCTTTGTTCAATAGTAAACTGAGCTAATTCTGTATTTAGGAATTGGCATGTTCTTTGGGTTTTGATTTTTGTTTTTCCAACACTTCCAAGTTCCCAGACAGTGAATCCAGGTATAGGAAGGCTCTGTCCTTATCCTTGACCTTCCTTGAATAATTTCTCTCCAGGACGGTGGAAACAGAATTTATGGGAATCATTTAGAAGGCAGCATTGCCCAATACCAGACATAAAAATGTTCTGACTTTGTGGTTACATAGGAGCCAACTGTGTTGTGTATGAGTAAGACCGCGTTGTTGTGCTGCTGACCTCTAAAATAGGTCCTCAGAAAATACCGTTCTGATAGATGGATCTCCAAACTGAAAAAGCCGTCTTTTTTTTTTTTTTTTTAAGTTTAATCACAAAAAGCAAGAGGACTATAAAAGTCCCTCATTCCATTAGCAACCATATGGCAGTTTAACTTTGCAAAGTATTTTTGTATCCCTTTTTACATTATTAAACCTTTATTATGAAACATAATGCATATACGTAAGATGTATAAACAAACACGCACAATCAGTGGATGGTTATATGATAAATGTTCCCACATTTACAACCCAAGTGCAGTAAAAGGTGCTCTCGCCAGACCCAGAGGCCCCCACATAGTTCTCTCTCATCACATGGGTTAGTTCTCCAGACTTATCCAGTATCCTGAATTTCTGATAATCATGTACTGATTTTCTTTACAGTTTTCTACCCATGTATATATACACCCCTAAAGAATATAGTTTAGCTTTGCCATTAAAAAAAAATAACTCTTAGGGGCGCCTGGGTGTCTCAGTCAGTTGGACCTCCGACTTCAGCTCAGGTCATGATCTCTCGGTCCGTGAGTTCGAGCCCCACATCAGGCTCTGTGCTGACGGGTCGGAGCCTGGAACCTGCTTTGGATTCTGTGTCTCCCTCTTTCTCTGCTCCTCCCCTACTCATGCTCTGTCTCTTTCTCTCTCTCAAAAAATAAATAAAAACATTAAAAATTAAAAAACCCAACTCTATTGATGTATAGTTTACTTAAAATGACCTCATCTTAAGATATATACATATTTATACATGTATGTATAGGTTAGGGTTAGGGGCAGAGGGAGAGAGAGAATCCCAAGTAGGCTTTGCACTGACAGTGCTTGATCTCACGACTCTGGGATCATGGCCTGAGCCGAGATCAAGAGTCGGATGCTAAATCCACTGAGCCACCCAGGCGCCCCTTAAGTTATATATTTTGATGAGTTTGGCACAGAACCTTCACCACAATCAAGATATAGAATATTTCCATATTTCCAGACAACTATATTCTATTTTCTGTTGTTATAGGTAGCTCTGTATAGATGAGACCTACAGTAAGCTAGTATTTTTGGTCTGATTCATTCAACATGCTTGCTTGTATGTATGTATGTACGTACTTTAGAGAGAGAGTGTGTGTGAGCAGGGGAGAAGGGCAGAAGGAGAGAGAGAGAATCTGAAGCAGGCCTCATGCTCAGCGTGGAAGGTTGTGGATCCTACAACCCTGGGATCATGACCTGAGCCGAAATCAAGAGTCAGATACTCAACCGACTGAGCCAGCCAGGTGCCCCTCAACATGCTTTTAAGAATCATTCATGTTGTTGCATGGGTCAGGAATTCACTCCTTTTACATTGCTCAGTGGTGTTCCATTGTGTGGATATTATGATTTGTTTATCCATTCACGAATTGATGACATTTTAGCTATTTCAGCCTTGAGGCTATTAAAAGTAAAACTGCTAAGAATATTAGTGTTTCACATTTTTTGAACTTTTTCTCCACAAATTTCAAATTGAAAAAATTTATTTATTTTTTAACGTTTATTCATTTTTTTTTTCAACGTTTTTTATTTATTTTTGGGACAGAGAGAGACAGAGCATGAACGGGGGAGGGGCAGAGAGAGAGGGAGACACAGAATCGGAAACAGGCTCCAGGCTCTGAGCCATCAGCCCAGAGCCCGACACGGGGCTCGAACTCACAGACCGCGAGATCGTGACCTGGCTGAAGTCGGACGCTTAATCGACTGCGCCACCCAGGCGCCCCGCGTTTATTCATTTTTGAGAGACAGAGTGCGAGCAGAGGAGGGACAGAGAGAGAGGGAGACTCAGAATTTAAAGCAGGGTCCAGGCTCTGAGCTGTCAGCATAGAGCTCAACACGGGGCTCGAACCCACAAACCACGAGATCGTGACCTGAGCTGAAGTCAGATGCTTAACCAACTGAGCCACCCAGGTGCCCCATCAAACTGAAAACATTTAGATCTACAGAAAGGTTGTAGGAATAGCGCAATGAACCTGTGTGCCCTTTGTCTAGCTTCACCATTTATCAACTCTGTGATATATTTACTTTACAGAGTTATCTATCTATCTATCCATCTATCTATCTATCTGTCCATGTGTCCGTCTATCTATCTATCATCTATCTTCTATCTATCATCTATCATCTACCTACCTCACATATACTCTTCATTGCTCTTCCATTTGAGAGTGGGTTGCACAAATTGTTTTTGAATAATTGCTTTAGCTTCTGAGGAGATAATTTATGTAATCTTGTGTGGGTTTTTTTCCATCAGAATAAAATATGAAAGACTCATCCAAGCTGCTGTATACAGCTCTTGTTGGCTCATCTTCATTGATTTATGTTTTCTGGTTTTCCATCATATGGATATACTGCAACTTATTCTTCTATTCTATTTGATTATTCTCAATTTTGGCCATTACGAAAGATTGTGATGAGCATTCTTGAACACACCTCCCATGCAAATAAGCACACAGCTGTGTTTCATATACACCTACAAGTGCAACTCCAAGGGTATGTGTGTTCTCAGCTTTGACGTCTGTGCTCAACTGTTTTCTAGAATTACTGCACCATTTTTAAAAAAATTTTTTTAAATGTTTATTCATCTTTGAGAGACAGAGACAAAGCATGAGCGGGGAAGGGGCAGAGAGAGGGAGACAAAGAATCTGAAGCTGGCTCCAGGCTCCGAGCTGTCAGCACAGAGCCCCACGCGGGGCTTGAACTCACGAACTGTGAGATCATGACCTAAGCCGAAATGGGACACTCAACCGACTGAGCCACCCAGGTGCCCTGAATTACTGCACCAATTTACACTCACGCCAGCAGTGTAGGAATGTTCCAGTCGCTCCGTATCTCCAGCAACACTTCCTGACGGACTTAAAGATTTGCCCCAATCTGATATGCATGTAATAAAATTCCCTTGTCATTTGGTTTGTGTTTTTCCCGATTACTAATAAATGTGAGCACTTTTTCCTATTTAAAAAATTATCAGGACTGCCTAGAAGCATGAGGAAACTCTCTGACATATACCACTATGGTCATAATTGTGTGAAATACGTATGCATGCAGCTAAAGATTACAATGCAATATGGAAAATAGGTGGTATGTTAGTTTCCTGGGGCTTTTTTGTAACAAAGTACGGCACACCGAGGGGCTCAAACAACAGAAGCTTATTGTCTCACAGTTTGGGAGGATAAAAGTTCCAGATCAAGGCATCAGCAGGTTGGTTCTTGATGGGGCGGGAGGTGGGGGGTGTAAGGGAAGGATCTGTTGCTAGCATTTCTCCTGGCTTTTGTAGCATGCTGGCCATCTGCAGCGTTCCTTGCCTTGTAGAAGCATCACCTTGACCTCTGCCTTTATCCTCACATGGTATTCTCTTTGTGGACTAGTTCCCATGTTTTATAAGGACACCTGCCAGGTTGGATGAGGGGGCCCACCCTACTACCCCTCATATAATTTCCTCTTAACTGATTACATCTGCAATGACCCTATTTCCAAATAAAGTCCCATTCTGAGGTCTCGGAGGTTAGGGCTCTAACACATAAATTTTGGGGGGTGGGTAGAGGGTTACCATTCAACTCATAATAGATGGCGAGGCAACTTTTCTTTCCTTTCTTTCAAGTGCATAATGCTGATGTTGGTAACACAGCAGAGAATGATGGGGAAAACTGCTTGGTGTCAGAAAGGATTGATTTACATCCCAGCTATGCTTTTTATTAGCCTTGAGTTTTCACCATGCCAAGCTTTTCATCTACCCTGTGTTGAACAGTCGCTATCTTGGACAGTTTTTTGTGAAAATGAAATGGGATAGAATGTATAAAGAAAGGGCATTTTGGGGCATCTGGGTGGCTCAGTCGGTTGGGCATCTGACTTTGGCTCAGGTCACGATCTCGTGGTTCATGAGTTCGAGGACCACATTGGGCTCTGTGCTGACAGCTCGGAGCCTGGAGCCTGCTTCAGATTCTGTGTCTCCCTCTCTCTCTGACCTTCCCTGGCTCATGCTCTGTCTGTCTCTCTCTCTCTCTCAAAAATAAATAAACTAAAAAAAAAGAAACGGCATTTCATCGTATTTGACAAACAGGGCAGTCAGTAAATACCAACTCTTTCTTCCTTTGTCATTGCATTATACTCAACATTTTACAACTTTAAAATAATAGTTAATCAGCTAGCTAACTAGAGGAATGCATGAATGAATGCATGAATGAATGAATGAATGGTGCTGGGAAGTGACACCCGCCTCAGTAGCCAAGAAAAGAGTCACACACGGGGCGCCTGGGTGGCGCAGTCGGTTAAGCGTCCGACTTCAGCCAGGTCACGATCTCGCGGTCCGTGAGTTCGAGCCCCACGTCGGGCTCTGGGCTGATGGCTCGGAGCCTGGAGCCTGTTTCCGATTCTGTGTCTCCCTCTCTCTCTGCCCCTCCCCCGTTCATGCTCTGTCTCTCTCTGTCCCAAAAATAAAAAAAAAAAAAAAGAAAAAAAAAAGAAAAGAGTCACACAAGTGATTTCCTAAGGCCAAATGTCCACCACTTACTGTGCAAACCTGGGATGACTGTTTACACGAAGCTGTTAGAAGCAGAGAGGGGTGATGGTATGAGTATAGGGGTTTGGATCCAGTTCTGGGTTGTTTTGTGTCTTAACCACCTTGGGCGGAGATCAAGTTTGCAGGGGAAGCTCGGTGCCCGCTGCCTCTGCCCCAGGTGCCCGGGTCCCTTCCCCCATCAGATTACTTGATCACAGGCCATCTAGAGATCTTGGGGCCCCACACTGAGCCAGGAAGGAAGACAAATGTGGGAGGGTTGGGGACGAGGGGGTTTCCTTCTAAGGGCTGGGTAGAGTCACCCGACAGCCTGCAGGGCAGGGGCATCTCAGAGCTGAGTGAATTGTAGCCATGGCTGAAGCCAGGAACTTCCCAAACCCCAATGAGATTACCGCATTGAGAGCCAAACTCCCCCCGCAGCCGGGGAACACTGGTGAGTCAGGGAGCTGGGACCAGGGGCCCTTTTCCATGTCAGGAAGAGCTGGGTGCTGGGTTGCCCTGATTCCCTCACAGGTTGGAGGAAGGGAATATCAGGTTTGAGTCTTCCTGAGCCCCTTTTCAGCCCATCCGCCGTCACCGCCGTGACTTCTTATACTAGAGAGATGGCCTTCTTTTTCCAGCCCTTTCTAAGTCCTCCCGTCTGGTAGGTAGTGAACCCAGAATACCCCGGGGATACGGCAGTTTCCTGAAGACTGTTTGAGGCATCTCAGGGGGTGAGAGAGTGTATATCCTTGGGTAGAGGGAGGCTTACCTGGTTTCCCCCAGGTCGATGGGGACAGACGTCCAAGGATAAGACCTGGAGATATCTCTGCCTGGCCGTGTCCCTGATCCTGCTTCTCATGTTCATTATCCTCTGTGTGGTTCTGCCCAAAGGTAAGGCATCTGGGCCAATGGGGACAGGGTGACCACAGGGAAGCAAGCACCTTGGCTCCTACCCTGCAAAGGCAGGTCTGCAGGGCTGGTGCAGGGGTGGCCGGTCTGTGTCCCTAGTGGGATCATAATGGCAACAGAATGGAGCTCACTCCCCCACCAGTCTAACAGGCTGGGGGGCCTGCATGGGCCCAAGTCAGTCTGAGTTGTTGGTGAGTGTCTTCCCAAAGCTCATCCCCCAACTGGACTCGAACTCCAGCCTCCCTGCTAAAAGTATACACCTGAACAAAGGTCCTGTCTTGCCGCTTACTAGCTGGATGCTTTAGACAAGGACCTTTACCTCTCTGGGCCTCAGTTTCCTCATCTGAAAAATGGGCGGGGCATTTCAGAGCCCCAGAATGCCTTGCTCTGGGAACGGGAGAAAGTCTTGGCCCCTTGGGGTTTGAGGAATATGGAGAGACCCCAGGAAGGTTCTGGGGTCCAGAACACTTACTTGCGCCTCTCCCCAGTCTTGAAGAGGACACAGCAGGTGCAGAAGGAAGTCATTCAACTGAATGAAAAAGGTGAGTGGGGTTCAACATGGTCGGCCTCCTGCCTCTCCACCATATCTCCTCCCTCTGCCAAGACCTTGACCAGCCCTTTCTTTTTGGGCCTCCCAGTGATGCAGGGACTGGGGCATGCTAGGCACGACCTGGACTTCATTCGGGGTGAAATGTTCCGGCAAATGAAGGCTGTACTGGCAGGCAATGGTAAGGAGTGGGGGAGGGGAGGTGAGAGGGAGGGGTTGTGCTCCCGTCACAGCACCTGTAACAGTGGTGGGGCTTCTGGCAAGTGGCTCTCAGAGGGGCACCCCGATGCCAATGGCTCCTCAGATCTTTTCAGAAAGTTCAAGTGACATGATCAGATCACACTTAGAGTGGAGGGCTCCCAGGAAAACAAGACTTTTGAGACAGCCAGATCTGGTCTAGGCTTGTGGTTGTGCATGACCTTGGGCAGCCCATTTAAACCACTCTGAGCTTCAGTTTCCTCAGCTGTAAAGTGGGGGGAAATTAACACTATCTTCTTTAAGACAGTCAGGATCTGGAGCCTCCACTCTTAAAAACCACACTAGTGTGTTACAAAATGTGGTCAGTCCTTACCAGCACGTTAGAAGTACCTGGAGAACTTGCCACAGTGTAAATTTCTGGGCCCCAAGCAAACAACACTACTGGATCGAATGCTGCTGGAGGGAGTGTTCTTGGTGCTACATACTTTTTATATAACTTTTGCGTGAGTGGATGAGATGCGGTATACGTACATTTAGTTCTTATTATTCATGTAGCTATGTTTTATGTGGCCCCTGCAAATGATGGATTGGCGAATACTGAATCATTGCAGAAATAACAGTATTAGTTTTACTTGACCCCCTGGTCATAACATTTTGTCAACTGATCAATACATAACCTTGTTTTTGTGTGTTTCTGTATAAATGTAAAGTTTGTTTATTTTTATTTTTTATTAAAATATTTTTTAATGTTTATTTATTTTTGAGAGAGACAGAGAGACAGAGAGCGAGTGGGGGAGGGGCAGAGAGAGACGGAGACACAGAATCCTAAGCAGGCTCCATGCTCCGAGCTGCCAGCACAGAGCCTGACAGGGGGCTCCAACTATGAGATCATGACCTGAGCCGAAGTCAGACACTTAACCGACTGAGCCACCCAGGCGCCCCTAAAGTTTATTTATTTTGAGGAAGAGAGAGAGGAAGAGAGAGAATCCCAAGCAGGCTCTGTGCTTTCAACACTGAGTCTGACCTGTGGCTCGATCCCAAGAACTATGAGATGATGGCCTGAGTCAAAATCAAGAGACGGATGCTTAACCAACCGAGCCACCAGGCTCACCTGTTTAAATATATTTAATAGATATCGTTTCATTAACATTGAACTCATGGCCAACAGCACTATAACTCATGCCTGAAGGAAGCTTACCTAACGCGCACGCATTTTCTCTGTAAGGCACGTCTCAGCCTTCTTGTGCATGTAGGAACACTGACAGTGCTTTAGCACGACTCTTGAGGGCCTTTGTAAACAGCAAAATCGCCTACAGAAGGCATAAAAACATGAAGCGCGTGACACGAAATGGCCCACCAAAGGTGAACTTGCTTATGGTATGAGAAAAGAAACAGCAAGGCAGAACTTGCCTTATTCTGTCTGACTCCAGCTTTTTGCCACTCTGTGCAGGTCTGTGAGTGACAAGGAAAACCTCACAAGTATTGATTTGGGGGTTACGAATCAATGTTAACAAGTAGGTGAATTTGCAAATACGGAGCCTGCAAATAACAAAGATCCACTGTGTGTGTGTGTGTGTGTGTGCGTTCACTAACTGGATATAGATGAATGCAGTGAGAATTCTCTGTATCACTCCTGAGCCCTCGCTGCCGAGTTCCCACCTAACTCCCAGGAACCACTGTAGTTATATTGTATAGTTTTTCTTCAGAGCACAGTTTCTTCAACTGTGCACCATTGATGTTTGGGGCTGAATCATTCTTCCAGTGGGGGGAAACTGTCCTGTGTAATGCAGCATCCCTGGCCTTGACCCACCTGATGGGATAACCCTTTGTGAGTTATGACAACCAAAAAAGGTCTCCAGGTGTTGGCCATTGTCCCCTGGGGAAAGAATCACTTTCCCCACAAAGGAGACCACTGCTCTAGAGTTTCTTTAAGCAAATGAGGAATGTCAAAACCTATGTCCCTCTATTTTACACTAAAGTAGGATATTATTCACACTGTTCCTTGAGTTCCTTTTCCCCATCTCATAGGCTATCTATAGCATTTTCCTATTTCCATCTGATGAGGTTCAATAATGGGGGGTGCCATCTTACCAGGTAGTGAGCTTCCAACTGTTGGGTGTGTTCAAGTGGAGACCACTGGGAATGTGACCAGGGGGTGATGGGGGACACACCCCTTCACCGGATGGGAAACTGGATATGCCAGCTTGGCTAATGGCTCCATTCTCACAGAATCCTCATGTGAGCCTTGCCCCCTGGACTGGAAGTTCTTTCAGGGCTCCTGCTACTTTTTCTCCCTGGACAACCTCACCTGGACCCAGGCTAATGATTCTTGTGCCCAGAAGCAAGCTCACCTGGTTATCATCAACAGCCGAGCAGAACAGGTGGGAAACGGAAGGTAGAATCTTAGCAGGTTGGGAGAGGGATTATAAAAGAACTTGGGGGTTCATATTTCCGTCCCCTTTGGGGTCTAGCACAATACTCCTAGTATGGTCTTCAAGACCTGCTTCATCTTGCTTCAACCCAAGCTCACTACTGTGACATGTGGGGAATGGACCCTGTGCACTGAGGTCCTGCCTCCAAGCTCTGATTCATGTAGGTCCCTCGGTTTGCAGTGCCCTTACTCTTGCTGTGTGGAGAACTCCTACTCACCTGTCAAAACCCCAATACAAACATCCCTTCTCCATATTCTCTCATGACATCATCAGAGACCTTCACCACAGAACTTCACACTGCATCAGGGTTGTAAGTGTGGGGCTGGATCTAAATAATATCTGGCTCTCCTGGTCCAGAAGCAAGGCTTGGCCCGAAGAAACGCATCAAGAGTGTCTTTTGAGCTGGGTTTCCAGCCAGAGATATTCCTACAGCCTAAGATCAAACCTTGCTCTGGTATGCATTGACCTTAAAAAACAGTCACAACCAATATTTGTCCAGTGCTTCTTTCTAGGTGCACATACCTCACACAGTCTATTCTTTTGATCTTGAGAATATGCTATGAAGTGGAGATTCTATTCTTTCCATTATACAGATGAAGAAACCAAGGGGTGGATTAAATGTCTGAGGCCATACGATATGCACATAGTAGGTCTGGAGTTCGCATTAGGATAGAAAGTGCTGTGCGTGGCTGCCTCTGTCTGCTTGCCCACCCAAAATCCCCTCTACACCTTAGCCCTCCTCCGGTCCCCGGACACTCCAACCTCTGTCCTTTCAGCTCTGATGGAATTTTACCTCGCAGTGTGCCTTCTCCCATCTAGGACTTCCTGACATCAACTGAGCAGGTGACATCCTGGATAGGCCTCTTCAAAGAGGGCCAGAAAGGAAACCACAGGTGGATGGATGGCTCAACCCCCACCTACACGTGAGTCTCCCTGTCTGTGATGCAGATGTCCCTAACCACCCAAGACAGTCTTCCCCTAAGATACTGGCAGGGCTTTTAAAGAGAGATTTTATGACCACTCTGGATGTTCCCCTGTCATTCATTCACTATTTACCTGAAGCAACTCCCCAAACACAAGCCCTTTCTATCATAGCAGCTATTGTTATTTTATTACTTGGGAATGGTGTTCCCATTTAAAATGCTTGAGAAACAGTAGATTCAATGCCAAACTGGTCCTGTGTTGCAGGACTTCTCAGAGCCTTGGATGTGCCTATTCAGGAGTATAATAACGTAGCATTTGCCAACTGTATGAGTTTCCTGTAGTCGCTGTAGCAAAGAGCCACAAACTGGGAGGTGAAAACAACAGAAACTTATTCTCTCACAGTTATGGAGGCCAGAGTCCCAAACCAATATGTCAGCAGGACTACACTCCCTCCAATGCCTGTAGTGGAGGATCTTTTCCTGCCTCTTCCAGCTTCTGGTGGCTCCAGTTGTTCCTTGGCTCATGGGCCCATCACTCCAATCTCTGCCTCTGTGGTCACATACCCTTCTCCTCTCCCCTGTGTCTTCTCTCTTCTGTCCCTTATAAGGACACTTACAGTTGGATTGAGGCTCACTCAGTCAATCCAGGATGATCCCCTCTCAGCATCCTTCACTTAAGTTAATCTGCAAAGACCTCTTTCCCAAGTAAGGTCACACTCACAGATATCTGGGGTTAGGATGTGGGCATATCTTTTCAATGAGGACAACACTGAACCCACTATACCTTCCTGGCAGTTACCTGCCTTCTCACACTCTTTGCTTTTGGACATTTCCATCTGCCAGCATCACCCTTCCCTGTCTGGCAAACTGCTCTGGATGGGTCCAGGCCCAGGGCATAATTAATCACCTTGGCAAACTCACCTGCCGTCTGAGCACGTACCATATACCTTACATTCCCTGGTCATCACATCCTCAGAATGTGCTCCCATTTTGCAAAAGAGGAAAACAGAGGCTCGGATATTAAGACTGTTGCCCTGGTCACATAGATGACAGGTGGCAGAGCTAGAAGTTGGACAGGGTGAATCTGGCTTCAGGGTGAATGGACCTCAGAGAAGGGGAGAGGGTCAGCGAGATGAAGGAGTCAGAGAAAGTGGCCCCAGAACTTGGAGACTCCCCTGAAGACTGTCTCTCCACTTGGAAACAAAAAAAAATGGGAAGGGGTTGACCAGATGACTACTGTAAGATGGGCTCAATAAATGATTCCCACTTGGGGCCTCAAGAACCTTAGGGCCAGACCCTCACTCATAGAGAGCAGGGTAGGGGGCTCAGGCACTGGCCCATCTACTCAGGAATTTGTGGGCATCTCTTGACAGTAACTGGGAGTCCGAGAAGCTACATGATAATGGAACTGCCCCCGCCTGCATGATGATACACAGCCATGGATACTGGAGCAACTTCTCTTGTGAATCAGGGAGATTTGCTTTCATTTGTGAGAGGCGACAGAACTGCTAACCAAGCCCTTATACTGCACTTCCTGGGACTGACGCAGAACCCTTGATATACAGCCTCAAGCCCTATCCCTGCCTTCTCTGGGTTCTGAGTTCACAGAGGCAACAATAGAGGACATTTCTCCAAAGCCTAGTGTCCTTTTCTTGGCATTGGGCTTGCTCACCCTTTATTTCCTTTCCCGATTTCTGCTGAGTGGAATGTTCCAGAAGCAGTCCTGGGCCCATCCCTGCATGAGAATGATAATTCTTAACTTCCATTAAATCCAGGCTTGGCCACGATCTTGCTTGAGCCAATGAAATGTGATGGGAATTGACATGTGCCACGTTAAGCAGGAATCTTAAGAGCCTTGTGTGGTTCTGCCATCTTCATTTTGCCCTTGTCAGAAGACCACCTCTCCCTACAAAGGACAGCTCCTTCAAATATGGTCTTGCAGTGAAGAAGATCCCCTTCAGGCAGAGCTTCTGCTGACCCATAAACATGACCAAGAAGTGAATTTTTTTGTGGTTATTGGCCACTAAGATTTTGAGGTCACCAGTTGTTACCGCAGCATACTAAACTTATGCTGACTGATACAGGGGATGAAGTTCCATTTCATAAAACCCCAAGATCTAGGGCTTTCTTCCAACACAAAAAGCCTAAAGCTTGTGGATACAGGGCGATTGGGTCCCTCACATTCATTCAACATTACCATTACCTCAGCCAGCCTCTCCAGCTTCCTCTTCAGCATCTCCCTCCAGGCCAGTCTCCTCTCTGGTTCCCAGTGAGATTGTTCTAAGACATCTCCAAAGCCCCTTCACCATCTGGCCACTTCCCTTTCTTCATGCCCCTCACACCTCCATGTGTTTGCTCTTGTAGTTTTCTTTGCCTGGAATGCTCCCTGCCCCTGGCTTCCTGTGGGACATTTCCTCATCCTTCACTGGGCCCAAATCAACTGGTATCATCTGCATGGGCTACTCAAGAGTCTGACTCTTGCTTTCCTATCAGAGACCTTTATTAACTTTGTGATTATGATTTACGTTGTACAATGCAGTGGATTCTTAACCCATTAAAAAAAATCCTTCAATCCCTTAACTGTGTCTTGCCATTTCTGTTAATTCCAAAACCTATGTCAGTTTCCTCCACATTTGTAAGCCTGGATTCTTGAGACCAAGATCTGTGAGAAAGTGCAGGCATCAGGCATTAGGATTAGGCATGGCCATTCCCTGCACCTGGCCCAGGCTCTCTTCCTTATACGTGTGTCACTCATGGCTAGATAGTCATGGCACAAGAAAGTTAAGATCTGTCAGAATAATTGTTCTCCAACAAGTTTCATTTTGAACTGGCCAAAATAGCAATTTGGTCTGGTCCCTGCCATCTCTCTCGTCAGAATCTGAAACTGTATGGGGATGAGATACATGCCTGTATCCCTGCTGCAGAGAAGAGAAGAGAAAAATAAAATGTGATTCTCTTCCAGGACCATGGAGATGAGTGGTCAGAAACTAGGAGTGGCCTCTTGTTCTTCAGAAAGTGTAGCTGAAGTTCAGCTATTAGAAAAATGCAGTCGCCAGGTTGACCAGATGTCTCACAATGATTTGGCGAAGGGGACCAAACCATGTGCTCTCTCTGGATGCATTTTGCAACTGATTCATTCAGTAAAAACTCACAAGTACCTATAATATGCCAGAGACAGTGATTAAGAACCAGGGTGGACACACCTGTCACCAGGTTGCCTTGATGGGGCTTTGTAGTTTATGGCAGAGGGGGAGCTGATAGAACAGAGGTAGAGAGCAAGACGGAGTCACTCATGTCAAGCAGTAACTTATGTCAAGCAGGAACACACGCAGCCAAAGACATACACCGAAACCAGCACAAGCTGATGGCATCCAGAACTGGTAACCTGCAGAGCCAAAAGAGGTCTGCTGAGGCCCAAGACTGATGCAGCTCTTTTTCAAAAGGGAGTATCCGGGGCGCCTGGGTGGCTCAGTCGGTTAAGCGTCCGACTTCGGCTCAGGTCATGATCTCGCAGTCCGTGAGTTCGGGCCCCGGGTCGGGCTCTGTGCTGACAGCTCAGAGCCTGGAGCCTGCTTCGGATACTGTGTTTCCCTCTCTCTCTCTGCCCCTTCCCTGCTCATGCTCTGTCTCTCTCTGTCTCAGAAATAAATAAACATAAAAAAAAAGAAATACTCTAGGTATTTCTTAAAAAAAAGGGGGGGGGGGAGTATCTTTGCAGCAAACTGTCAGAGTCTCCAGACGCTGCCCCTTTCACATCTAACCGCATTGAAAAGGCGACTGCCCACAAAAGGTCTGCCCGATGTTCAGAGATCATCCTCCAGCACTTGAACATAATAACATAACGTGCCGGGAGCGGACCCAGACCAGACTGAAGCCTCATCCCAGCTGTGCACTCACGGACTGACCTCGCATTTGCTTTGTTAACTTCTTACCCCTTGCGGTGCCTTGTTAGTTGTGTGACTTTGTCTTGCACTTTGCTTCGTGTGACGTGAGTGAAGCCAAGTTAAACACGTAGTAAAATGTCACTGAGTTTGGAATCCTGAGCCTGCTTTACAATTACGTTAACCTTGCCGTATGGCTGAACAAAGCAGACCCCGTGGGGACACACACAGCGTGTGTACGTGCCTCCATAGAGTGCTCGCGACGGGGGTTCTGAACAAGCAACAGTGGGACCTGATCCTCACTGGGGAAGGATCCAAATCCAGGAAAATAATTTCATCGCAGCCCCCCCTGACTCTGAGAGAACATCCATTTATTTGTTGACTCCGATGCTACAGCCAGCCCAAGAAAGTAGCATTTTGCTCGTGTGGACTCTTTAACTCATATTTGCATAAACTAGTTTCTCCCCCTGAGAAGGTAAACACCAGAAGGAACCGCATCTTGCTTGCTCTGTGTTTGAATTTCTAGAGCCTGGAACGCAGAAATCTCTCAATAACGTTTGGTGAATGAACGGATGGATAAGTTCCAAAGGCATGGGGCAAGGTAGGCCAACAGTGAGCTGCCTCCGTTCCCTCTGGCCACAGTCCTACAGGGCTCCCCTGAGTGACAAAATAATAACATGTGCTAAGTGCCAGACAGTTTATACGTTAGGTAGATGCTATTACTATTAGCTTCCCCGTCTTCAGACAGAGAATCGGAGAGGTGAGGTCATTCCCAGGATTTCCACCTGAGTCGGTCTGATGTGAGTCAGTGCCCTGAGGCACAAGGGCTACCAAAGTTACCACACACAAGATCTGTCCTTGCCTATTAATCTGTGTTTAAGAACCTGAAGACAACTGAACAGTTTGCACTGGTGGCCAGCTAGTCTTTGTTGAAAGAAGTAAACGACAAGCCCCAGGAATTTGCTGGAAGCCATGTCTTGGGGTAGCAGGCGATTAGAAGCATTGTCTCAACCCACCAACCCTAGCCTCATCCCATGCGTTTAGAGCTCATCAGCCAAGGCCCCTGGACACACTTCCTGGAGGACGCAGAGAGGTGAACAGAATTAGGGTCATCAGGAGTCGGTCGATGGCATTAAAGAACACGCTGGGACCCCTTCCCTGCACAGCCTGCCAAACCCCCTCGCATACCAATCCCTGGAAGCCAAGATAGGGCTCATTACTGAAAGAGTCACAGGACTTCAAGTGACAGCTGGGGACTCATTAAAAGTTGGCTCACAATTCCCCACCCTCCACTTCATTTGTGGAAATTAAAGAGTCCCTGTGGATCAGCCACAGCGCTGCAGGCAGATGAGATCTGATGCACAGCCCAGGGCTAAGGTGGAGACAGGCCAGGGATTCACCCCCCTCTGGAGAACGGGTCCCCAGATACTTTTCCGACTTAGACTCAAGCCCAAACCTGGCCATTTGATTAACATCAAAGACAGAAGTGGCAACTGAGGTGACATTCTCTTCCCCCAAGCCACAGGATTCCCAGAGCTGCAAACAGCCGAATGCTACAACATGCACACTGGGGCCCCGGGCAGCAGAACCCAAGCGTGCAAAGCACCTGCTGCCAGGCGTGGCCGCTGTGATCACTCCGCACTGCTGACTATGCGGGTGGGGGTGTCCAGAGCTCCGAGGGCGGCTGACAATTCTACTTCTGCAGCAGGCTCACTGCAGTTATGGGTATTACCTGGCCAACACCGCCCCTCCTTCCCCACTATACTGGCAGCCCTGAGAGGCAGGACCAATCTGAACTTGCTTAGCATTGTGTCCCCCCAGCCGGGCACCTAATAGGTGTTCAATAAAACTGGCTGAGAGAACAAACTAGCCTCTCACTACAACCCTATGGGAAGTCCGTGTGCTGCAAGGTCCCCCTGAGGTGTGAATGGCTATTCCCCAATTTATCTGAAATTCACTGACATCACAGCCAGTCTCCCTCTTGTAAACTGTGTGTCGTCTAATGCCTGTTGGGGTTATGGGGTAACGTACTCTGTAATCTGATCCCCACCTGCCATTTTAGGCCATTTTGAGCCACTCACCCCTCTTGCTGCCCAAGACTATGTCATGTTGGCCTTACTCTGTTCCTTGGATGGACAATGATCTTTTTGCCTCAGGTCCTTTGGACATGCTGCTCCTTCTGCCTGGTGTACCCTTTCCTCTCATTCTGCCCCTGGAACAAATGTCGCAGCTGAAATGTCACTTTATCCACGAACCCGCTCCCCTATGCCCACCTCTACCCTCCCTACTCTCTGTGGATTGGTTTTTGGGCTCCTACAGCCAACCGCCTTCCTTCCCTCAAACTCCTCACCCTCTCGTCTCCATTCAGTTATCCATCATGCACCCTCGCCCTTCTACTGTAATGTTCACAGGAGCAGGTATGTCAGTCACGGTGGGCTCCCTGGCGAAGGGCTCAGGCATTGCATACACAGCTGTTGGACACATGCTGGCTGGGGCTGGACTTCCTCTGAGCTGGAGATAAGAGTTACCTCGTGCACAGTCTTTGGGTACCGAGGCCGGACATGCTTATCAAACTAAGCAGCTGGTGTGCCCTGTTCCGACTTTACCCAGTTATCAAAGAGCAGATCAAGCATGAGGCTTCCTCCCCCCATGCACCGTGAGGGGATGAGGGGGGACTTCTTAAGCAAGACGATGACCAAGGATTTGAAGACTTCTTCAGCTTGACTTCACTGGGCAATCCGCAGTGGGAGTTTTGTCCTATAAACACTCACGGTGTCCCTGGTTTGTGCTACAGATGGAAAGTGACTGGACCCGAGCTCCACCTCTAAGAGCAACTGGACAGGAGGGGGAGATAAGCGAGCGCTGAGGTCATTCAAATCTGGGAGATAAATGCCATGATGATACAACCGACTCCCAGGACGCCACAGCCCCCTGACCTCCCTGAGAGCCATCGAGGTACCAAGAGCCAGGAAGGAAAGCCACTGACAGTGAACTCACCACCAACACTAGAGGGCGCCGTCCTGTACTTGTGTCTGGGCTCAGGTGGCAGACACAGGGCGCGGTGCGGTGGAGGGAAGCAGGTGCAGGGCGCTACTCTTGGGGACAGGCTGGGTCTGAGCCACCTCTCCGTCTGCAGCTGTGAGCAAAGACTCTGACACCAGCAAGGGCTGATGGTCGTCTGGGGGACAGAGCCACTTGAACAATGCTCCTCGGTCACCCCTGCTCAGACCCGGTGGCGAGACCCAGAAATGCACGGGCCTGTCTGGGAGAACAGCTGAGCAGAGCTGCAAGGCTGTGGCTCAAAGCGACTTTGGTTATTGGCCGTTTATCTCCGGTGGCCACACACTCATGCCGGGCACACAGCAGGTGCGCAGGAAATACCTGTGAGACAAACGAAAGCAGGGTGCCCATCGTTCAAGAAAACATTTGAAATGGGCCTGAGCGGGGAGAGGGGCTCATGTCGACCAAGCACCTACTGGGTGCCAAGCTCTGCACACATGCTCTCTGTTAGCCTCATTCAGCCCCATTTCACAGAAGAGCAGGTGAGGCCCAGAGAGGCCAAACCACTTGTCCGGGGCCACAGCGCCCTCTCCAGGCAGGGCTGCAACATGCAGCTGAACTGAGACCTTGGTCTCCACTCCTCCTGGGGCTTGGTATTGACTCCCGTGTGCGATGTTAGCCTGGTATCCTGACCTCTCTGGCCATCCAGAAGCAGCAGTAAAAGAGATTTCTCCTTCGTCCTGAGCTCATTTCTTGGTTGAGCTCATTTCGTGTGTTTCTCTGATGCCTTTCCCGATTTGAGTTGTGCCAGAAAATCCCCCAGATTCCCCCCACATTCTGGCTCTTCTGCTGTCCCAGTGGGATAGAGCTTAGAGGAGAGTGTTGGCTGGACCTCAGTCCAGGCTGGCACCTCCTTCCAGCCCACTCTCTCCTCCTGGGCCCTAGAGGGTCGGTCCTGCGGTGCCTCCAAGTCCCTTCACATTTTGGCTCCAGTCTGAGTCCCCAGCCTCCTCTGAGCCCATTCTGGACACTTCTCCATGCCTTGGCTCTGCTGGTTCCTCTGCCTGCTGTTCCGTCCCTGGCACCGTGTGCGGGAGACTTTTCATCCTTCCGAGTTCAGCTCAGATGGCCCGTCCCTCCTTTGCCGCCTGCACTGTGGGGTCTCACAACACTCACTGCATGCCTTCCTTCACTGTTTTCTTTAATGCATTTTTATTGAACATTTACTATGTGCAGGAATCATTTTTGATGTTGGGAACACAGCATGGAACCAGTGAGGCACTGTCCCTGCCCTCATGATGTCACAGTGTCATGGGAGACAGCGACCCATAACCAGGTAAGGACAAGACTGTATGATAGGGGATCTCCGGGGAAGCGAGGAGTCAGAGAGGCACCAGACCCAGCCAGGAGTGGGGTAATCACGAAAGGCTTCCTGGAGGAGGTGGCAGGTGATCTGAGACCAGTTAATTGAGGCAGATGGGAGGGAGGCATGAGGGATGTGGTGGGACCTGGGGTGAGAGTCTGGTACATTCAAGAAATTGAAAATGCTCCCATCTCATTTTAGCTTAGAGATGCAAAGTGGGTGTTGGAAGAGAGAGGGGGGGCTGAGAGGAAACTGGAGGGACTAACAAGGAGCAGACTTTTGGCTGCAGGGAGGCATCTGGGACTAGGGAGCCATGGATGGTTCTAAGCAAGGGGAAGGATGGAATCTGGTTTGTTTAGCAGGATCCCTCTGGTGTTGTGTGGGAAGCAGGTGCAGAAGTCAGAGCCAAAGCAGAGAACTGAGGCAGGGGGGATGCTGTGGTGGGTTTAAATAGTATCACTCAGAAATGTGTGTTCTTGGCACCTGGGTGGCTCAGTCGGTTAAGTGTCTGACTCTTGATTTCCACTCAGGTCATGTCTCCCGGTCATGAGATAAAGTCGGGCTCTGCGCTGACAGAATGGGGCCTGCTTCTGCCCCTCCCCTGTTTACATATGCAATCTCTCTCTCTCTGTCTCAAAATAAAGAAATAAACTTTTTTTTAAAAAAAACAGGAAAAACCCAACTACAGTATTAAAAAAAAAAGAAGAAGAAATGCATGTCTGCTTTGGAACCTCAGAATTGTGACTTTGTTTGGAAATAGGGTCTTTACAGATGTAAATAGATAAGGATCTCGAGATGAAATCCTGGGTGGTGGTCCCCGATATGGCTGGTGTCTAATGACTGGTGTCCTTACAAGGAGAGGATAAGATATACAGACATGAGAAGTTCATGGGAAGACACAGGCAGAGATCGGAGTGATGCAGTCAAGGTGCTGGTGACCACCAGAAGCCAGGAGAGAGGCGTAAGACTGACTCCCTCAGAGACTCCAGAAGGGGCTCCCCCTGCCCAAGCCTGGCCTCCAGAACTGTGAGGCAGCACACCGCTGTTGTTTTGAGCCACGCAGTTTGTGGCCATTTGTCTCCTTGGCCCCAGGAAATGAATACATGGGCTGGTGCTGTGTTCTAGGTTACACGTGCCCGCCCCAGGTGGGCGTGTCGGAAGTGACAACACAGATCCAGGAGGAGAGTGGAGGCTGAGCTGCGTTGTGGCCCGAGAGCGAGGCCAGCCCGGCTGCGGGTGGCTGGGGCGGCCTGGCACCGTCTCCTCCCTCCTCAGTCCTTCAGCCTGGGGCAGCCTGGGCCCAGAGCAGGGCCATGCTGTGGAGAGCCCATCTCTGTCCCAGTGCCTCTGCCTCTGCAGAGGCCGGACGTCAGCCCCTCCTCTGGACCACTGCCAGCGTCTGGGACGCGGGGCTTCCTCACCAAAGTGGGCACCAGCCTGCTCTGGGAGGCATCCTCTCTGGAGGCCCTGGGGTGCCTGTTGGTGGGGTGTGGATGGAGCTCGGGCACTGGGAATGGGGTGTCCACACTCCACACTCCCTGAGAGGGAAGGGGAGGGGCATCACCTCGTTTTGTGTTCCCTGCCCTGTCCCCTTAGAGGTCGTCTTCGTACCTCCTTGTCCCCACCTAACCCTCTTCTGTGGGGTTTCAGAACAGCCCAGCTCCCAACTGGGCACAGAGGGCCTCAGGGAAGGTTTGGAGGCCACATGTACCCCTGTGGGCTAATCTCAGGGAAGCCTCTGGCTGTCTCCCTGAGGCCCCCTCTTGACTCTGGGGCCCTGAGGGTGCCCCCCCCCTCCCCCCCCCCCCCCCGCCCCCAGCACAGATCTCCTCTGGGATGCCTTTGGAGAAGAGCTTGAAAATTGCAGGAGCAACCTCCCGCCCTGCCTACCCCACTTTGGGGCTTCTGGTGTTGAGCATCAGTGGGGAGACCCAGGGCTCCCTCTGCTACCCACTCAGAGCGCTCCCGCCGCCGCCAACGGAGGGTGTGCGCCTGGGTGTCTCCCGGAGGAGGTGACGCAAGCCCGGGTTGTGGGGAAGGACTGTGGGTAATCAGAGTGTTGGGGTGGATCTTGGGACCCAGAGCCCAGCCGAACGAAGTCCAAGGCAAACAGGATCTGAGCGGAGGCCTCTGATTCCCGAATTGTTGACCCAGGCTGGCCGCGTACGCACAGTGCACGCACATCCGATGCGCATCCTGGCTGTGGCGGTAGATCTTAGGGTGAAGGTTGTCAGGGACACGGGCGTCAGTCACCGTCTTCCGGCTTCTACTGTGAGAGCGTCTGTCTGTGTGTGCCTGCAGGCTTGCCTATAGCCGCAACTCCGCGGGTGTGTGAGTCCTTCCCCAGGCGGGGTCTCTGATCTGAGTAACTGTCCGGGTCTGATCGCAGCAGGTACATGTGGGCCCCCTGTGTGCATATCTGGTGTGAGAGCTCACAGCAGCTGTGCGGGGTGGGAGGGGACGGGAGGTGGAGTACAGGTATGTGGAGATGGGGGGGCACACCCACCCACGTGTAGATGTTGGTGAGACACAGGGGGCACCGGGTCCCAGTCCGTAGGAACAGGAGGCCCCCCACCCACCCCTGAGCAGAGCGGCCCTGAGGGCCTCCCCTTCTGCTCTCACACACACCTGGGCAGAGGCTCAGGGTCTCCTGCCAGAAGGAACAGGAAAGCATAAGGGGGGTGGTGGGTTCTTCCTCCCTCTGCTCCTGACTGGCCCTGGGCACTCAGACCCTCCCTCTCCCTCTCTGGGGACGGTCTGGGCTGTGAACCAGGGGAGCAACAGCGCAGAAGTAGAAGGGGGCCAAGGAAGGCCCACTTTGCTTTCTTTTATTATTATTATTATTATTATTATTATTTTAGAGAGAGAGAGTGCATGCACAAGTAGGGGAGAGGAGCAGAGGGAGAGAGAATCTCTTTTTCAATGTTTATTTATTTATTTTGGGGGGGCAGAGAGAGAGGGAGAGGGTCCCAAGCAGGCTCCACACTCAGCGCAGAGCTCGACCCAGGACTCCATCCCACAACCCTGGGGTCACCACCTGAGCCAAAATCAAGAGTCCGACGCTCAACCAGCTGAGGCACCGGGCACCCCAGTCCCATTTTGCTTTCTAAAACAATGGGGCAAAAATCACATAATATAGAGTTAGCAATTATAAAGATGGCTTTTTTTTTAAGTGTGTTTATTTATTTTGAGAGAGACAGAGACAGCACGAGTGGGGGAGGGGCAGAGAGAGAGGCTGAGAGAGAATCCCAAGCAGGCTCTGTGCCCTCCGTGTGGAGCCCAGTGTGGGGCTCGAGCTCACGAACCGCAAGATCATCACCTGAGCCAAAATCTAGAGTCTGATGCTCAACTGACTGAGCCACCCAGGTGCCTCCATCCTTGCCATTTAAACTTTCACAAAGTCGTGACACACGCACCTCTATTTGGTTCCACACCTGTCACCAGCACAAAGGGAGATCTACAAGCCATTAACAGTCACCGTCCGCTTATCCTGCGCCCATCCACCCCGCAACCACTGGTCTGCTTTCTGTCTTGATGCATTTATCTCCTTTGGATATTTCTAATAAACGAAATCCTACAATGTGCGGTCTTTGTGGCTAGCCTCTTTCGCTCAGCATAATGTCTTTGAGGTTCAACCGTGTCGTAGCATGGGCCACGTGTTGTGCTTTTGGTATCCTGTTACATGGGCATGCCACTTTTCATTTATCTACTCATCTGTTGATCCATCCTGCGATTAAAAAAAAAAATGTTGCATTTTTGCATCAAGCCTGTTGGTGGCAGAGAAAGGAAAGCAGAGAGACAGAGAGGGGACACCAGATGGAGCAGGTGTTTGGAAGGAAAGCTACCTTCACGAGGAGCTGGGCCAGATGTGAGTCTGTTGTCACTTGGGGAAGGATGTGGGAGAACCTGTAGCTGGGAGCCTTGCTTGCTCCAGGAAGCAGGAGGTTGGGGATAGCGGCGTGGCTAGGACTCAAGGAGGGGCGGGGATTCAGAGAATGGCATCGTGAGATGATCAGCGATACAGCAGGGGTCAGAGAATGCGACTCTGGTGATGCCAGTCAGACCATGTCCTTGTGAGGGACTTGCGCAAGTCAGGCCGCACAACAACCACAGTAGCTAAGAGCTGAATGTGCATCCCTTCACCTACGTGCCACGGCAGCTGTGTGGAATAAGCATTATTATTCCATGTTCCAGGTGAGCTAGTAAGGGATACTGCTGAGATTTAACCAGAGCCTACGTCCTCTCCAAGACACGTAGGAGACGAGACTTCCAGCTGAGCTGGCTGTTAGGGAGTAGCTCGCTCTTAAAATCAGGAAGGATTTGGAGTCACAAGTTGGGGAGAACATGGAGTGACCCGCATGCTCAAAGACAGAAAATCCTGGTGGTTGTACATGGAGTCAATAATGGTAATAGCAGTAGTCATAATAATTGTCAGTATTATTTTTTACTGAGTTTTTACCACGCACCAGGACCAGCGCTAAGCACTTGAGGCCCACAATCTTCCATGAACCCCGTGCAGCTCAGAGGAGTGCTGACCATCGTCACGAGCAGCCTGTGGCCGAGGGACCGGCCATGGCCTGCGGGGTGAGGGGGTACCTCCTCGGGGAAGTCCTCCCAGGCTGGGCTCAGCACACACCTGTAGCTCCTGCCCACCTGGCCGCCCTCGCTCTCTCCCCACCCAGGGATGGCGGCCATGCTGGGCCGAAACCACAGCTCCGTGTCCGAATTCATCCTCGTGGGCTTCTCCACCTTCCCAAGGCATCTCCTGCCCGTCTTCTTCCTGCTGTTCCTGCTCATGTACCTGTTCACGCTGCTGGGGAACCTGCTCATCATGGCCACAGTCTGGAGCGAGCGCAGCCTGCACACTCCCATGTACCTCTTCCTGTGTGCCCTGTCCACCTCCGAGATTCTGTTCACCGTTGCCATCACCCCTCGCATGCTGGTTGACATGCTCTTCACCCACCGCACCATCACCTGGGCGGCCTGTGCCAGCCAGATGTTTTTCTCCTTCACGTTTGGCTTCACCCACTCCTTCCTGCTCACCGTCATGGGCTACGACCGCTATGTGGCCATCTGCCACCCCCTGCGCTACAATGTGCTCATGAGCCCCCGTGGCTGCGCCTGCCTGGTGGCCTGGTCCTGGGTAGGTGGCTCGGTCACGGGGCTGGTGGTGACCACGGCCGTTTTCCACCTCACCTTCTGTGGACCCAATGAGATCCACCATTTTTTATGTCATGTGCCCCCTCTCTTGAAGCTGGCCTGTGGAACTGATGTACCAGTAGTGGCCAAGGGCGTGGGGCTGGTGTGCATCATGGCCCTGCTGGGCTGCTGTCTCCTCATCCTCCTCTCCTATGCCTTCATCGTGGCCGCCATCTTGAGGATCCCCTCAGCTGAGGGCCGGCACAAGGCCTTCTCCACCTGTGCGTCCCACCTCACTGTGGTCATTGTGCACTACGGCTTTGCCTCTGTCATCTACCTCAAGCCCAAGGGTCCCCAGTCTCTGGAAAGAGACACCCTGATGGCCATCACCTACACGGTCCTCACCCCCTTCCTCAGCCCCATCATCTTCAGTCTCAGGAACAAGGAGCTGAAGACAGCCATGACCAAGACCTTCCTCAGCAAACTCCATCCCTCCAGCATCTAAGTGGCCAGTGTGGAGGCAGTTTTTGAAGAAGGGGAAGGATGACCATACCCTCATCTGTACAGTGGGCTTAACAATGCTTACCTAGTGAGAATGGTATAGATTTGTGTGATGACACCCATGGCAGAGCAGGTACTAATAAATGTGAACTTTTCCGCTTCTTCCTCCCTTGGTTTGTGTCTTGGATATTAATTTTATTTTATAATTAAACAGCATTACTGAGATATAGTCCATGTGCCGTATAATTCATCTATTTAAAGCACTCGATTCAGTTGGTTTTAGTATATTCACAGTTATGCGATCCTCACCATGATTAATTAGGAACATTTTTTTGTCACCCAAAAGAGAAATTCATTCCCATTCAGTCACTCCCCATTTCCTCCCCAACCCCCTTAACCCCCAGCCCTAGGAAAGCACTTTTTTTCAAAAAAATATGTATTTTTTAAATTTTTAATTGCAGTAGAGTTGCCACACAGTGTTACCTTGGTTTCAATTATACAACATATGCTCAGCCAACTGTATACATCTGTCATCACACAATGCTGTTACAACACCATTGACACATTCCCTATGTTGTACCTTTCATCCCCGGGACTCACTCATCTACTTTGCCTGTTCTGGACATTTCCTACAAATGGGAGTATATGTTAGGGGATGTTTTTGACTGAGTTCTTTCACTTGGCATAATGTCAAGTTTCTTCCATGTTGTAGAATGTATCAGAACCTCATTCCTTTTTATAAAAAAATTTTTAATGTTTATTTTTGAGAGAGAGACAGAGAGAGTACGAGTTAGGGAGGGACAGAGAGAGAGGGAGACACAGAATCTGAAGCAGGCTCCGGGCTCTGATCTGTCAGCACAGAACTCCATACAGGGCTTGAACTCACTAACCATGAGATTGTGACCTGAGCCGAAGTCATATGCTTACTGACTGAGCCACCCAGGAGCCCCATCTTTTTTTTTTTTATATTTATTTATTTTTTTGACAGAGAAAGATAGAGAGACAGAGAGAGAGAGAAAGACAGAGGGCGAGTGGGGCAGGGGCAGAGAGAGAGGGAGACACAGAATCTGAAGGAGGCTCCAGGCTCTGAGCCATCAGCACAGAGCCCAACGCGGGGCTCGAAGTCATGGACTTGGAGATCATGACCTGAGCTGAAGTTGGACCCTTAACCAACTGAGCCACCCAGGCACCCCAGAACCTCATTCCTCTTTATTGCCAGACACTATTCCATTGTGTGGACATACTGGACTTCATGTGTCTGTTCATTGCTTGGTGAACATCTCAGGGTTTCTACTTTTGCTATTTTGAATATTGCCACTATGAATGTTTGTGTACAAGGTTTTTGCTTGAATATATAGTTTCGTACTATTGCGTATATACCAAGGAGTGGGTTTTCTGGATGCAATGGTACCTCTATGTTTAATTATGAAGAATGTTCCAGACTCTTTTCCAAAGTGGCTGCACCATTCTGTATCCTCACCAGCAGTGCAGAAGGGTTCAAACGTCTCCACATCTTTGCCAGCACTGGCTATTATCTGTCCTGTTCATCGTAGCTATCTCTGTGCTGTGAAGTTTATCTCTTGGTGGTTCGGACTTGCATTTCCCTAATGAGTAATCACGTTGTGCATCTCATCACATGCTTGGTGCCCATTTCTGTGTGTTCTTGGAGAAATGCCCTTGATACTCCCCCCAGTTTTAAAATCGGGTTGTTTGTCTCTTTGTTAAGTTGTGGCTAATTGTTTAGAGTTTCTGGTTACAAGGCCCTTAGCAGATCTGTGAGTTTCGAATGTTGTCTCGCATTCTGACTTGTCTTTTCACGAACCTGTTGGTATTCTTTGCAGGACGGAAGATTTTAATTCTGATGACATCCAATCTATGCATTTTCTTTTGTTGCTTACGCTTTTGGTGTTATGTCTACGAAACTATTGCTTAGTCCAAGGTCGCGGAGATTCACAGCTATGTTGTCCTCTAAGAACATTATAATTTCAGTTCTTACATTTAAGTCTTTGGTCCACGTGGAGTTAATTTTTGAACATAGTGTGAAGTAGGGGTGAATGTTGGTTCATCTCCTTGAAAATGACCATGTCTGTGAACTTCCATCGGTTGTCCATACCTGTGGTTCTATAAGGATGTGGGGAAAGGGAAGTCACCCCACGCATATGAAGATGCAGGGCAAGAGAGGGCAGGGGAGGGGAATGGAGGGGAGAGAGAGAGAGAGACAGAGAGAGAGAGAGGTTTCTTTCTGTACATTAGCAGTGGAACAGAGAGAGGAAGCCAGGCAAGGCAAGGAAAGAAGCGGTGGCTTCACCTGATGGGGCTGTGGGCTCCGCTGGGTGGGAAAAAGAGTGGGAGAGAGGAGAAGACCCTATTGTTGGTAGTGATGGTATCTTTGGGGAAAGAGACAGCCGATGGCTCAGAGCCTGGACACGAACGTGGTGCAGAGAACACAGGTGTTAGGTTTTAGACAGTTTCCACGTGACATCGACTATAAGGCTTCTTCCTTACCTGCCCACGAATGTGTGGCATTGTCATGACCTTGCTGAGCTGCACTGGTCTGCTGAATGCACCTTGGTCAGATCTGACTTCAAAGTGGACCCAGGAGGAACCAGGCTTGCTGCCTTGGGAGTCTATTGTTCCTCCCCCTGGGTCACCCTGATGTGGAGCGGAGCAAACAAACACGAGGGGGCATCACCACGCGACAGGTAGAATTCCCTCTAACGAGCTGGCTGTTTGCTACAGGCAAGGAAACCAAGGAAGAGAGAAAATACGTAGATGGTATTTCCAACGTGCCACTGACACTCTCTCTGATCTACCCACTCTTACTCAGGGAGCTTCAAAAATCAGCACAGCAATACCTATCTCTCTGGTTCCCATTTCCTGAAATGAATCTTCTCTCACATTTTACTTTCTATCTGCACTTTGAACATTTTGTTTTCCTTTCACGCAGGGTACCCATTTCTCCCTGATTACCCAACTTTTACTGGCGAAATGTCTAGTTGGCTTGGTAATGTGCCAAACGTTAGCGGCATGTGATATCGTTGACAGCTCACCCCCCTTTATATTGATTCCGTTGGATTTTTCCACTACAGTGGACTGGGAAATGCGTGAGGAGGAATTCAGACATGGAACTGTGGTGTAGCCCCAGCATGGCAGCCGTCCCTCTGGGGAAGGAGGGAAGAAAGCTCAGTGGACATCACTCAGGGTCTCCATGGAGCCCAGCCTGGAAGGACTTCCTCGAGGGGCTCCCTCAACTCCCCAGGCCATGGCCAGTCCCTTGGCCACATGCTGTTCATGATAATGGTCTGTGCTTCACAGAGCTGCTTGGGGTTTATGTAAGATCATGCCCCTCAAGTGCTTAGTAGACGGGTCCTGGTGAATAGTAAGAATTCAAAATAATAATATTCTTATGACTACTATTTAAAATCCAAGTGGAAGGAGCTCAGGGTCTCTGTGCAGCCACATCTGGGTTGAGTCCCACTTCAGAGCTTGTCAGTACCTATAGTCCTTTTTCTAAGTAGGAATGGAAAAATAAAGAAAAAACCCAAGTCTAGTCTTTTGTTAAAAAAAATTATGCTAGGATCTTTAAAAAGTTGAATTGGGGGGTGCCTAGGTGACTCACTCTGTTAAGCATCCGACTTCGTCTCAGGTCATGATCTCGCAGTCCATGAGTTCAAGCCCCGTGTTGGGCTTTGTGCTGACAGCTCAGAGCCAGGAGCCTGTTTCAGATCCTGTGTCTCCCTCTCTCTCTGCCCCTCCCCTGATCGTGCTCTATCTCTGTCTCTCAAAAATAAATAAACGTTAAAAAAAAATTTTTTAAAGTTGAATTGGAACAATCTGGTGCTGGTTGACGTTCCATTTTTGAAAGGATATTGTAAATCTTACAATCACTATGTCCTGTATGCTACATCAACTCTGAGCTGTGTGCAAGCTTAGTAAGAATTGTGTGGTGGCTTTCCACTTTTTATACAAAACTCTACCATGTTATCCACATGAGTTCAATAAATTTGTGTAATTTTTAAAACAGTGCTCCTAGGGGTGCCTGGGTGGCTCAGTCAGTTAAGTGTCTGACCCTTGATTTTTGGCTCAGGTCGTGACATCAGAGTTTGTGAATTTGAGCCCCACATCAGCTCTGTGCTGACAGTGTGGAGGCTGCTTGGGATTCTCTCTCTTTCCCTCTCTCTCTGCACCTCCCACCTTGCTCTCTCTCTCTCTCTCTCTCTCTCTCTTTGAAAATAAATAAATAAACTTAAAAAAAGAACAGTACTTCCCCAAAACTCCAAACCAATGTTGGGTTGGTTCCTTATTTCTTCCTATAATAAATATCTTCATATGAATCAATAACATAATGTAATATGATATTATATATTATGTTGCATTACATTTTTAAAAATTATTATTGTACAATATATTATATAACATTATATAATATACATAACAGATAATGTATTATATATAATATCACATTAATATATAATCATATATATTATAAAAATATATACTGTGTTTTTATTATATGATATATTAATGATTACATATTATCATTGCATTTATAAAATTAAATTATATTACATTTTATATGTAACATAAGTATATGCATTGCATATGAAAAATACTATAATTTATTAATATTAAAAGCATGTAATAATAATATACAATTATAAAATTTAATTATATTAAATTTTATACATAACATAAGTATATACATTATGTATGAAAAATACTATGCTTTATTAATATTAAAAGTGTGTAATAATATAAAAATAATAAAATAATAATAATATATATAATACATAATAAATTATTTAATATATTCTTACATCAAATATATTTTTATTTTTTATGTTATCATGTCATGTAATTATGTTAATTATATTTATATATGGAAATATAATATATATTATACAATATATGAAATATATACTATATTATATATTATGTTAATATATGCCATATTAATATAGTATATTATATATTGTGTTGACATTTGCCATATAATATTGTATATTATATATATTATATACAATATCACAGTATAAAATATATATAGTTCAATACATATTGTATTTTATAAAATGGAACAACACAATTATAGCATACTATAATCTATAATGTATTGTAATCGCACTAGAGCATTAGTTACTCACAAGATTGAGTTTTCCAGGCAGTTAACATATACTTATTAAGAACCTACTGTGTGCCAAGCATGGCAGAGCTGTGATGGTGTCCAGACAGAGTCCCTGCCCCCAGGAGCTTGCATCCTAGTGGGGAGGTTAACCGGGGAAAGGAGAACCAATGTGTGCTGTCCTGTATGGCAATCCTGCTAAGTACAAATAACTCATACAAACTACCCTGCAGTGCACGCACAAGGTCTCTGCACCACGTGCCAGTGCTAAAAGCATCAAGAGCCGAGGGTTTACCACCCCCCCCCCCCAGCAAACTTAGCAAAATCCCGCACACTCTGTGGAAATAAATGACCCTTGTACACAGGAACAGTCGTAGCCACACACAAAGCTGGGCTCCCCCTGCACCCGCCCGCCCCAGGCCCAGAGGTCTGCAAGCACTGGGCACAACGAGGTGTGTGAGCAAGACTGCGTCCTTTGGGGGATCCGGGGAGGGATGTGTCTCCTGCTTTCCCAGCTTTGAGGGCACCACGCATCCCCTGGCTCGTGGTTCCTGCCTCAGCTATTCCTATTCCTCCTTCCGGTGTCACATCCCCTACTGCTCCCTGTCTCTGGCCCCTCCTGCCCCCTTGTCTAAGGACACTTGCAATTATAGCAGCCCATCTGGGTGATGAAGGTAATCCCCCTGTCTCAGATCTTAACTGCATCTCATCTGTACACTCCCTCTTGCTGGGTAAGGGAACGCAGCCACAGGCTCTGGAGA
>NC_064816.1:10892240-10931118 GCF_023721935.1 Panthera uncia | reverse complement strand
CTCGACGTGGACCGTGTGACTCAGGAGGGATGCTCACCCTCCTGTGTGATGGGGCCCCTGCGTTAGAATAAAGACACAGCATCACACACATCCTCAGAGAGACGCTGAGTTGCAGGGGCTGAACTGGGGGAAATACCCACAGGACAAACCACCAGGGATCCTGAGGTCTGGGTCTCATCTCTTTAGATGGAAAAGGGACATTTTTTACAAGGCCTCTTTTTCTTTTAAGGTTTTTGTGTTAGTCAGGGTTCCCCAGAAAAGCAGAGCCACTGGAATGAATGTGTATATATGCGTGTGAACATATATACATAAGTGTATATAACATATAACATATGTAATAATGTTACAGTATGTTTAAATTCATCTTTTTACTGCTTTTTGCTATTTTCTTTTCGGTGACTAATCTCAAAGCACAAATAACATTTTTTCCTTGGTACTCTAACAAGTAGTCTTGTGGCTAAAGACTAAGTGGTTCCAACTACTAGGCTAATGAAATGCAAGATGTATAATTTAGTTCACAAATTATAATGCCTTTCCTTTTGGGCACTACTTTCAATACAGAACAAAAAGCTTTGAAATCAATATCAAAAGAAAAGCCACTTGGCACATAGTAGAAGTTTACTAAATATTTGTTAGTTGACTACACCACTCAACTTACTGAATAAATATTGTTCTGGTGCAACCACAGTATATTATATATTATAGTATGTCATAATTGTGTTGTTCCATTTTATAAAATGTGATATGTCTGCATCCAGCTCTTCCTGTCCCCACACTGAGGGCTTTTTTAGTGCCAGGTTACATCAGTGTTGTTTCGGATCCCAAGATTCAGAGCGGGTCCCTTAGCTAGAGCTCAGTGAGGATGTGATGGATGGATGAAGGAAGGAGAGAGGATGACAGAAGGGTGGAATGACTAGAGGGGAAGAAGAGAGGGAGTGGGAGGGAGGGAGGGAGGGAGGAGAGAGAGAAATATCCACAGAGGAAGGGGCATTCCCAGGGCCCCAGCAGCCCCCTTGGACATGGAGGAGCTCTAACCCGCATCCCAGTCTCAGGGGAGAGGCTCCCAGGAAACCCGCCTCAGGGGAGGCACCTGCGGAGATAGAGCTCCTGCCCTGCTCACCAAGCAGCAGGAGGGGTGGCCCCAGGCTGGGCTGCAAACAGAGCATCCCAGACAGTCTTCACGCCAGGCGAGAGGAACTCGGTTTCCCAGGAACAGGTAGCAAGCAAGGTGGGAGCTGAAGGGGGAAATTGTGGCAACCGCGGAAAGCCAGAGCAGAGGGAGGCTCTGGCTGGAGGAAGGGGTGGGGAGTCGGATGGGGGCAGGGGTTACGGCCCCAGCAACCTGGTCCCAACCTGGCCCACACTGCCTCCTTCCCCCAAAGCCTGGACCCACAGCAGTCAGGGATTGTCAGGGTCCATTCCCAGGCAGGAAGTAGTCTCTGCACCAGGTTGAGCCAGAAGGGCGACCCTGGGCTTGTCACCATGCACGTGTGCTCATTTCTGCAGCACGGTGCCTGCTTCTGTGTGCAGTGTTTGTGTACATGCAGCTGCATTTGCCTGGATCCATTTCCTGGGGCTGCTGTCACAGAGGACCACAACCAGGTGGCTTTAAACAGCAGAAATTTATCCTCACAGTTCTGGAGGCTACAATCCAAAACCAAGGTTTCCACAGGGCCATGCTCCCTGCAGAGACTCCAGGGCAGAATCTTTCCTGGCCTCTTCCAGCTTCTGGTGACCCCAGCTGTTCCTTGCCTGTGGCCGCATCACCCCAATACCTGCCTCTGTCTGCACACAGCCTGCCTCCCTCTGTGTGTCCCCTCCTATTCCTGTGAGGACACCAGCCATTAGATTTAGGTCTCACCTTTACCCAGTACGGTCTCACCTTGAGCCTTACCTTGATTATATCTGCCAAGACCCTATTTCCAAATAAGGCCACATTCTGAGGTTCCAATGGATGTGAATTTGAGGGGGATGTTATACAACCCACCACAGTGTCTGTGTGTCCCTGGCTTATCCCAGTCCCAGACAAGCTCCGGGCACTGGTTAGTGCTCTGTAGATGGGTTGCAGAACCAGCAAGGTCTCTGCTCCTGGCTGCGTGTTTGCTGGGTTCCACTGCCCGTGTGTATTTCAGAAGCCATGTGTACATGTGCATTGGTGTTGTCTCTGTCTGCTTGTGCTCCTGTGAGCACAGTCTTGAGTCTCTGGCAGTGGTGTAGAAGCAGAGAGAGCAGAGTGGGTTCCATAGTGTCCCCTGGAGGTGAAAGGGTACAGGAGCAGGATCTGGGAGCCAGCCTGCATGTGCCCTGGCTGGGGGTTCTGGCTGAGAGCCCAGAGGTAGAAGGTGGGCCTCTCTCCCCCTTTAAGTCCAGACCTATACAGCTGACTAGGGGAGATCCCTTGCAGCATATGCAGAGGGGCTGTTCTGGGAAGGGTGAGTGCCCGAACGAGTGCCAGAGAGAGACCCGGAGCCAAGAGAGACCCCTTTTATGGTACTATTTGTGGATTTCAGAGCACATGCCTGGGAGCCTGTTCATAGCCAGGAGGGAGGAAGGGGTGGGCTCCCCAAGGGGGTGGGGATAGGAGGTGGGTAGGGGGCACTCGCTTGCAGAGCAGAGATTGCCCTGGACCCCGGGTTGACATGACTCCACAAGGTGTGTCTGTGTCAGGAGCTGGAGTCTGGCAGCCAGAGGAGGGTGGAGTCGAGAGGGGAGGTCAGCGGGCACAGTGCACCAGCAGACGGGGCGTGAGGCCAGAGCCAGGGCTAGACCATGGCACACAGAGGCCGGCAGTGGGGGCCAGAGATGGTGGCTGAGGGATGAGGTCCAGGAGGAGCTGAGTCTGGTGCCCCGGGATTGCTGGGCCGCCCCAGGCCCCTGCTGCCCCCAAATGCTTTCCTGCATGAGAGAGAGACCCCATCCTGACACCCAGCCCAATCATAAACTTTCCAGGTGGGGTCCTGGGTCCTCCAAGCATTGGCTGACTTGGCTCTGAGATAACACTTGGTGACAACCTTCTGGGGGCTGGGTGAGGGGGCAGAAGCACTGCTGTGATATGGGGGTGAGCCCTGCCCCAGGGTAAGTATTTGAAGCCTTGTCATCAAATCTCAGTGATATATGTAAATGACAGATTGTGTATCATGGATATATTAGTATGTATCATCGAGATGCATGTGTCAGTGATGCAGATATAAATACGCATACCTGTGTGTACCTCTTTTCCAATTTTTCACCAGAGCTGCGGCTTCAGAGCCATCCCCTGTGCTCTGTGGCTGTCAGGTTTGTTTTTTCTATATGCCTTGTAGAGCTTCGTGGCTCACGCCCACCACATGTTACTTGGCCCTGCCCCCAGGTGAGGGTGGGGGTGTCTCTGACTGCCCCTGACTGTCTGCCATCACAGACAAGGCTGCCATGAATGGCTTGACCACGTCCCCTCGCTGAGCTGTGTTTCAGATGGAGATCTAGAAGTGTTTGTGGGACCTTGGGTAAGTGTCCCCTTAATCTGGCCGTGAACCACCAAGTGAGGATGTCTTCAGTCTACTCATCTCACATCTGGGCCAACACAGGGCGGATCCAGATTTCTAAGTCTTGCCACTCCAGCAAGCAGATGGGGAGCCTGTACCCACTGTGTTCACAGATTGATGCTGTTTTATTATTTTTTTAATGTTTATTCGTTTATTGAGAGACAGACAGACAGACAGAGAGAGCGAGCATGAGCAGGGGAGGGGCAGAGAATCCCAAACAGCCTCCACACCATCAGAGCAGAGCCCAATGCGGGGCTCGAACTCACGGACCATGAGATCACGACCTGAGCTGAAACCAAGACAAAGACGCTTACCCTACTGAGCCACCCAGGCGTCCTGAGTGTTGCTGTTGTAACCGAATTCCTCTCCTTGCTAATGAGCCGCTCATGTCCTTGTTTGCTGCTGGCCTAGTGCATTTCCTCAGCTGCAGATCACCTGTGCCCCCCTCTTGCCCACTTTCTATCATGATGCCTGTCCTTTTTCTCATTGGTTTCCTTATTTCTCTTTTTTCTCACTGTAGATTCTAGATATCACTCTCTTTTCAATGGGTTTTTTTCAGCTTGATCGAGGTATACATAATATACAAAGAGCTGCGTATATTTAATGGGTATATTTTGATGACTTTGGACATACGCCTACAATTGTGATACCATCCGCACAACCAAGGTAATAAATGTTATCTACCGCCTCCGAAGATTCCTTATGTCCCCCCTTCTGTGTGTGTGTGTGTGTGTGTGTGTGAGTTAGTAACTTTAAAGGACATCTACCCTCTTAACGAGTTCTTTTTTATTGAAATATAGTTGACAAATAAACTTGTGTGAATTTAAGGTGTACAGTGTGTTGAGTTGGTACGTTTATTCATTATAATGCGATCGCCATTGCACTAATAGCTAGCATGTCTATCGGGTCGGGTCACGTGATCATAATGTCTGTTTTAGTGTTGGGGATAAATAAGATCTCATCTCTTCGCGAGTTTGATGATGAGAATACAATATTGGCGTCTATGTTCTTAACAAGTGTTTAATTGTGCACTATCGTATTGTTAACTCTAGCTTGTAGGTTGAACGGCAGAGCTCAGGAAGTTATACAGCAAGTAGCTCTCTGTTCTCTGTCATCTGTAACCTTTATCCACGATGCTCTTTGTTACAAGGATTCAGAATTTCGATGTAAAAGAATTGATCTTTTTTACTGAAGGTTTGTGCTCTTTTTTCTTTTTAGGGAATGTGTTTCCTGTTCTTGGAGCACAAAGATCCTATTACACTTGCTGTCATTAGCTATGTTTTTATCTTTCACAATTATGTTTTCAATCTATCTTGATTCTCCTTTTGGTGGGGTATTGGGAGTCTAGTTGTGGTTTTTGTTTGTAGAGACAGATACTTTCCTCAACAGCATCCCCTAAACAATTCGCTTTTTTTCCAAATGATTTGTGGTGTGACCTTAACCATACATGAATGGCTCTGTCTCCGAGCTCTGATTCCAGAACCACTGGTCACTGTCTGTCCTTGCACTGATCCCACACTGCTTTGTTTCCAAGATGCCGTCGCGTGTCTACAGAGTGCAGTCTCCCCCCACCTCCTGTCATTCTTCATTTCCAGATGGACTCAGTTATTCGTGGGTCCTTATTTTTGACAAACATTTTGCAATACGTTTATCCTCTTTCTCAAGAGTCCAATTGGATGTTTTTGAGAGGATTGCATTGAATGTATAGATTAAATTTGGGGAAGAATGAACATCTTTCTGATATTGTCTTTTGCTTTCATCCATTTTGTTAGGTCATCTGTCATGTTTCCTGTCTGTTAGAGGTCTCATAGTTCTCCATGAAGCTCCTGTGTGTACTTGTTTAAAGAAATTCCTAGACTGTTGTCAGGTTTTGTGCAACTTTGAATGATACCTTCTTTTGTAATGTTTTATTATTAACTAATTTTAAACTTATGAGAAAGCTACAAAAAGCATACAGAAAACTCTCATCCTCCCCCCACCAACCCTTTTGAATGCCAGGATCTTCCAGAACCAGGACAATGATGAGACCCAGGGCACGAACGCTGGTATATAACACTGTATAGCAAACAACAGCTCTTACTAGAATTCTTTCGACTCTCCACTAATATCCTATTTCTATTCCAGGACACCATCCATTTCATGTAGTTGTTATTTCAAGTTTGCATTATCATTCACTTCTCAGTATCTCTTAATTTCCCTTTTAGCCAGATGATTAATGACTAATATGTTACTTTAGCATTGTCAAATGGTTCACCCAATATTTACATTCTAAATACATGGGAATTTTGAGGGATCCTTTTCTTATTAAAGTCCAGTAGTATCGCCAAATGATCATATATTTGGGGCTTTGGGTATTGGTACTTGGGAATGGAATGCACCTGTACTTCCTTTATGGCCTCACACATGGTCTTTGTTGGTGATAGGTCCATGCTCCTAGTGTTGGGTTTTTTTTGTTTTTGTTTTGTTTTATTTTGTTGTTTGGTGTAGTGAATAGGACTATATGCATGTTTGTGTATATTTATACAAGTTAAATATATGTATATAAGTATATATTAGCTTTTGCACATATATATACACATATGTGTGTATATATACTTGAGCTGTGTGTGTGTGCATTAAATAATGTGACAGAAATACCAGGAATTACAAAAGTGGTAAATGCATTAAATGCATAATCAAAAAAGAGATACAGGGGCACCTGGATGGCTTAGCCAGTTGAGCATCTGACTCTTGGTTTTGGCTCAGGTCATGGTCTCATGGTTCATGAGATCGAGCCCTGCATCAAGCTCTGCACTGACAGTGTGGAGCCTGCTTGGGATTCTCTCTCTCCCTCTCTCTCTGCCCTTCCTCTACTCACGCTCTCTCTCTCTCTCCCTCTCTCTTTCTCTCTCTCTGTCTCAAAATAAATAAATAAACTCCCAAAGAAAAGATTCTCTCTCTTCTCCCTTGCCCTTCTCCCCACCTTCCATGCTCTCTCTAGAAAGAGAAATATACAACCATAAGTTGCTACATTTTAAGGGAATCTAATTCTGGTCATTCACGCCCTTCCTCATTCTCAGCGTCTCTAGTGTTTACTCTATTTCACTCCCCACAGTAAGTACATTAAGCGCATAATCTTACTTCTCATAACAACCTTGTCAGTCAGACATTATTATGATCAACTTCCTTTAGGGAGGAGGAAACTGAGGCTCAAAAAGGTTAAGGAACCAACCCAATGTTGTGGTGGTTGGTGTTGGTGTTGGAAGAGTGTTTTAGAACAACTTCTCAACTTTATTTAACTTAGGCAGATAACATGGTAGAGTTTTGTCTAAAAAGAGAGAAAAGCCACCCCATAATACTTAGAAAGCCTGGCAGGCACTAAGGAGATGCAGCCTACAGGACACATGATGGCGAGGTTTGCGCTGTCCTTTCAAAGATGGAACACCAACCAGCAGCAGGTTCTTCCAATTCAAAATATTTCATGGGAGACCCCAGCATAATCACTGTTTTCAAAAAGAAGACTGAATTGTGTTTTTCTTTATTTTTCCATTCCCTATTAGCACAATGACTGGAGGCACTGACAAGCTAGTGGTGACTCAATCCAGGTGTGGCTGAGTAGAGACCCAGAGCTCCTATCACTGGGATTTTAAAATACTAGTAGTCATTATTATTAACAGTATTATTATTATTATCATCATGTCCTGAGTTCTTACCACGAACCAGGATCAGCGCTAAGCACTTGAGGCCCACTATCTTCCGTGAACCCTGCGCAGCTCAGAGGAGCGCTGACCATCCTCACGAGCAGCCTGTGGCCGAGGGACTGGCCATGGCCTGCGGGGTGAAGGGGTACCTCCTCGGGGAAGTCCTCCCAGGCTGGGCTCAGCACACACCCATAGCTCCCGCCCACCTGGCTGCCCTCGCTCTCTCCCCACCCAGGGATGGCCGCCACGCTGGGCCGAAACCACAGCTCCGTGTCCGAATTTATCCTCGTGGGCTTCTCCACCTTCCCAAACCATCTCCTGCCCGCCTTCTTCCTGCTGTTCCTGCTCATGTACCTGTTCACGCTGCTGGGGAACCTGCTCATCATGACCACAGTCTGGAGCGAGCGCAGCCTGCACACGCCCATGTACCTCTTCCTGTGCGCCCTGTCCACCTCCGAGATCCTCTACACTTTGGCCATCACCCTGCGCCTGCTGGCCGACCTGCTCTCCACCTGCCGCACCATCACCTGGAAGACCTGTGCCAGCCAGATGTTTTTCTCCTTCACGTTCGGCTTCACCCACTCCTTCCTGCTCACCGTCATGGGCTACGACCGCTACGTGGCCATCTGCCACCCCCTGCGCTACCATGTGCTCATGAGCCCCCGTGGCTGCGCCTGCTTGGTGGCCTGGTCCTGGGTAGGTGGCTCGGTCATGGGGCTGGTGGTGACCACGGCCGTTTTCCACCTCACCTTCTGTGGACCCAATGAGATCCACCATTTTTTCTGCCACGTGCCTCCTGTGGTGAAGCTGGCCTGTGGAACTGATGTACCAACCATGGCCCTGGGTGTGGGGCTGGTGTGCATCATGGCCCTGCTGGGCTGCTGTCTCCTCATCCTCCTCTCCTACGCCTTCATCGTGGCCACCATCTTGAGGATCCCCTCAGCTGAGGGCCGGCACAAGGCCTTCTCCACCTGTGCGTCCCACCTCACTGTGGTCATTGTGCACTACGGCTTTGCCTCTGTCGTCTACCTCAAGCCCAAGGGTCCCCAGTCTCTGGAAGGAGACACCCTGATGGGCATCACCTACACGGTCCTCACCCCCTTCCTCAGCCCCATCATCTTCAGTCTCAGGAACAAGGAGCTGAAGACAGCCATGACCAAGACCTTCCTCAGAAAACTCCATCCCCAGAGCTCCTGAAGTGGCTCCTTTCGTGGCAATGATGTGTCAGGTAGAGGCACTTCAGGCTTCTATCTGTAAAATGGGAATGATTACACTTCACTGGTGATGATTCTTACCCCACCTCCCCACTTTGCAAGTACTCCGAGTTCTAGATGTGTGTGTTCTCTCCTTTCTCTCAGTCTGGTTGACCTTGTTCTTCCTGGATTCACTGGGGTGTCGACCTTCCCACTATGGACCTAGTATGTCACCTTCCTCCAGGTTCCTGTGCCTGATGGTGGCATTGGGGGAGGGGGTGCCCACGTCACTGTGTTGGGGAACCTGTGTTCATGGTTTATCATGAATGTGTGAATGAGGGATGCCGACTCTGCCCCAAATGCATAAACTGTGATTGGGCACCTGCTGTGTACCAAGCATTGTGTCATCTGCCTCAGACACACCATTGCTTCATTCTGAATACTACACTGAAGAAAGGAAAGCATTCTTGATGAAGAAAATGATTGTTCATTTTTAATTCTTCACATTTTTGGAGGAAAGGTGTCTCCTCTTAGGAGTTGCCTTCATTGAGCTGAATGACTGGTTGAGGAGAAAGAAAGAGGAGGGATCTGAATTTCTCCTTGGGAGAAAAGCTATGTGTGGACACATGGAGTTGAAGCCTTCATGGGAGAGGGATAAGGAAGTGGGGGCTGAGCTGAGAGAAAGGGTCGGGACAGGAAGAAGAACCAGTTGCTGGCCCTTAACCTCCAGGACGTAAGGGAGGTGATGGGCTCAGTGACTGGTGAAAAAGTTTGAGGAATGAGCAGGCCTGTAAATGGGCATTTTATAAGGTTTATGAGGTTGCCATAAAGTGCCTGATATAATTCCCCCTTTCCTGACTCCCTTGAAATCCTCAATAAGAATCCATTTCTCTTTCATGTGTTGTGTACTCAGATATATTGAGGGAAGCATCCACAGGCTGGGTCTTGCTTCAAGGGAGGTGCTCAGGCGGAGTCAGGCAGCCCCTTTAGATTACACCTGTTTTTTAAATGAGGAAATGGACACAGTGAAGCTCAGACTTGCCCAGGTTCATGAAACCAGACAGGTGCAGGGATGTGGTATGCCACCAGCCCAGTGAGTCCTCTGTGGCAATGGACCTCCAAGGTGGGGGCACATCACAGTCACCTGGAGGGCTGGTTAGGTCACAGGCTGCTGGGCCCCACTCCAAAGTGTCTGCTTCAACAGGTCAGGGTAGGGCTCTAGAATCCGTACATCTAACAAGCTCTCAGGTGCTCTCAGGCTGCAGGTCTGAGGATGAAATTTTGGGAACCACTGTCCTACAGAATCTTTAGCTCAAAGATAAAGCCAGATATATGAGTTGGAAACAAAAGCAATCAACTTTCTTTCTTTCTTTCTTTCTTTCTTTCTTTCCTCCTTCCTTCCCTCCCTCTTTCTTTCTTTCTTTCTTTCTTTCTTTCTTCTTTCCTTCCCCTTCCTTCCTTTCTTTTTTTTTTGAATTTTTTTAATCTTTATTTTTGAGAGAAAGAGTGAGAGACACAGTGTGAGCAGGAGAGGGGCAGAGAGAGAGGGAGACACAGAATCTGAAGCGGGCTCTGGGCTCTGAGCTGTCAGCACAGAGCCCAACGTGGGGCTCGATCTCAGGGACTGTGAGATCATGACCTGAGCAGAAGTCAGCCACCCAACCAACTGAGCCACCCAGGCGCCAACCCCCCCCCCTTCCTTCCTTTCTTTCTTCCTTCCTTGTTAATAGTTATGCTGATAACAGCTTCCATTTTTCCCCATGGTGGGGGGAGGGAGGGACATTTATCATCAGCTAGGTAAGGTTTAAAAAAAAATAGTTCTATTGAGATATGATTCACATACCATATGATTCACCTGTTTAAAGATATGTGTAATCCAAATCAGTCAATTTAGAACATTTTCATCACCTCCAAATAAAACCTTATAGCCTTTAAGTGTCATCCCTCTTTCCTCTCTTCCCTTCAGCCCTAAGCAGCCCTAATCCACTGTATTTATAGATTTGCCTGTTCTGAACATTTTATATAAGTCATATATATAAGTCATACAATATTTATCCTTTCGTGTTTGGCTTCTTTTACTCAGCATAATGTTTTCAAGGTTTATCCACATGTATCAGTATTTCATTCTTTTCTATGGCTGAATAATATTCCATTGTTTCGATAGGCCACATTTTATTTATCCATTCATCTGTTGATAGATATTTGAGTTGTTTCTAACTTTTGGCTATAATGAGTAATGCTGCTGTAAACATTCATGTACAAGTTTTTATGTGGACATACATTTTCACTTGGGAGGTGTGTACTTAGGAGTGGGAATGAGGGGTTATGTGGTAACTCTATGTTTAATCATTTGAGGAATTGCTAGACTGCTTTCCAAAGTGGTGGCTCCATTTTATATCCCCACCAGCAGTCTCTGTGGGTTCCAGTGTTTCCACATCCTCGCCAACGCTAATGTATCTAACTTTTTGATTATAGTCATTCTAGTAGTATCTTATTGTGGGTTTGATTTGTATTTCCCTGGTAACTAATGATAGATAGGTATAGTCCTTTTTTAAATTTAATTTTATTTATTTTAGGAAAAGAGACAGGCAGAGAGAAGGAGAGAAAGAATCTTAAGCAGACTCCATGCTCAGCACAGAGCCTCAGGCGGGGCTCAATCTGTTGACCGTGTGATCAGGACCTGACCTGAGATCAAGAGTCAGATGCTCAACCAACTGAGGCACCCAAGTGGCCCAATGATAGGTATGGTCTTCAATGATTTAACACACGTGGGTTCTTTTACTTCACAAGGAAGATAATATTATCAGCTCCATTTCAAAGATGAGGAAACAGGGCTATAAAGAGATTAAATCCATTAGTTAAAGGTCTTGCCCTGAAGTGGAAAAACTAGAATTCTTTATGTTGGAACTTGGGGTCAGAAGCATACATTTCTCAGGAATTATCAGGAGAGGAAGCCAGTGTGTTCCAAGAAGAGATGAAGACATGAAGGTGTTGATTGGAAGGAGAAGACCAATTGTAGCAAGCCCTGAAAAAACAAGCCAGAACTGGAGATACACGTTCTCGGGGGTTAGGAGGAAACCTCCAGCATGAGAGGATCGGTGAGACACATCGTAATCTCGACCAAACTGGCTGAACATTTCTATGTTTTCATTAGTAGATGTATTAATATGCAAAATATTGTTATATTCAAACATGAAATTGTTTGCTCTAAAGAAATGCTGATCCCTTTTGAAGCCAGATTCCTAAGTTATACTGAGAAGATTCAAGGCAGTTAGCTAGCAATATTTGGTGACATCCTTTGCCCCCCTTACAAAATGAGAAAGAGTCCAGATGGTAAGATCGACCCCTCTTAGAGTTGTCCTGTAAGAGGTATGTTTAAGTGGCCAGCATAAGTCTTGGGGTGTAGCCACTGCTCCTTAGCTGGCTACAGATCCAGAGACGTCTTGGAGTATATGCTGGTTGACCTGGGAAACAGGTGAGAGACTGTGAACTTGAAAGAGCTCATGGCAAACATGCTTCTGGATTATATCCAAAAACTGTAGGTGTTGAAAGGGCGGGCCTACGCCGGCGGACTCCATCTTGTTCTGTGTCCTTCACCTTGACCACACCTCCTCCCCTTGAGTAACCCCCCCTCACCTGCCTAACAGGACTCGGACCCTCCCCCAGCCAATCGGCTGAGGCCACAGCCATTACCTCAACAACTGCCCCTACGCCCCAATAAAACTTTGTCCTTTTGAAACTCGCTCTCTCTCCCTGGTATCTCACCGCTGCGTCGGCGCAGGTAGGGGATTGAGCTCGAGCTAGCTCGAATAAAGGCTCTTTTGCTTTTGCATCAGACTCGGCTCCCTAGTGGTCTTTGGGGATCATGAATTCTGGGCATAACAGGTGTGGTTCCCTGTGGTCATCAGAGAAAAAATCCACTTCCTCTAATTGGACTGACAAATGTCAATGCACTCTGAAATGTAAATAAATCACGTTTTTAATTCTTTTGATTTAGTATTAGTTGCTTTGAAAATTTAAAACAACCAAGGAAATTGAAGTTAGTGAATGTATGTTGTTTCTGTAGGTGACAGATTCTAGACCCCAAGGGCTGGGTCAGGACGAGATGTTTGAGGCAGAGCTATGAAAGCTCACCGTTACATCCCATCTTTATTTAAAATGTTGATGCGCTGCTCATCATACATTTTTTGCATTAATTTTGGTTTTAAAAAGGTTGTATTAAATACAATTTATCTTTTTTAAGTTTATTGTGAGAGAGTGAGCAGAGAGAGAGGGATGGAGAATCCTAGGCAGGCTCCACACTATCAGCAAGGAGCCTGACACGGGGCTGGAACCCACAAACGGTGAGATCATGACCTGAGCTGAAATCGAGTCAGACACTCAACCGACTGAGCCACCCAGGTGCCCCAAAATATGATTTATCTTGATCACTGAATTCTTTGGTGGCCCCTTAAACTTGGTGGTCAAGGTGAATGCCTCACTTGCTTGACCCTAGTCCCTGCCTTGCTAGACTCCCCTTCCTTGCCACCCCAAATAATCTTGCATTTATTTTCCCTGAAAAAGACCAAAAAAATAGAAGCCATAATTAACTTATCTGGTGATAGAAAATAGAAGTAGGAATATGTGCCAAAAGTCAGTGTAAACACATCAGGGTTTTAGGTTAAGACCCTCCACATCAGGGGAGAGAGCCCCGCCCCTCTGCTCATTAGTGTTGGCCAGGACTCCACCCCCACACCCAGGGGAAGTGTCCCACCTCCTCGCCAAGATTCAGCTTCCCCTTTTAGAAGTTGCCCCCACCCCCTCCATTCCTCACCGTTTGCCATTCCTTGCTAATGGTCCCCTTTGTGACACATTCTTTGGTATCCCCAAGGCATAGCCAGAGCCCAGAGAGGTGATTAAAAGGCCTGGAGTGCTGAGAAGGGCTGTTGACGGCGAGATCTCCAGACTTTAGGGGACCCCTCTCCCTGCACTAATTAGAGCCACCAAGTGTTTCAGTGCTAATTTCTGGAGGCAAAGGCCAGCCTGAGAGATGCAGTTTGCTGCCTTAACTCCTCTTGTTCTGTTCTTCCCCAATGTTGACTTGACCCCCTTGCCCTTGCCAATTCCCTCTTCAAGGGTGTTTTCCTCCTTCCCCACCCCCAACCTCCCAGACTACCTCTGTCCAGAGGCCAGAGGGATCTTGCTAAAGGGAAAACCTGAAAAATCACCAGTCTATTTATATACTCTTGAGATACATTACAAACTGTAGTGTGGTTGGGTCACTGCTTCAACTCCAGCTTTATCCCACAGCCCTTCCCACCTCTCCTGCCCCCCTAGTTCTCCAGCTGTTCTGTAATAAACCAAGCATGCTCAGACCTCAGGAAGTTTGCACAGACAGCTGCCCTTTCCTTAGTCCTACGTATCCATAGGTCTGGCTTTAAATGCCACCTCCTCAGGAAAGCCTTTTCTGACTTCCCCATACTGTGTCACCACCCCTATTATGAGCAACTCCTATCACAGCAACTCCCTTCTTTTCCTCATAGCTTTTATCACAGTTTATCATATATGTTCATTAGGTTATTTGTTTAATACCCACATCTTCCTCTCTGAAGTACAAGCACTGAAATCAGGGGTCATGTCTAATGAGTTTAACATTATATCCCTAGTGGCATCTAAAAAAGTGCCTGTCAAACAGTAGGTGCCTAATAAGTGTTTGTTGAAGAAATACAATAAGATTTGTCATCCTTGGCATGACTGACATTTGGGGATGGCTCATTCTTTGTGGTTGGGTCTGTTCTATGCATTGTGGGGTGTTGAATGTCATCCCTGGCCTTCGCCCACTAGATATTGTGACATATGTCTCCCTCCTTCAGCTTTAACAACCAAAAATTCTCCAGAAACTTCCAAGCATCCTCTGGTGGGCACTGGTTAGGGTCATGCCCCTTTGGTGACCCTTAGCTCTTGGTCCATATCTTGGTGAGAGCCCTGATATTTCTCTGTCGTTCCACCAAGCACCTAGAAACAGGAAATAGCAATGTACCCATCTCTGTCCTCCCAAAACTAGCACAGGAATTGAGACACATTTGAAAGCTGCAAATAATTACTGAAAAGATCTTTAAAAGCTGGCCTTGAGTGCAATCGGATGCCAGACATCGTCAATCACCCTACATACACAATGTTATTTAATTCTCAGAACAATCCTAACAGGTGGCTACATTATTATTGAGCCCATTTTAAAGATGGGAAACTGAGGCCAAGAAATGGGATGTAATTCAACCAACACCACTTTGCTTCATCACTTAACCACTGCACAGCCTTGTCTGCCATTCAGAGCACCTCTTTGTCTCTTGAGAGAGCCAGGTGTCATCACCTATCTCCAGTCCCATTAGCTGTTGCCATGGTGATGAGTCATGGGGACCATGCATGGAGGCTAGGAGCCACAGAGAGGAGGAGAAGAGGATTCTGGGAGAAAAAGACTAGGTCAGAAAGCCTAGCTAGAGCAACCCTTCTCCCAGTGGTGCCCCCTGCTGGACCCCAATCCTCTCCACTGAGGTCCTACTCCTTCCGCAGCACTGATAACCAAGATGGATACATCAAAGTTGATGGCTCCAGATGGTCATTGCTTCAATTCACACCTCTCCCTCTGATCCCAAACTTATAAAAAAAACCTTGAAATTATAATGTCATCCTAACTCCTGTGGCTACCATTGCACCAGGCACCATGGTAACCATGCTAAACCCTTTGTAAGCATTGTCTTGCTTCAATCTTACAACTGTCTTAGAAGGTAGGTGCTGTTACATTCTTTCAGTGTAAGCTCAGAGAGAGGAAGTGCCCTGCCTAAGCTCAAACAACGAAGTGTGACAGCCAATTCCCCACACCCACTCCAACAGTGTTAATAAACTTGAAACATTTTTTGTCCATCTTATTGTGTAGACAAAAACTGTACCTCACAGTTATATGTTCATTTGTCATCATTCTTTTTACTTAATGTCTTCAACAAATATTTGAGAACTTACCGCATGCTGTGTAGGCATATAGCAGTTTGCAAAATGGACCAAGCGTCCCTGACTACCTCAAACAACATTCTGTTGGGCAGAGACAGACAATATCTAATAAGCAGGTATATTCCAGGTGGTGATAAGCACATGTCAGACAAATAAAGCTGATCAATAGACATGGGACATGGCCAGGAGTGTATCTATTTTGTGTAGTGTGGTTAGAGAAGGGCTCTATGATTTTTGAGCAGAAATGTCTTCAAGGAATTGAGATTGAATTGCTGTGTTCTGAGATAAGAAAGACTGTAGAAGAATGTGTGGTGTGTGTGTGACAGAGAGAGAGAGAGAGAGAGAGAGAGAGAGAGAGAGAGAAAGAGAGAGAGAGAGGGAGGGACACAGAGAAAATGATAATGGCAATGAAAATGTCTAAGAGTTAGATTTTGGACACATTAAGTTTGAGATACCTACTAGATATCCATGTAGAGATGCTGAGTAGGCTATTGGATAGAAATGAAGATAAGAATTTTGGGGTCACCTGTGTGCAGAGTGTACATAAAGCCCTGATACTGGATAGGATCCCCAGGGAGAAAGGACATTGATGAAGTCCAAGGATCAAATTTCTTTTTTTAATCTTCTGTCATTTATTTGTTTTTTAAATATAATTTATTGTCAAGTTGGCAATAACTGCTTTGTGTTTCAAGTATGAATGAACAAATGTTCATTTAACAATCCTTCACTAATGGATATATCTAATGCTTTCCAATCATAAATTTTATTTCTCTGAATATACTTTTATTTACACAAATGTGGAATATATCTGTAAGAGGTTGACTGAATTCAGTGGAAAAATGGGAAGCAAGTTCAAACCCAGGTCACTTTGACCTCAAACACAGCTCCCCCTACCCCATCTCCCACTGCTTTGGAGGGCAATGAGGCTTCTTACAGTAAATATTATAAACCAATATTCTGGTTTGTTTCAGTACTGTAGGGAATACATAGGTCCACCCAAGAAATATTTATTAATCAATTTATGTCTTCCTAATATCATGTTGATGCTGTGTGATGGTAAGCAAGGTAGACAGACTTCCTGACCTCAGGAAGCGGATAGCCTAAGGGATCAAAATAAGTTAGCATAAGACACTGGAGGCCTGACTCACACTGGCCCACCAACTACCTTCCAGGTTCTCTGTCTATTCAGATACCAGTAGGATCAGAGGCCAACTTGGCCTTTAACGAAGAAAATGAAAGAGACTAGCTTGTATTCTTGTCCAGATTGGCTTTGCTGTTGGAGAAGAGGAGCATCTTGGCTCAGTGTGATAAGAATTTACTGCAAGATGAAACTTATTTTAAAATCAGGAAGTAGACCTGAATCTATAGAAATAATCCATCAGTGTCCCAAAGCTCATGCCTGGCAGGTTGCAAGTGCCTGCCTGTGGTTTAAAAGTCTCTTAGGATTGTGGAGTGTTTGGTTTGAGGGTGGACTAGTCCTCCATGGACAGGCACCCCACAAAACCCACCATAGGAAGATGTGTGAAGCATTGGGTGGCCAGGACTGGGATTCACAAAAGACCTACACCAGAATCTTGGCCCTACCAAGTTGTGTGATCTTGGATGAGTCATACAACCATTTTGATCCCGAGTTTCCCCTCTGTCAAAGGGAGTGGATGTGTTTATCTGCCCTGATCCCCTCATGTGGCTATGATGAGATAATGTTCATGAGGGGTAATAGGAAACATGCAGTGCAGTGTATATTCTGCAAAGAAGAATGGTCTGGATTTCCCACATTTGACTGAAATTGTTTCCTACATCCTCCCACTTCATGATAAGATGGGATATTTTTACCACTTGAGTTATAGAGAAAGACTGAGTCCAACTTTAGGACAAATGATGAATAGTTTATTATTCAACATAAACATGAATAAACATTTTCTTTATTTTAGCTTTAGGTAATTTAACTAATTTATTGTTCACGCATTTTAAATATTTTTTAAAGTTTATTTACTTATTTTGAGAGAGAGAAAGAGTGGAAGCAGGGGATGGGCAGAGGGAGAGAGAGAATCCCAAGCAGGCTCCACGCTGTCAGCATAAAGCCTGAAGCTGGGCTTGATCCCACAAACAATGAGATCATGACCTGAGCTGAAATCAAGAATCAGACGCTTAACTGACTGAGCCATCCAGGAACCCCATTCATCGTACATTTTAATTACATTGGTTGTTGTGCACAACAGTATCACTATAACCTAGTGTCCATTAAGTATTACTATAAATTATTGTTTTTATTTATTTTTTTAAATGTTTTTATTTATTTTTGAGACAGAGAAAGACAGAGCATGAGCAGGGGAGGGGCAGCGAGAGGGGGAGACACAGAATCCGAAGCAGGCTCCAGGCTCCGAGCTGTCAGCAGAGAGCCCGACGCAGGGCTCTAACTCACCGAGTGTGAAATCATGACCTGAGCTGAAGTTGGACGCTCCACCGACTGAGCCACCCCAGGCGTCCCTATAAATTATTATTTTTATTTTAAAAAAAAAAATTTTTTTTCCAACGTTTTTTATTTATTTTTGGGACAGAGAGAGACAGAGCATGAACGGGGGAGGGGCAGAGAGAGAGGGAGACACAGAATCGGAAACAGGCTCCAGGCTCTGAGCCATCAGCCCAGAGCCTGACGCAAGGCTCGAACTCAACGGACTGCGAGATCGTGACCTGGCTGAAGTCGGACGCTTAACCGACTGTGCCACCCAGGCGCCCCTAAATTATTATTTTTAAATGAATGCATAGATTCATATTCAGAAACAATTTAAATTTGTCAAAAAAACTTTTTTTTAAATTTCATCTTTAAGTAATCTCTACACCTAGCATGGGGTTTGAACTCACAACCCCAAGATCAAGAATCACATATTTTACTGGCTGAACCAGCCAGGTGCCTCAAGAAAAACTTTTTTAAATGAGATATAATTGATACATAACATTGTGTAAGTTTAAGGTGTACAGTGTATTGATTTGATGCATTTATATATTGCAATATGCTTGCCACTGTAGCATTAGCTAATATCTCTATCATGTCACATAATCATCATTTCATTTTTGTGGTGGGGACAATTAAGATCTAGCCTCTTAGGGACTTTGAAGTTGCTAATACAATATTGTCACCTATAATCATTATGCTGTGCATGAGACCTCCAGGACTTATATATCTACTGGTTGCAAATTTATACCCCTAAACAACATCTCCCCAGTTCCCTCACCCCTCAGTCCCTGGTAACCAATGACTCTACTCTCTGTTTTTGAGTTCAGCTTTTTTAGGCTTTGCATATAAATGATATTATACAGTATTTGTCATTCTCTTGAATACACTTATTTTCAACAAAATATAAATACTATGTAGTATGATCAACCTTAAATCCCCCTCATGGCCACAGGGAAGCATTAAGCTGGTCTGATCATGAGATACACCTTTATCCTGGACTCTGAACTCAATGTGGTTCAACAAAGAGTTCCATACTGGCCCATGTGTCACATCACTCTCTAACACAGCAGGCGATTTCTCATGGTGGGACTTATTATAGAGACTTCTCTGTGTCCCTGCAGCTGCTCAAGATTCACACTTGAAATGCAGAGGTTTCCTTGACTTTTTCTGTGAGTCTGCTCTGTTAACTGTTTCTAACGGTTATTGTACAGATCTGTGCAATGCTGAAATTTAGGGTGATTTGCTCTCCTCAGCTATAATCTGGCTTAGTTTTTTGCAGCCTTACAAAATCCATGTTGGAGGTACCCATTACTGCCTAGTAGAAGGTGGGGACCTGGCATCTTCCATTTCTCCTAGCAGTGTGGACTAATGGTAGTGGGACTAATTAGACCACTCTGGCTGCTGTCAAGAGAAGAACAGATCCCAGGTTTGAGGCTGCCTGATAAAATGTCATGCAACAGATGAGAATCGTGAAATCTGATTTTCTCTGTGTCATCATCTTATACGTCTTTCCACTCTGAATATACTCTTGATGCTGATTAACCATTGTGTGTGCATTTGGATGTTGCCTTCAAGGGTCCTTGTAAACCTTAAAGCATCAGATAAATATAGGTTATTACATGTTTACAAGGTGCCATTTCTTTTTCCTCTTTTTTTTTTTTTTTTAATGTAGACTCCACGCCCAGCATGGAGCCCAATGTGGTGCTTGAACTCAAGACCCTGAGATCAAGACCTGACCTGAGATCATGAGCCGGGTGGTCAACCGACTGAGCCACCCAGGTGCCCCTCAAGGGTGCAGTTTCTAAGTTGGTAACCCAACTTAGCTGTTTCCAAGTAATTCCTCCCTGATCATCATATTTTTTCTGGGTAGAGTTTGCTGAGGAAGGTCTTGGTCATGGCTGTCTTTAGCTCCTTGTTCCTGAGACTGAAGATGATGGGGCTGAGGAAGGGGGTGAGGACTGTGTAGGTGATGCCCATCAGAGTGTCTCCTTCCAGAGACTGGGGACCCTTGGGCTTCAGATAGATGACAGAGGCAAAGCCGTAGTGCACAATGACCACAGTGAGGTGGGACGCACAGGTGGAGAAGGCCTTGTGCCGGCCCTCAGCTGAGGGGATCCTCAAGATGGTGGCCACGATGAAGGCGTAGGAGAGGAGGATGAGGAGACAGCAGCCCAGCAGGGCCATGATGCACACCAGCCCCACACCCAGGGCCATGGTTGGTACATCAGTTCCACAGGCCAGCTTCACCACAGGAGGCACGTGGCAGAAAAAATGGTGGATCTCATTGGGTCCACAGAAGGTGAGGTGGAAAACGGCCGTGGTCACCACCAGCCCCATGACCGAGCCACCTACCCAGGACCAGGCCACCAGGCAGGCGCAGCCGCGGGGGCTCATGAGCACATGGTAGCGCAGGGGGTGGCAGATGGCCACGTAGCGGTCGTAGCCCATGACGGTGAGCAGGAAGGAGTGGGTGAAGCCGAACGTGAAGGAGAAAAACATCTGGCTGGCACAGGTCTTCCAGGTGATGGTGCGGCAGGTGGAGAGCAGGTCGGCCAGCAGGCGCGGGGCGATGGCCAAAGTGTAGAGGATCTCGGAGGTGGACAGGGCGCACAGGAAGAGGTACATGGGCGTGTGCAGGCTGCGCTCGCTCCAGACTGTGGCCATGATGAGCAGGTTCCCCAGCAGCGTGAACAGGTACATGAGCAGGAACAACAGGAAGAACATCATCTGAAGGTGGGGGAAGGTGGAGAAGCCCACGAGGATGAATTCAGTCCCTGCTGAGAAATTGCCTTTCTGGCAATTTCTGGCACAATTTCTGTGCCTGGGGCGAAGTGTGAGAGACAGAGCTCAGCTACTTGGTGGAGAAGGTCTTCCCCATCCCGGGGTCTGCTCAAGAGGGTACCCCGATCAATGACAGCTGGCATTTGTAAAAATTAGCAGTGGGAAACCTCACTAAAATGCAGTCAGAGGTTTGGGCAGGAAGAGAGCTCACACCCTGTCCCTCCTAGTCCATTGCAAACTTGACAAGGACAGGAAGAGATGGACTTGACCTTGGGAGTGGCTACTACTCCCCACCCTCCCAGTAAGAAGCCACCATACTTTGAGCTCTCGGTTTATTCTAATGGACTTTTTATAACAGCCTTTCCAACTTACCCCTTTTCTCCTTAAAAAGTCTACCTTTCCTTTGTTCCCCCCAACCTGCCTTTGGTTTTGTGGCGGCCTGTTTGCGCTGGATTGTGATTCCATTTTATTTCTGAATAAACACATCTTTTGCTGGTAAAATAACTGGGTTTTTATTTTTAAGGTTAACACACTGAGTTCCCACTCTGTGCCTCTTAAGATTTAACTCTCTCATTAACCTAGTAACAGAGGTGCTGTTTTTATCACCTGCATTTTGAGCATCTTGAGCAGACTCACGAGAATATTGGTGTGCATGGAAGTTAGGCAACTTGCTCTAGGTGAAGCTGTCAAAATGGCAGAGCTAAGACTTGAACCTATGCCTGGCTGTCTCTAAAGACTGCCTTTCACTATCCTTCTGGGTTGCCTCCCAGAATGAAAACATTCCTCCCCTGGAGCTTCCAGCCATTGTCATTGTATCCTTCTACTCCCTTCTGATAAATCCTGTTCTTCACGTAGCTCAGTGACCACAAGACACCCCTACCCCATGTCTATAATCCTTGGACCGGCAGGCATCTCTAACTTCATACAAATCAGATTCTTTCTCTGGAGGTATCTCTTTAGGGAGTCAGAGGTAAGAGGCTGTGTAGAAGTAACACTCTGGGTGTTTTCCAGCTCCCATGAGGCACATCTGTATGTTCTAGGACAATGCAACATGGACATCCGACAAAGGGACGTGGGAGCCAACCTGAATTCTTGTTCTGCCAACTGTGTAAAAGTGAGCATGTCTCTTCATCTCTCTGTACCTCCATGTTCCCCTGCCTCCCTCAGCATTGTTTTGAGAAATAAATCAGTTATTCTTGGAATGTGACCTGACACCCAGCAAGTGCTCCCTATAATAATTAAATCAACACACTAAGTGAGCAAATGTAGTCTGTGATCAGCAAATAACTTCAATTTCATGAGATTTCAGTGTCTCTTCATGAATAACTTCACCATTTTTAAATGATCTTTTTTTATTAGGCAGTATAAAGTTTTAAAGGCTATAAATCCCCAATCTTCTTTCTATCTCTATTTGCCTGTTCTGGACATTCATCGAAATGAAATCATACAGTATGTGGCCTTTGGGGTCTGGCTTCTTTCGTTCTGTGTACTGTTTTTGAGGCTCACCCACATTATAGCATGTAACATTCTGAGAACCTGGTTGCTTTTCCATGGTTGACCAGTACTCTGTTGTATGGATAAACCACGTATTGTCTATTTACTCACTGCTTAATGGACATTTGGGTTGTTTCCACTTTTTCACTGTTGTGAATAGTGGTGCTATGAATATTCATTTATGTAGGTGTTTTAAAGCATATCAGTGGTTGCCAGGGGCTGTGGAGGGAGAATGGGGAATGACTGCTAAGAACACAGGGTTTCTTTTTGGGTTGATGAGAAAGCTCTGGAACCAAACAGAGGTGGTTGGTTCACAACACTGTGAATGTAATTAATGGCACTGAACTGTATGCTATAAAATGGCTAAAATGGCAAATTTTATGTTATGCGTATTCTACGGCAATAAAAAAAAATAGGGGAAAAAAGTAGTAAGTGCTCTATTAGGTGGGTGCAGGTCCCTGATCAAGCCCTGACAGGCTAGTAGTGAGAAATAAAGAAGGGAACAACTGCATTGGTGACTGGAGGCTGCATTCCCCAAATATCACCAGTTTCCAGAGTTTCTTAGTTTCCCTTCCCTGGAGTCCCTCGTATCCTTTCTCCGCTTTTGGGGCAGCACCTGCCCGTAGCTCCCCAGGATTGTGTCTCCAACAACCCCCCAGTCAGTCCTGCCACTCTGAGATCTCAGAGGGATGAGTCAAAGGTCAACAACATGGAAACCAGAGCCTCTGAGAAGAGGCTGAATGGGTGAGAGCAGGGTCATGTGGATTGTGCTCACAAACCTCCAATGGGTCTCCAACATCTAGAGCAAGGTTTCTCAACTGTGGGACTCTTGACTTTGGGAACCAGATCATTCTCTGCTATGGGGAGGGGGGTGGGCGTTCTGCGCACTGTAAAGTGTTTAGCTGTATCCTTGGCCACTACCAGCCCCCGTGACAACAAAAAATGTCTCCAGGCATTGCCAAAGTCAACCCCAGTGGAGAACCAATGACCTAGAGGCTGCAGTTACAATTTTTTGGCATGCTCCCCAGTCTTGGTTCCTTCCCTTCTCTGCCCAGCAAATGCCTGTTTATCTTTAAGATTCCATTTAAATGTCCTCCCGGTCATTCTCTTCCCAAAGCAGATTTAATCACTCATTCCTGCCTGCTTCCAAAACAATGACTCTTGAATGAGTTTAAAACTCCTTGATCCTAACTTTATCATGACCCTCATCATAATGTGTCATGCTGGAGGTGTGACTGTCTCTGGCACTGGATTTTGAGCTCTCGATGAGAATAGCTACCCTTTGTTAGATGTGTTCTATCGACGCAACACCTATGCTCATGTGTTTTGTATTTAATCTTTACTCCAACATTATAAGGTACCTGCTATGATCCCCATTTTATAGATGTGGCTGCTAAATCCCACAGAGGACACATCACTTGCCCAAGGGACCATGGCTCTGAAATAGGGAAGCCAGAATCTGAACCTACATTTGAATGACCCCAAAGTTTCTCTCTTCCTAACCTCTCTGTCATATTCACCACTTACTGGTGGCTGTTAATGAATGCCAGAGGCCACTCCCAGGATCAGGAAAATGTCAGCTTCCCCATGCTGGACAATTCACACACTCCCTCCCTGTATCAGTTAAGATCTCAAAAAAGGGAGAGGATGTATGAGAAGACAAGAAGTCACCATGTCCTGAGGAGGTGACCCAGGGCTGCATATATCATCCTCTGGAATGATGGGGGTGCAGAATGCGGTTGGAAGGGTGCCTGTTCTTTCTGGAAAAGGCTGAACTATGGACACAGTGAAAAGATTGGTGGTTGCCAGTGGCTCAGTGGCAGAGAGAGCAAGGGACAAATGGGTGGAACTCGGACGTGGGGACAATGGTAGTTAAGCTGGTGAACTCTTGTAATGGTGGATACCTGATGCTGTGCATTTGTCAAAACTCATAGAAAGTACAATACAAACAGCAAAACCTAATGTAAACTGTGGGTCTTTCTTAATAATGTGCCAATATTAGCTCAGCAACTTTAACAGAGGCACCTCACTAATGCAGGATATTAATGGGAAATATTGGGTGCAGGGAGAGAGAGCATCTATAAGAATTCTCTGCACTATCTGGGATGCCTGGGTGGCTCCAATGGTTAAGCGTCTGACTTTGGCTCAGGTCATGATCTCGCCGGTCGTGGGTTTGAACCCTGCATCGGGCTCTGTGCTGACAGCTCAGAGCCTGGAGCCTGCTTCGAATTCTGTGTCTCCCTCCCTCTCTACCCCTTCCCCTCTCGCACTCTGTCTCTCTCTCAAAAATAAATAAACATTAAAAAAAAATTTAAATAATTCTCTGCACTATCTGGGGTGCCTGGGTGGCTCAGTTGGTTGAGCATCCAACTTGTGATTTCGGCACAGGGCATGATCTCATGGTTGTGAGATTGAGCCCTGTGTGGGGCTCTACACTGACAGGGCAGAGCCTGCTTGGGACTCTCTCTTTCTCCCTCTGCCCCTCCCCTTCTCTCTTCTTTTTTCTCAAAATAAATAAATATATATTTTTTAAAAAAGAATTCTCTGCACCATCTGCTCATTTTTTCATAAACCTAAAACTGCTCTAAAATGTGAATCCCATTAATTTTTTTAAGTAAAAAAGAAGCCATTATAGGTGTGGGTCCAGGATAGCAGAGAGGGGAACTAAAACCCTCCTGGCATTGATCTACTGGGAAACCACCTGGAGAATTCCTCTGTAAGTAAACCAAACAGGCCCAGGGAGAGAGAGTGTGTGTGATCTGGCTAACTGGAACGTAGACAAAGCAACGATGAGGCCAGCTCCTGCCCACATACACCCCTAGGGCCAGGTCTCCTGACTTCATCATTAGGGACATTTGGGGCTGGATCACTCTTCATGGTGGGGACTGTGTGTGCTTTGCAGGATGTTGAGGTGCATCTCTGGTACCCAACAGATGCCAGTAGCACCTCTCAGTTGTGATAACCAAAAGTATCTTCGCACATTGTCATATGCCTCTTGGAGGAAAGAAGTGCCCCTTCTGAGAACCACAGGCTAGGTCTCTCTTGTCACTCAGACCTCCATCTTGCCTTACCTGTCTGCCCCCATCCTGGCTGTCTCCTTTTAGTGAACCTCCTTGGTTTCCCTTCCCTGCATCCTCCTTCCCACCTCAGCCATCTCCTACCTGCCTTGTCTCTCCCTCTTTTCATCTTTAACTCCTCACCATCACTCCATCTGTCCCTAAGGCCTCCCTAATTGTTTACACCCCCGGAGGTGGCTGGAGGAGCCTCTCAATCCTGAATCCTCCTATCTTTGTCTTTTCTCTGCCTCTCCCTGGTCCTTTACTATTTGTTTCTGGGCAGGACAGAGAGGAGAGAGGTGAAAAGCCAGACAGGTATCCTGGCTAACTTTGAGTGGCAGCTCTTCTGTCTCTGAGCCTCAGTTTCTCACCTATCCGATGAGCCTCCCTCGTAAGGCAATGTGAGCTCCAAAAAAAGATAATGCCTGTGGAGCAATCATCCCACTGTCTTGAAGCTAGGAAGAGGAACCCCACCTGCTGCCCACATGCCATAGACTCAAACTGTACAAAGGATTATATAAACATGGTGGTTTCGCTGAGTCTAGGACAGATGCTGGTTCCACAGGTCTCTCCTATCCAGGTGGAACGTGGGGAAGGTGACTCACCTGGGGTCAAGACTCTGCATCTGTCTCTGACTCACTCCAGCAGGAGGTCCTGAGTTGGTGTTTCTCTGAAGATAAGGGTTGTATAGGTGAGGGCTGGGGGCAAGGCAAGGAGTTTCCACTCTGAGCCTGCCAGCTAGGCAGGGGAGTTTACCTGAGCATGACCACCATTATTTATGCCGCCTCGGCTCCCATCTGCTACCTTCTCTCACTGTGGTCCTTCTGCCTCTGCCTCTGCTACAGGGATGCTGGAACCCCTTGGGACCCTATAAGGGAGGGGGCAACCTCAGAGAGAGTATGTCCTCACTTTCCTTCCCTCCCTGCCTGCCAGGAGTAAGTCAATTACCTGAGCTTCTCAGGGACTCAAGTAGAGTCTAATTCTCTGCAAATTTGGAATTTGGGGCCCTGGCTTCTGATGTTGACAGGAGAGTAACCCTGCCACGGCCCATTGGGGCCAAAGAGTCTGCCTAACATGCTCTCTTGATCTTCATCTTTCTTTCCCTATCCAGGTCATTTGCCCAATTAAATGTCTTTTTTAAGGATTTAAAACATCAAAAAACCCACAACTATTTGTATCTCCTTATTAAATAATTGAAATGCCACAAATAAGGCTAAAAGTCATGCAATGGCCACCCATTCAATCATGATGACAAATTTGATGGGCATCTTTCCAGACCTTTGTATGCATGTGACCATGTGAACAAACACAAATCCATAAGATTACTCTTATGAGTTTTTGCTATGGTTTAAGATAGATATCTTTCTGTCACTTGTGTGTTTTTGTTGTTGTTGTTTGTTTTTGTTTTTGTTTTTCCTCAGCATTGTTAAGTGAAATCCATGTTAGTTTATAGAGACCAAGGTCTCCGGTCCCTGGCAGTATTGACATTTGGGTTGGGCCATTCTTTGTGGTGGGGGTTGTCCTGTACATTGCAGGAAGTTTTACATCATCACCCAAAGTCTCTACCTGCTAGATGCCAGTAGCCTCCCCACCCCAATTACAACAAAAATGTCTCCAGACAGTGTCAAAATCGCCCCTAGGTGAGAACCACTGCTATAGAACCACCCCATTTTTATAAAATCAGTTTAATATTCAATTTTATGAATATGCACAGTGTATGTTTAACTGATAAGCACCTCAGCTGCTTACAATTTTTCACCTTTATTAGGAAGAATGCAATACATACCTTTGTATGTCATCTACTATCCACAGGCACTATCAGATACAAATTAAGTAGTGAGATGATCAGGGCATAGGAAATATGATTCTTAAATTTAAGAAGAATTGCCAAATTAAACTCCCAAGTGGCTGTGTTAATTCATGCTCCCAGCACCTGTGTGTCAGAGGATTTATTTCCCCACACCCTCACTAACTAACGCTTGATCATGTAAAACTTAATTTTGCCAATATGGTTGCCAAGTGGTCTTCCATTGTGGCTTTAATTTGCATTCCCCTAGAGGCAGCTGGGTGGCTCAGTTGGTTAAGAGTCCAACTTCGGCTCAGGTCATGATCTCACGGTTCGTGGATTCTTCTGCTCAGGTCATGATCTCACGGTTCGTGGGTTCAAGCCCTGTGTCGGGCTCTGTGCTGACAGCTCAGAGCCTGGAGCCTGCTTCGGATTCTGTGTCTCCCTCTCTCTCTGCCCCTCCCCTGCTCATGCTCTGTCTCTCTCTGTCTCTCAAAAATAAATATTAAAAAATTTTTTTTAATTTGCATTCCCCTAATAACTAGTGGTGTTGAAAAAATCTCCATTGGTTATTAACCATATGAGTTTCCTCCTTTTAATATATCTTTCCAAAGTCTTTCTTCATTTTCCTGCTGGATTGTCTTCCTCTTATTGATTTACAGGCATTTTTGAAGAGATTCTAAACACTAATTTTGTCTACCAATCTTTTTCCTTTGCCTTCTGTTTCTTGTGCCTAACTACTGTTCCTGTCAGGAACACTCTCCTTGGTTTAGTCTAATGCTTCTACACTATAGTTTTAGGGTTGAAAAACTACTGTCATAGATTTTCTGTTTCTATAAATGAAGTTTTATTGGAACACAGCCGTGCCCATTCATCAACCAGGGCTATTTTTGTGCTCTGGGGGCAGAATTAAGTAGTTGTGACAGAGATAGTGTGGCCTGCAAAGTTGAAAATATTTACTGTCTGTCCATTTACAGAGAAAGTTTGCCAGCCTCTCAAACTTTAATCTACCAAAAAATATTATGAAAACATTTCAAGTTGGGTTTTAACTTATTTTTTAGGACTTTTTTTTTTTTTTAGAGCAGCTTGAGGTTCTTAGCAAAATTAAAAGGGAGGTACAGAGATTTCCTATAAACCCCCTGCCATGAACATGCATAGACTCTCCCATTATCAATATCCCCCACCAGGGTGTGACATTATATTCGTGTCAGGTGTACAACATAAGGATTCAATATAGGTATATATGGAGAGTAGGCATTCTTATCATTTCTGATGTTAATGGGAATCTTTCCGTATTTCACCATTAAATAGATTGCTTGATTCTTTCAGTTCTGTAAATCTGGGTGCAGTAGGCCCCACTTTTAATGTCCTCTGTCCCTTCCTGGCAGACTCAAACTCTATCTGCTGTATTTCCTGCCATAAACTATTAGTGGCTAAAGGTAGAAGCTTGATTGGATTCAGTTTCTAATTTTTAGGCAACATTACTTCATAAGGGGTGTTGTGTGTTCTCTGTTGCGTGATATCAGGAGTGTAACATCCGACAGACACACTTTTAGTGGCACTAGGATTGATCATTGGCCTCTGATGTGTGTCTGGCCTTTCCTTTCATGGAGGGGTTGCAACTTTCACCGATCATTATCGTCTAGAAGACTAGGGCTTTCATTACAAAAGGTATACAGTCTCTGCTGACAACAAGACTGGGGTGGGGAATAATTGCCAACCTTTTTCTGGCGAGTCCAGAACATCTGTGGCATGGCCACAGATCCCTGTGTGAGTGGGGAGGGCAAGAATCCAGCAACATGTGGTTCTTACTCATAGGACTAGTCATACCCAAAAGACCTCATTCCCTGTACCTTGGAGGAGACGGGCGTGTTCAGATCTGTCAGCTTCCTCCTCCTTGGAGGAGACTTCGTTTTGGGCTGGCTCCACTTGAAGACTATATTGGGAGCTGTGTCCTCCCAGAACTCACATGTTCAAGTCTTGACCCCCAGTACATCAGAATGTGACTATATTTGGAGATAGGATCTTTAAAGAAGTGGTTAAGGCAAAATGAAGTCATATGGGTAGACCCTAATTCAATATAAATGGAGTCCTTATAAAGAGGGAACTTGAACACAGATAGAGAGGAAAGACCACGTGGACACACAGGGAGAAGATGGCATTTATCAGCCATGGAGAGAGGCCTCAGGAGGAAAAAAAAAAAAAACACCTTTCCAGAACAGTAAGCCTCCAGAACGGTAAGAAACTAAATTTCTGTTATCTAAGACACCCAGTCTGCAGTACTTTTGGAAGCACTAGCAAGCTAATACAAGCTGGATGCAGACTCTGAGGAATTGTCTCAGCCAGCCTCTCTTTGCCTCAGTTTCCCATCTGCGCAATCGGGATTGTGAAGCCGTACCCCCTAGTAAGGGCGTTGAATGAGCTCTGCCTATAAAACCCTAAAGCATAGTATGCGACCCACAGCAGGTTCTCAACAAAGGGAGTCTCCACTGTCATGAGAAGAACAGAGAGGAGTGACTCAGGGAGACTAATAGTTGATACTGGGAACAAGAGAAAGATGAGAAGGGCATCTCAGTGGCAAGAAGAGAACAAACCAAAGGCGGTAACCAAGACACTTGGATTTCCCCATCATTTGTTTGCCTGGCTCATTTCTACTCGTTTTTTGGGCCTCAAGTTAGACGGTAGATGTTCCACCCCCCTGGAAGCCTTCCACACTCTCTGATCTGGGTCATTTGGCCCCTTGAGTTTCCAGAATGCCCTCATAATTTCCCCATCACTGGTCCGTCTGTATTTACAAATGCCTTATCAGCTTGTCATCTACCCTACGCACAAGATTGGGCCTGCTCTGTTCACCATGTGAGTCCACCTTGTACCACGGTGCTTCACATAGTAAGTGTTCACTGAATACAATGGCAGAGGCTGCAGTCAGGGGCGGACCCAAGCAAAACCATTTAGGAATAAATGCTGCATTCCCTTCTGTTACCTTTCTGTTATACCTTTAAGTCTACCTGGCATATCCTTGACCCACACCTTTGGCACAGAGGTAAGAACGTAAAAAAGGTTCTAGGCAGTGTTTTGTTCCTTTCCTGCTTCTCTTTGGTCTTGCTTTCTCCTTTGTGGAACTTATGATTCTTTTTTTTTTTAACTTTTTAAAAAATATTTATTTATTTTTGAGAGAGACAGACAGAGTGCGAGGGGGTGAGGGGCAGAGAGAGAGGGAGACACAGAATCTGAAGCAGGCTTCAGGCTCCAAGCTTTGAGCACAGAGCCCGACGTGAGTCTCGAACCCATGAACTGTGAGATCATGACCTGAGCCGAAGTCGGACGCCTACCCGACTGAGCCATCTAGGCGACCCTGGAACTTCTGATTCTTGACATGGCTCCTACCTTCATGAAAGCCCAGTGGGCCCAGCCAACCCTCTGTTCTATGAGGGTGGGGGTGGGGGTGCACCAGATCTGTGCTTTCTCCATATCGCAGCATCTGATACGTCCACTTCCCAATTCTCCTTCCCCACAAGCACTTCTTTTCTGGTGTCCTAGTCCCTCAAGGCCACGACTTTTCACCACACTGATTTATACCAAAGTATGAATGGTTGTCTTTGGTGTAATGGGCTGGTATTTGTATTTGTCAAAGGATATTAATATGTTAACTCAGGGGCACCTGGGTGGCTCAATCAGTTGAGCATCCAACTCTTGATTTCAGCTCAGGTCATGATCCCAGGATCATAGGATAGAGCCCCACATCAGGCTCCTGGAGCCTGCTTAAGATTCTCTCCCCACCCCATCCCTCCCCCTTCATGCTCTCTGTCTCTCTCAAACTAAAAAAAAAAAGAGAGAGAGAGAGAGGAAAAATATGTTAATTCAAAAAAAATGAATCCCAGGGTATTTAGACATATTGGAAGGGTCTATAGAAGTAAAGCATGAAAGTATGTGAACAATTATGGCCTTAAAACTTTTGGAGGAATTTTAAAGCTTGGGAATGATCAGTATAGAAGGAAGAACTTTGACTTGAACAATTCGCATCTTACCTATTGCAGCAACACATAGAAGAACTAGTCTGGGTTTAAAGACATACTCACACTAAGTCAGAAATATGCAAATATTTATTGAGCACTTACTGTGTACCTGACACCAAGGTACAAAGATGAAGGAAGCCAGATGTCTTCTTCTGTGGAGTACACAGTCTGATGAGGAAGGCAAAATTATTAGAGCTACAGTCCTAATATGCTATGATGGATGCTGAACCAGCATGCAGTGGGGCCAGGACCAGGAAAGCTCCAGCATCCAGAATCTTAAAGCATGAGAAGAATTCATCCAATCAGAGGAGAGGGGGCAGAGTGTCACAGGTGGGGTGTTGGTCTAAGGAGCTATGGCTTCCTCCTGAAGTCTGGGGGAGTCAACCCAGAGTTTTAATCATGAAAGTGACATGATCAGATGACTGGAGGATATGGGTCAGAGGGAGATGTTCAGCGACGTGCTGGAGGCAGCCCAAGCCCCCTCACAAGAGCCAGTTGTTAAATTTTCAGGAATTTTGTGAGCCAGTTGTTAAACACAGCTGTCATTAAAAGTAAACTATCTGAACTTAAAATTAAATAAATGAGGGTAATCTGGGACTGAGCCCCTCTTCTTACATCTGTCACTGTTGGGGAGGTTAACTTGATGTTCTTAGCACTGAAACCAAAGGATGACGGTCTTATGAAACTACAAATTACTACAAATTATGAGACCGAGCCTTCTATCTGAAAGTATTGGAAGTTCTTAGAGATAATTTGCTTAAAGATTGAGCAAGTCAAAAAGTAATAAAATCTAGAACCTAAACTCTAAAATAGTAATAACCGTTCAAAAGCCATTACTTCCCAATTATTTTATTTCACTTCACTATTATCTGTACTCTTGGGGCTCTTCATGACTATTGCATGTGTATTGTGGAATTAGGATGTAATGGTGTGCCACTGTGCATCTCTGTGAGTGCTTCAGCCATGGGGCAAGATTTATAATATGGAAACTGGCAAATGCTAACGTACCAGTGGAGGTGAACCCAGAGGCAGGAGGTGAGGGAAGAGGTTCACTGAGAGACAGAGATTTGGGAATAAATAGAAGGAAGATCATTACCCTAAAGAAATCCAGAAGGTAAGTGGGATGGGATTTGTTCACCAAAGTTCAGTTCTGGCAAGACTTTTGTTTTCCAAAGTCTGGTAAGGTGATAAACACAAAACATCAGCAGATACAGTAGAACTTGTTGAAAGGATTAACTCAAAAGTAAAAACAAAGTAACAAAAGATACAGTCAAGGAGTCTTTTCTTGTTTCTTTCTGTAAGTCTTCTCTTTAAAAATAAACACTTTATATCTCTGTCTGGCACAAAGGTGGGCAATAATTCTCAGAAACACCACACAGTCTTTGATTTTACAATGTTGATGTTTTCTTCCATCCTGAATCCTGTTACTTCTCATGAATTGACAAAGCCTCAAATTCTGGGTTTGTTTGGTTTTTTTTCAATGTCTTCTAGCTCCATTAGAAAAGAGTTGAGGGGTGCCTAGGTGGCTCAGTCAGTTGAGTGTCTGACTCTTGGTTTCAGCTCACGTCATAATACCAGGGTTGTGGCATCGAGCCCCATTTTGGGCTCTACACTGAGCATGAAGCTGGTTGGGATCCTCTCTCCTTCTCCCTCTGCCCCTCCCCTATTCATTCACTTGCACTCTCTCTCCAAGAATGAAAGAAAGAATGAAAGAATGAAAGAAAGAAAGAAAGAAAGAAAGAGAGTTGAAACCATTTAAAAATCAGTTCCGCAAATAACTTTGCAACTCTTGTTTGAAAAAAAAAAAAAAAAAAAAAAACACTGCTGATGACGATCAAGGATAGTTCATTTAAAATACATTTTTAGCTTTTTAAAATTGTGATGTCTATCTTTTTTGAGCCACAGAAGTCTGATTGGTCCAATGCTTATTATGCACGGAGTCCTTTGATAAGTGATTTACGTTTTTTTTAATAGAATTCTCATGACCAACTGGAGAGGGGGGAACCATTACTAACTTCAGTTTCCAGGTGAGAAAACAGTAGTGCTGAGATGTGAAGCTAATTGACTTACAGCAACAGGCTAGAAGGGATATTGAACAGCCTGCACTCCATGAAGGACAAAACTCACACTCAAAGGGAAAGTGAGCAGATAAGAGACATTCAACCTATTCATGAGGGAGTGGGGAATTTGAACCCAAGTCTGTCAGGTTTTAAAGCCAGTGCCCCACCATCATGCAATCCCAGTGTTTTGCTCTTGACTCAGCACGTGCAATCTGTCTTATCCAGTATCTCCCATTCCTGTTATTTGAGTCAAAGTACATCCAGGTACCAGCAATGCTTTTATTTACTTGGTAGGGTTTTTTCTACTGAATGTTGTTAAGCCTTTAAAGTTCTTCATTAGAACCTAATAGATCACTACTGTACATAGAAAACCCAAACTATCGGACATAAATAAGTGTGCGAGAGCACACTTTATCTTTTCCCACCTGAACCCCAACTGATACAGAAGATAAGAGTAAAAAGAGAACATCTTAAAAATTAAAGAATATTGTTTAAATTCTAGCTAGCTACTGTTGCCTGCTGAAGGCTCTGAGCCAAAGACCCTCCTTCTCACTTTCCAAAGGGATGTCATGGGGAAAGTGTTGTAGGCATAGTAACATCAAATCAAAATATTCTCAGGGTGTCATCAAAAGGATTGAAGGAATTAAAAAGGGGATACCTTTTTTATGGGCACCTGGGTGTGTCCGACTTCAGCTCAGGTCATGATCTCACAGTTCATGAGTTTGAGCCCTGCTTCGGGCTCTGTGCTGACAGCTCAGAGCCTGGACCTTGCTTCGGATTCTCTCTCTCTCTCTCTCTCTCTCTCTCTCTGCTCCTCCCCTGCTCATTCTCTCTCTCCCTCCCTCTCTCTCTCTCTCTCAAAAATAAACATTAGCAAAAATTTGTAAGGGGATACTTTTTTTCATTTTTTAATGTTGTGTCTGTGAACCAAGAAAAAACACCATGAAAAGCTTTTAATTTCAAATAAAATTCAACAAGGGAGCCAAAAACATCCAATGGAGACAGGATACTCTCTTCAACAGATGGTGTGTGGAAACTGGATAAGCCGCACGAAACAATGAAATGGGAACTCTATTTCACACCAGTCACAAAAATTAACTTGAAATGGATCAAAGACTTAAGCATAAGACTCAATACCATAAAATTCTTAGAAGAAGCCCCTCAACATGGGTCTTGGCAATGGTTTCTTGGATATGACACCAAAAGCATAAACAGCAAAAGCAAAAATCAGCAAACTCAAAGACTTCTGCACAGGAAAAGAAACAATTGACAGAATGAAAAGACAATCAAAAAATTGGGAGAAAATTTTTGCAAACCGTATATTGGATAAACGTTAACCCAAAATGTGTAAAGAACTCATACAACTTAATGACAAAAACACAAACCATCCAACTTAAATGGGGGGGGGGCGCAAACTAAATAGATATTTTTCCAAAGAGGACATCAAATTGGCCAACAAGCACATGAGAGGATGCTCAACATCAGGGAAATGTAAGTCAAAACCACAATGAGATACCACCTCAAAAGACAAAAGACAACAGGTGTCAGCGAGGATGTAGTGAAGAGGGAACCCTGGTGCACTGTTGGTGGGAATGTAAATTGGTCCAACCACTATGGAAAACAACATGGAGGTTCCTCAAAAATTAAAAGCACGTCTACTCTACAATCCAGCAATTCCATTTCCAACCCAAAAGAAGTGAAAACAGAACCTTGAAGAGATATATGCACTCCTCTATTCATTGCATCATCATTCACAATAGCCAGGATATGGAAACAACCAAAATGCCCATCAAGGGATGAGTGGGTAAAAAAGGTGATACACACACACACACACACACACTAGAATAGAATTCAGCTGTGAGATGGGAAGATATCCTGCCTTTGTGACAACATGGATGGACGTGAGTACATTATGCTAAGTGAGATAAGTCAGAGAAAAACATGCACTGTGCAATATTACTTACACTTGGAATCTAGAAAAAATAGAGTGGTGGTTGCCAGGGGAGGGAGGGTGCAGGGATAAGACTGCTGTTGTTTAAAGGTACAAACTTGCAATGAGTGGTAAATAAGACAGGTCTAATGCACAGTGTAATGAATATAGACAATATTATACTACAATCATCAAACTTGCTAAAAGACTACTTAATTACCTCAGCCATTAACAAGAAAGGGTAATTATGTAATGTGATAGAGGTGCTAAATATTGCTATACTGGCAATCATATTACAATATATAAATGTATTGAATGAACATGTACAACCTCAATTTACATAATGTTCTATGTCAAATAATTCAACAAAAAATAAAATGCTTACATGAAGAATAAAACTTGGTTTCTACCTTTAAAAAAAAAGGGGAAATGGGGTGCCTGGGTGGCTCAGTGGGTTAAGTGTCCAACTTCAGCTGAGGTCATGATCTCGCAGTTCATGGGTTCAAGCTCCACGTTGGGCTCTGTGCTGACAGCTCAGAGCCTAGAGCCTGCTTGAGATTCTGTGTCTCCCTCTCTCTCTCTGCCTCTTCCCTGCTCACACTCTGTCTCTCTCTTTCTCAAAAATAAATAAAGCATTAAAAAATTTTTAATATAAAAAATAAAAACAGGGAGAAAACACCCTGAGTTCAAAAATTGGGAAAAAATTAGTTTATTTCAAAAGGAATTGGGTCTAAAAAGAGTCTTCAAAGAGGCTTAGCCAAGTGGTTTCCTCTAAGAAGTTTCCTGAGGGCACCCTTCAGATCGCGGTTCCGAAGGCTGTAGATGAAGGGGTTCAGCATGGGGGTGACCATGGTGTACATCACTGTGGCTACCATGTCCCTCTGGGTGGTGTGTGTGGATGCAGGGTTGAAGTAGACCCCAATAATAGTCCCATAGAAGAGCGAGATGACACAAAGGTGAGAGCTGCAGGTAGAGAAAGCTTTCCACTTCCCCTGGGCTGAGGGCACCTTCCACACAGCCACAGCAATAGGTGTATAAGAGGCCATGATACACACAAAAGACATCAGAACCACCGAACCCCCAAGGACCAGCATCAACATCTCGTTGACTTGCGTGTTGGAGCAGGAAAGCTTAATCAAGGCATTAATGTCACAGAAAAAGTGTGGGATCCTATTGGTGCAAAAGGACAAGCGGGTCATCAGGATGGTATGGACCATGGAGATGAGGTTTGCTGAGGTCCAGGGCACGGTCACTAGCAAGGCACAACGAAGGACGTTCATGATCGTCATGTAGCGCAGCGGGCAGCAGATGGCCAGGTAGCGGTCGTAAGCCATGACTGAGAGAAGGATGCTTTCCGCTGCCCCAAAGGCAATGAAGAAATACATCTGGGCCAGGCAAGCCTGGGGGGAGATGGTGCTGTGTCTGCACAGATAGTTCACCAGCATCTTGGGGACGGTGGTGGAGGTAAAACAGATGTCCAGAAGAGACAAGTTGCTGAGGAAGAAGTACATGGGGCTGTGGAGGTGAGGGTCCAAGAGGATGGCCAGGATGGTGAGCAGATTCCCCGTGCATCCGATCAGATACAGGCTGCAGGACATACCAATGAGCACCTGCTGCTGTAGAGGCTGCTCGGAGAGGCCGAGGAGGATGAATTCGAAGACTCGGGTCTGATTCTCCATATCCGGGCAGTTCTGAGGCCAGAAACAAGGGCGTCAACAGTGAGTGGACTCTGAAGGAAGAAATGGATCATCGCCTTACTGTCCTTCCCACCCAGCCTTCAGGGTTCCTCTCACTAACCTCTCTGAGCCTGTTTCCTCATCTGCTTAAGGAACTAATAATTCTAACCTCTTAGGATCATTACAAGGATTAAGTGAGAAAACTGTGTACAAGGGCCTTAAATCCATACCTAACATGTAATGTGGACAGTTATTTTTATTACTGGGAGTTTCCAGTGATGTTATCAAGATAAAGAGTGATATATGTTAATTAGCTTGATCGTGGTGACTATTTCACAGTTAGGCACATATCAAAGTATCAAGTTGTATACCCTAATTATATACATTTTTACCTGCCAATTATGACTCACGAAAGATAGGGGGAAGAAATAAACCAAATAAATAGCCTAAATAAAATACTATTTCCAAGACTTGTTTTAAAAAATAATAAAAATAAGGGCGCCTGGTCACTTGGACATCCAACTCTTGACTTCGGTTCAGGTCATGATCTCACAGTTCATGGGTTCGAGCCCTGTGTCGGGGTCTGCGCATGGAGCCTGCTTGGGATTCTTCCTCTCTTCCTCTCTCTGCCCCTCCCCAGCTCATGCTCTCTCTGTCTCTCTCAATATAAATAAATAGACTTAAAAAAATTAAAATGAAAATATTTTTTTCTTTTTTATTTTTTCATTCATTTTTAATATATTTTCAATTGTGATTAAGGGCATCAATTCTGAAGGCAGACAGCCTGGGGTTAAATCTTAGCTCTGCCTCTTACCAGCTGTGGGAGTTAGGCAAGTTACTTAACTTCTCTGTGCCTTAGTTTTCTCATCTTTAAAATGAGGCTAATAATAATACCTGCTCCACATAGTTGTGAAGATGTGGTGGGTGAATACAGAAAATGCTGAACCTCATGAATTTTAAGACCTTTTAGTGGCTGAGAGCAAGGGTTCCGACAGACCCTGTTTGAATACCATCTCTGACACTCATTGGCTGGGTTAGCCAATGACAGACACTCCCACAGCCTCAGTTTCTTGGGAGGAGTAAATGAAACAATTAGGGTGGAGTTCTACAGAAGCTTCTTTTAAAGGCACCCTCTAAAATGTTACAAAGGACACGTATCTTTTCCATCAGTCTCGTTGTCAGGCTATAAGAGCATGCGCAGATTAATTATATCTTGGTGCAGGTTATTTCCAAAGGGAGCTAATTTCATTCATTTTATGCTTCTTAGCGTCAGTGTTGGAGACAGACAATCTTTATTTGCCCACAAATTCTGGCCCCATGTCCCAGGCACTGCTTGTGTTACCCGGACCCTGGGCAGCCCACTGACTCTAAGTCCACCTAGGCTAAGGTACACTCCAGCAACATACACGCCCAAATCTTGGTGGCTGACAGCACTGAAAGCTTATTTCCCTCTCAGGCTGCAAGCCCATCATAGGTTGCTATGGCTGTGCTTCGTGATGAATTCAGTCCAGAACTCGGGCAGAGAGACAAACCTCTGTGTCTGGGGCACTGCCAGTTATCACAGCAATGGAAAAAGTGAAGGGTAGGCTGGCTCCAAAGAGCTTTTACCAGGGAACAGCCTTCTCTCACCTCCACCCACATTTCAGTGGCCAAGCCTGGTGTTAAGGGGGTGGGGTGGCAGAAATCTCACCCTGGGAGCAGCATTACACATTTGTGAACGACAATAGACTCTCCAAAGCTATCCAGTCATCTTTATCCACGGAAGGCTGAGAAAAAGAGTGAATATCTGGGTTGGCTGGTTTTTTGGGGTTTTTTTTGTTTTTGTTTTTGTTTTTGTTTTTTGTATCTATGGACTCCCCCATGCTGAGAACCCAGCAGTGCTGTTCACCCTGCAATCCACATACCATATGGCAAGGCATGTTCAGGGTACATCTGAGGTATGAAAATATTTATTTTGGGGTTTTGTTCTTTAAGTTTATTTATGTATTTTGAGAGGGAGAGCACCCAGGAGGGGCAGACAGAAAGAGAACTGCAAGCAGGCTCCACTCTGTTAGCGCAGAGCCCAACACGGGGCTTGAACTCTCAAACTGTGAACTCATGACCTGAGCCGAAACCAAGAATCAGACGGTTAACCAACGGAGCCACCCACCCAGGCACCCCAGAAAATGTTTATATTACAGGTGGCAGGTGTCTTAGTGTGGGGGCATGGGGTGGCGGGGGTGGGGGGGCAGAGGGCGGTCTCAATT
>NC_064816.1:10886415-10892230 GCF_023721935.1 Panthera uncia | reverse complement strand
AGGCAATCCCGTCTCACGAGGTCTGAAATGGGATCCCCCTGCCAAAGCCGCTGAAGTTGGCCCTGGGAGTCTTGCACTGTGGCATTCCGTGGGGTGCCCAACCTGGACAACCAAGTCAAGCACTGGGCACTGCCCGCCACTCCTGTCCTGCCTCTCACATCCCAGTGATTCCGAATTTGTGGACTTTTAAACATCATCTTAATCTCTTGGACAGAAGCAGGAAGTTCATTCCCAGCACGAGTTCACTACAGACTCCCAGGTGGGTGATCTATCATCCCCTGGTCTCCCCATGGCCACTCTCGCCTCCCACAGCCCTGCAGCCAGTGAGCCTGTGGAAATGCAGACCCAGGTCCAATCCAACTTCACAGCTCAAGCCCAGGGATTCTCATCCTGGAGTCTGCACACATTTGGGGCCAGATCATTTTTTGTGGTGGGGACCGCGTTGTGTATATTTGCAGGGTATTGAGCAACACCCCTGGTCAGTAGCACCCCCTCCACTCCAGCTGCAACAAGAAGAAACATCTCAAGGCCCCTTGGGAAGGGATTGAAATTGCCCTCCATTGAGGACCGCTGAACTAGGTTGAAACCCCTGCTCTCTCCTCCCCCAGCACCTGCCCAAACTGACTAACTTTGAGCAGGACAATGATGCTTATTTGATGCAAATCCACAGTTGAGCTAACCCACTTGACATGTAGCACCCCCACTGAACCCTCCACAAGTGCATGGGGCAGGCAGCTGAGGCTCCACACCTCACTTCTGCATGGAGTTAGAATTCAGCCTGAGCTCTCGCTCTGGTGCCCACTCTCTTGACCAGCTCAAACACCCTGTCCACCCACGAGGCTATGACACCAGGCACTCTAAAGTTTTGGTGGGGAACACTGAGCAGGCAGCTCCCCAACCTTTGAGGAGAAGTTCCAGGGAGAAAGTTGAGACCTGAGACCATGCCTCTACAGCTTGTCTTCTTGACACACTTACTTGACCAGTGGCTGCTGTACCTCTGGCAGATCCCAGGACCTCTCAGCCCATGGGTGTTGTGTTTCCAGGGGGGAGGGGCCACTGCTGCCTCCACATTGTCTTCTGACTGTAGAGGAGGAGCATGTTTTCTCTGGGAGCCAAAGCAGGGGCACCACCAACAGGTTTATACCAGACTCTCTGACCTCCTGAAGCATGATCCCCAGAGAATCTTGTTAGAGGGAATAAAATTAGCTCATCCTCCCTAGCGTGCCTCTGAGTCTAGAGAGTGTGTCTCTGTGGGAAAATAGTTGGTCCCAAGAATAGTGGCTTTTTTCAGATTCATCCCTCTTGGTTGACAGAGGAAGGTGTGGTACTCAATGTTTTCCATGATGAAACTTTTAAGTATCTTATTACCAATAATGGTTACAATGTATTAAGTATTTGTTATGTGGGTAGAGCCACACTACACATGCAATATCCTATCATTCCTGCTATAGTGAGTGCCTGTGTCTTCATGCATAGTCTCTAATTTTTCGCTTAAAGACATCGGGATGTCTATGGTTCTGAAGGTCACTTAACGTTTTTGTGCAATGGTGTGATATTTTCCAAATATTTCTTTGTCTATCGATTTGCTCTTGGCTCATAAAACACAATCTCTATACCGACTCTGAATGCAGAAAATTTGGCACACACTTCTAAATTCTAAAGGTGTGAGCAGCAGCCTTGGTGTCTCTGTGAAAACAAGGGTATCGTGTGTGAAAACTGGTGGTTTTGTATCTTCTTTCCCAAATTTTAATACTTTTGTTTCTTGGGGTTTTTTCTGGGTGGGGGGGGGGGAGAGGTATAGTACTGCTTTGTCTAGGACCCCCAGGATAATGTTGAAGAGAAATCCATAACTATAGAAATCCATACATAGTTCCCAAGCTAAAATGGAATGTTCTCAATGCCACACTGTGAAATATGATATTTATAGTAGGACTTTACATAGATCTCACTTCTAGATTCAGACATTTCTGTTCTACCGCAAGTTTGCTGAGTTTCTTTCTGAATCATGTTTACCTTATACAAGTTACTATGAATTGCATTGACTAATTTAAAATTTTATGTGGAATGTTCCTGTAGGCACAAATTAGAATAAATGATGAACTCCTGTGTCTCAAGGTTTAATAATTATAAACACTCGACCAATTGAGTTTCTTACAATCTTCCCCCTTATTTGGTTTATCATTTTATTTTTTTTAATTTTTTGTAACATCTATTTATTTTTGAGACAGAAAGAGACAGAGCATGAATGGGGGAGGGGCAGAGAGAGAGGGAGACACAGAATCGGAAGCAGGCTCCAGGCTCTGAGCCATTAGCCCAGAGCCCCACGCAGGGCTTGAACTCACGGACCGTGAGATCGTGACCTGAGCTGAAGTCAGATGCTTAACCGACTGAACCACCCAGGCGCCCCTGGTTTATCATTTTAAAGAAAATCCCACAGAGTACACAAATGTACCCCTATGTATTACCCATGTTCGTGTTAGTATAGATTACTAACATATAGTGATATATCTCTATCTATCTACCTATCTATCTATTTATCTATTCATCCATCCACCATCTGTCTATGCCATGCCATTAGCACACCTAACAAATAAATAAAAATGCTTTAATGTTTCCTGATATATAATCCATACTCAAATATTGTGATTTTTTTCAAGCTTTTTCTAATAAAAATCCAAACGTGGTATACACATTGAGTTACGTCGTTAAGACTCTTTTATTTTTTTATATGAGATTCAAATTTTATTTGTGTTTTTAATTAATAGGAAATTTATTGTCAAATTGGTTTCCATACTACACCCAGTGCTCATCCCAACAGGTGCCCTCCTCAATGCCCATCATCCACTTTCCCCTCCCTCCCACCCCCCATCAACTGTCAGTTTATTCTCAGTTAAGACTCTTTTATTTTATCTATTTATATTTTATTTTATCATATCTAATAATATGACATTTGCCTTTCTGTCATTTTTTTTTCAAAGCTAGATTATTTGTCTTGTAGAATGTCCTACACGATATATTTTGCTCATTGTTTCATCCTGGTGTTATTTTACATGTACCCCAACAAAATTTAGAAGTAAGGGAAAGAAAGGGAGACAACGCTACCAAGAGGACTAGGGCTTTCAGGAGACCCCCTTTTCTGCAGCCAAGCTGGGGAATTGTTTTGAGGTCACACATCAAGACAATCTTTCCCAAGACTGAATATAGAGGAAAGGGAGCATCTCAGCAGACCTGTGGCTTCTCACATATCCAATGATACCAATACGCATAGCATGTAGTAGAGGACCAAGAGCCAGAACCCACCAGGAAGGCACAGTCATAGTGAGAAGATCTGGTATCACGCCAGTTGCTGTGAAAACAAACACAAGGATCATCCCGGTCCCTTAACCACAGTGCTGGGCAAGCCACACTCAGCCATGCCCAGCTGGGCTCACCAACAAGATCCCAGAAGAGAATAAGGCTACTGGCAAAGGTCTTTCCTTGGGGATATGTGAGTAATCCTAAAAGTAAAATATCCTAACCATATATTACAGCACTGTGTTTACATGAAGGAAATATTTACATCGGGAGCTTTATCATTATCTGTTGTGTGGGGCCATCCTGGGCACTGTAGGACATTGAGTGGCATGGCTGGTCTCTACCCACTCTCCATTGTGACAACCAAAAATATTGCAGTGCCAGATGTCTCTAGGAAGAAATCACCACCTTTTGAGCACCACTGTTTTATAATAATCATCTGTTTCATAATAATAATCTTGAATTATAAATGAAACAAATGAGGCCAAACCGGACAAATGACTTAACATCCCTGGATCTCTGAGATTAAGTTTGAGAATATGATGCATTTGAATGTCTGGTGTATAACAGGTGACAAGTCTGTGAAATGATCCCATACTCTCTTTCCTAAACATTTCTTGAAATGCTTATAACACTCACTCATTCATTCCAATATAGTTCATTGTGCACCTGCTGTGTACCAAGCCCTGTACTGGCAACTGGAGACACACCCATGTGTTGGAAGCCTGCTCTGCCCTAAAGTAGCAGCCTGTCGGATGGGCAAGACATACATAGGCAAAGGAAGATCATAATTAACACAGCTACAAAACTCTACATAGGGTATGACTGGGATATTAAGGGAGTTGGATTAATTCACGCTGGGCACAGGATGGGTTCTTCTACGAAGCTTGACACGAGCCAGTGAAAGATGTTCCAGATAGATGACACGGCAGGAACAAAAGCGTAAAGATAAGATACAAGACAATATCGAAAAAGATGAGTCATTTACCACATAGCTGTGGCAAGGGGGTGGAGAGCCCTTGGGAGTGTAGGAGATGCGGGTGCAAAGATGAATTGGCACCCACTATGTGGGAACTGAAAGGTGCCATCTGAAGATTCTAGGTTATCCATGTGGCACTGAGGAATCGGGTGTTACCAAAAAGCATATCAAGGGCGTGTTTTAGGAAGATGGCCCCTTGAACTTGACTAGAGCATGGGTTGATGAAGGTAAGACTAAGTACAGGATATACAGCACTTGTCCTGACCTGAGCTGAGGCAGAAGCAGTGGAAGTGAAAGAGAGCAGATGTACTCACGATGGTCCAGGAGGCTTAGCGTGTGGTTCTGGTCAAGTGTGTAGACACGAAAAAAAGTCCAAAAACAGATGATGACCAGAATGTGAGGTCATTGAATCATTCGTGGAGGGGTTAGGACTGGATCCCCTGGGCAGTGATTCCTTGGGTGTGTTCTATAGGACACTAGAAGCTCCAGATATATCCAGATGAGCTGTGCCTCTCAATAAGCTTGGTACACCACACACTGTCTACTCCCTCCTTAGAGTGTACAATTCTCTTCAATGTATTAAAGGCACTGAGACTTCCTACAATAAAGAACTTCCTATTTAATGTTGTTTAATTATGGTTTTTACACACACACACACACACACACACACACACACACATACACACACACACACACCTGCAGCTAACAAAATAGCAATAAGCATGACAACCGGAAATATGACAGGAAGTTTGGTTCAGGCCAAAATCAGACCCTTGAGGCAATTTGAGAATCTGTGGGAAGATGTCTTCAAGATTCAATGGGACAGACAAGCTCAGGTGTTCTGAGTCCAACAGAGACACTCACAGGAAGGTAGGAACTGAGCCATCTTGCCACTTGTGAATGCCCTTTGGGTATTGTTTCCTGAGGCCAATCCAGTAGCCATTATTTTCCTTTGGACTCAGGAATTTCTGCATGAGAAGAAGGCAAAGTAAGTCAGGAAAGACTACATCCAGAGGTGAGAATGGCAGTGGAAGCAGTCCATGAAAGGGACTAAGACCTAGGGGACCCCATGGGCAAGGATGTCCTCCAATGTCGCCATTGAACACATTGGCTTAAAGCTCTAGGTAGATGACCATTTCCACCATTATTATGACCTGTGTAATTAGCAAATTATGGACACTTACGGTCCTCAGGCTTTTCATTTGTAAAATGGGGATAACAATGGCAGGTGCCTTCCAGGATTTTCTGAAACTTCAATGAGGGAAGAAGAGCCCAGTATGGCTCCTAGATGAGCACTGCCTGGTTAAAGGGTAGATAGGATTATTCAAGGGCATGGTTAACAGGGTGAGGAATCTGGACACTACTCCATAGAAAATGTTCTGGCAATCAGTTGGATTCCACTGACAAACATTGAGTCCGCTGAACCATACTGAGTGTGTCCAATCTGGTTCCAGGCAGTATGGACTCAAGAATGAGTCAGAACCACCCCTAGCCAGGAAGTTCTCCATGTGCAAGGAGATGAACCAGGGATCTGGCAGCATA